>NW_011495041.1:7469898-7507024 GCF_000754665.1 Bison bison bison
TGGCTGTCTGAGGAGGCCTTACAAATAGCTGTGGAAAGAAGAGAAATGAAAAGCAAAGGAGAAAAGGAAAGATATAAGCATCTGAATGCAGAGTTCCAAAGAATAGCAAGAAGAGATAAGAAAGCCTTCCTCAGCGATCAATGCAAAGAAATAGAGGAAAACAACAGAATGGGAAAGACTAGGGATCTCTTCAAGAAAATTAGAGATACCAAGGGAACATTTTATGCAAAGATGGGCTCGATAAAGGACAGAAATGGTATGGACCTAACAGAAGCAGAAAATACTAAGAAGAGGTGGCAAGAATACACAGAAGAACTGTACAAAAAAGATCTTCACCACCCAGATAATCACGACGGTGTGATCACTCCCCTAGAGCCAGACATCCTGGAATGTGAAGTCAAGTGGGCCTTAGGAAGCATCACTATGAACAAAACTAGTGGAGGTGATGGAATTCCAGTTGAACTATTTCAAATCCTGAAAGATGATGCTGTGGAACTGCTGCACTCAATATGCCAGAAAATTTGGAGAACTCAGCAGTGGCCACAGGACTGGAAAAAGTCAGTTTTCATTCCAATCCCAAAGAAAGGCAATGCCAAAGAATGCTCAAACTACCTCACAATTGCACTCATCTCACACTAATAAAGTAATGCTCAAAATTCTCCAAGCCAGGCTTCAAGTTATACGTGAACCATGAACTTCCAGATGTTCAAGCTGGTTTTAGAAAAGGCAGAGGAACCAGAGATCAAATTGCCAACATCTGCTGGATCATCAAAAGAGCAAGAGAGTTCCAGAAAAAACATCTATTTCTGCTTTATTGACTATGCCAAAGACTTTGACTGCATGGATCACAATAAACTGTGGACAATTCTGAAAGAGATGGGAATACCAGAACTCCTGACCTGCCTCTTGAGAATTCTGTATGCAGGTCAGGAAGCAACAGTTAGAACTGGACATGGAACAACAGACTGGTTCCAAATGGGCAAAGGAGTACATCAAGGCTGTGTATTGTCACCCTGCTTATTTAACTTCTATGCAGAGTACATCATGAGAAACGCTGGACTGGAAGAAGCACAAGCTGGAATCAAGATTGCCGGGAGAAATCTCAATAACCTCAGCTATGCAGATGACACCACCCTTATGGCAGAAAGTGAAGAAGAACTAAAGAGCCTCTTGATGAACGTCAGAGGAGAGTGAAAATATTGGCTTAAAGCTCAACATTCAGAAAACTAAGATCATGGCATCTGGTCCCATCACTTCATGGCAAATAGATGGGGAAACAGTGGAAACAGTGGCTGACTTTATTCTTTTTGGGCTCCAAAATCACTGCAGATGGTGATTGCAGCCACGAAATTAAAAGACGCCTACTCCTTGGAAGAAAAGTTATGACCAACCTAGACAGCATATTGAAAAGCAGAGACATTACTTTGCCAACAAAAGTCTGTCTACACAAGACTGTGGTTTTTCCAGTAGTCATGTATAGATGTGAGAGTTGGACTATAAAGAAAGCTAAGCACAGAAGAATTGATGCTTTTGAACTGTGGTTTGGAGAAGACTCTTGAAAGTCCCTTGGACTGCAAGGAGATCCAACCAGTCCATCCTAAAGGAGATCAGTCCTGGGTGTTCATTGGAAGGACTGATGTTGAAGCTGAAACTCCAATACTTTGGCCACCTGATGCGAAAAGCTGACTCATTGGAAAAGACCCTGATGCTGGGAAAGATTGAGGGCAGGAGAAGGGGACGACAGAGGATGACATGGTTGGATGGCATCACTGACTCGATGGACATGGGTTTGGGTGGACTCCGGGAACTGGTTATAGACAGGCAGGCCTGATGTGCTGAGGTTCATGGTGTCACAAAGGGTTGGACACGACTGAGTGACTGAACTGAACTGATCAGTCAGTTCAGCTCAGTCGTGTCCCACTCTTTGCGACCCCATGGACTGCAGCATGCCAGGCTTTCCTGTCCATCACCAGTTCCCAGAGCTTGCTCAAACTCATATCCATCAAGTTGGTGATACCATCCAATCATCTCATCGTCTGTTGTCCCTTTCTCCTCCCACCTTTAATCTTTCCCAGCATCAGGGTCTTTTCCAAGGAGTCAGTTCTTCCCATCCGGTGGCCAAAGTATGGAGTTTCAGCTTCAGCATCAGTCCTTCCAATGAATATTCATGGCTGATTTCCTGTAGGATTGACTGGTTAGCTCCTTGCAGTCCATGGGACTCTCAGGAGCCTTCTTCAACACCACAGTTCAAAGGCTCAGTTCCTCAGTGCTCAGCTTTTTTTATGGTCCAACTCTCACATCCATACATGACTATGGAAAAAACCATAGATGGACTTTTGTTGGCAAAGCAATGTCTCTGCTTTCTAATATGCTGTCTAGGTTTGTCATAGCTTTCCTTCCAAGGAGCATGTGTGATAGTGAAAGAGAAAAGGTTAGCAGCTTAGTCCTGTCCAACTTCTTTCAATCTTATGGTCTGCAACCTGTTAGGCTCCTCTATCCATGGGATTCTCTGGGCAAGAATACTGGAATGATTAGCCATTCCCTTCTCCAGGGAATCTTCCTGACCCAGGGATCAAACCCAGATCTCCTGCATTGTAGGCAGATTTTTTACGATCTGAGCCATCAGGGAAGCCCATAACACATGCATATGTGTATATATGTATGATATGTGTGTTTTCATACAGATTCCAAGCAGGTAGTTAAACAGATATGGATATAATGTATGTATATAAATCCATGCTTATAATGATTGCATTTATACTTTTCAGTGTTTTATACTTTACAATATGTGGTCAGTCGACTTGGGAACTATTCACACTCCTCTTTGAGTAAATAATATGGTTAACCAGAAAAAGTCTGTTGAGCAAATATAGCAAAATATATATATATTGCTTAATCATGCTGATGAAATTTTTATCAACTCAATATTTTTATCATTTACAATATTTAATACTTACTAATTAAAAAATAAATAAAAAATCAACTGAGAGTACAGAATAGGATGTACAATTTCCAGATTTTCTTCCTAGGATTCCATCAGCATCATTATATAAATATATGCAAAAGGTAAAACTTTCTCATCATTTGGCTACAATGCTTGATTAGCAGAGTAGATATACTGTACCTTTACTTGGAAAAAAACTAACATATTATGAAATTCAGTTAATATTCAATTGAAAATATCAGCACTCTACCAACAAATATGTTTTTTAAAGTGATAGCAATTTGAAAACTCTTTAATGATTTATTTTATTTTTTTCAGAAAAATACACAAAGCAGTTATAAGAGTTATCCTCACGCAGTACAGCTCTGCTGGAATTACACTGGTAACATCACCAACGAAACGAATTGGCCTAGAAACCATCTGTCACTTTGATGAAAATGGGTTAATATTCAAGCTTATATATTTTGATATATTGACTCTTCAATCCACAGGCTTCAATTCTAACCCTGTCACTTTAAAAAATATATGGTATACATAATCCATTGAGATAATTACGTAGAAATATAAAGCTGGCATCCCACCATGTCTATGGCATGTTTGTATTGAAAACACTAACCACTATTTGTCCTATCAAAATTTGTGAACTATATTTAAATAAAATTAAACTCAGTTCAAAATTTCACCTTTTTACTCGGCAACACACTCTAAAATAATGCTGTTTTAAATATTTAATATATGGTACCATGCAGGGTTATAATGACTATCCTGTTTGCCAACTGAAACAACATCAATCTTGCCTTTTTTCTCCTAAATGCTATATCTTTTTGCTCCAGAAAAAACCATGGATAGCATTTCTGTGTAAATGAAAACTCAGTTTGCACTTTTGTCTTATTTATAATAATTCCCTTCAGAGCTATAGTGCCTCATATCATTATGTGATTTAGAGTTTGTCTCAAACTCCACTGTCCAGAATCTCACATGCAAAAATAAACACATTTATTTATATGTGGATGTTAAATCACTTCAGTCATGTCCAGTTCTTTGAAACCCCATCAACTGTAGCCTGCTAGGCCCCTCTGTCCATTGGATTTTCCAGGCAAGAATACTGGAGTGGGTTGTCATTTTCTTCTTTAATGGTATATTTTATTAAAATAAATACATAGCTATTGGTATACACTTATACCAAAGGTACTTACCTGACTTGGCTCCTATCTTTCTTCATCTTTTGTCACTGTATTCTGATCAAATGTACAATTATATTTAAGGTCAAATTTAATTTTTTCTTTATGTTAAATTTCAATAGTTTTTTTCATAAGTATCTGTTGAATTTACAAGACAGAATCTGTTGCTTATAAATTGAAAATGTTGATATAGTAAGTATCACTTCTGCTGCTGCTGCTGCTGCTGCTGCTAAGTCACGTCAGTCGTGTCCGACTCTATGAGACCCTGTAGATGGCAGCCCAACAGGCTCCTCTGTCCCTGGGATTCTCCAGGCAAGAATACTGGAGTGGGTTGCCATTTCCTCCTCCAGTGCATGAAAGTGAAAAGTCAAAGTGAAGTCACTCAGTTGTGTCCGACTCTTCGAGACCCCGTGGACTGTAGCCTACCAGACTTCTCCGTCCATGGGATTCTCCAGGCAAAGAGTACTGGAGTGGGGTGCCATTGCCTTCTCCAAGTATCACTTCATTGGTCCTCAATTTCAAAGAAGTGACATTGCAGTGTTTTTTGGAATATCCTGCCAGAAAAATGAGATATAAAATGTTTTATATTCTTTGGAATTATCCAAATCTAATAATATAGACATATTTTAATAGTCTTGTTTTCTTCCAAGATTTTGTCTACTCTTTAAATGTTTTTGTATATTAAGGAAAGATACTTGACCAGACTCCTCTATCCATGGGATTTCCCAGGCAAGAATACTGGAATGGGTTGCCATTTCCTTCTCTAGGGGATTTCCTGACGCAGGGATCAAAGCCACGCATCTTGCTTTGACAGGCAGATTCTTTACTACTGCCCCACTTGGGAAGCCCAGAGATACATAATCCAACTTAATTCTTAGAATAACACTCAAAAGTAGGCAATATTGAACAAATTTCTAAATATGAAATAAACAGAGGAGCCATCAGTCAAACCCAGACCTGTTTGATTCAAAACGTGGTATATATTGTATTATGTTCCTATCAGACAAAACCCGAAAATATCCAAAATGTCAGTGACTTTTTAAAACTTTTCATCTAGTTATATTGGCTTGAAGAGCCATGACCACAGATAACTTTTAAAAAATACCTTTGCCCATTTCCTTCTTTAATTTTGAACTCTGGTATTTTAGTCTCTGAAATCAAGAAGGGTGTCAGTTTTGTTTTGTGTTGTTGGTTGTCACTATGACGTTTTTGTGAAACTGTTATTCTCTGACTTTTTAAGTAGTATTTTTGAGCCAGAATTGTAGATATTTTAGAAGTGTTCAAATAATATTGTCTGAGTATGCAAAGTGCTTCTGAAAAAGGAATGATCTTTTCTCCAGATCAATTGTGGACAGATGAGAGAATTTCAGCCTGAGATAATTCTGTTAAGTACCAGGAGCTTTGTGATGGCTACTCACCACTGAAGTGGGAGAAATCCTTGGCTGGAGAACTTTCAAATAAAAGATATTTTTCAGCCTTTTATGCACAATATTTTAGGTACAGTCATTTTGAAAAATGGCTTACTAAAATAAGTCTCTTAAACATCCTCTAATTTCTGAAGTTCTTATTTTTATATAGAGAATATTTATTATCTAGAAGAGAAAAAGGGACTGACATATTACCCAGGAGTTTTGCATTAGCACCTCATTAGAGCTTTCACAATTACTTACACCGAGTATTTTAGGTCATTTTTTTTTTCCAGATGAGAAAGTAGAACATTAAGGGCTATGGTTTCCAAACACTCATTGAGGTGGTATTTGAATTCAGGTATATATGTATTTCTGAAATCCATTTTTTCTTTCACTTTTTGCCATGTTCTTTGTGGTTATTTCCCTGGAAGGATTTTACTGGGTGTGCAGATTAGAAATGGCAGACAGAATTATTCACTTGTTCACACTAGTGAACAATGACCCAACAATCCACTACTGGGCGTATACCCTGAGAAAACCATAACTGAAAAAGACACATGTACTCCAGTGATCATCACAGCACTATTTACAAAAGCTAGGACATTGAAGCAACATTGATGTCCACCGACAGATGAATGAATAAAGAAGCTGTGATACATATGTGCAATGGGATATTATTCAGCCATAAAAAATAAACGCATTTGAGTCAGTTCTAATGAGGTGGATGAACCTAGAGCCTATTATACAGAGTGATGTAAGTCAGAAAGAGAAAAACTAATATCGCACATGAATGCACATATATAGAATCTAGAGAGATGGTACTGATGGTACTGAATCTATTTGCAGGGCAGCAATGGAGAACAGATATAGAAAACAGACTTGTGGACACAGAGGTGAAGGAGAGGGTGGGACAATGGAGACAGTAGCTTGGAAACATACACAGTACCATTTGTAGAATAGATAACCAGTTAGAATTTACTGTATGACTCGGGAACTCAAACTGGGGCTCTATGACAACCTAGAAGAGTAGGATGGGCTGGGAGGTGGGAAGGAGGCTCAAGAGGGAGGGGACATACACAAGACCTATGGCTGATTCATGCTGATGTATGGCAGAAACCAACACAACATTGTAAAGCAATTATCCTCCAATTAAAAACAACTTTTAAAATCCCTCAACATTATAAAAACTAAGATCGTGGCAAAAAAATAATTTGGTGCATTCTATCTGAGCATGAGTTTATAAGCTGAATCTAGCCACATCATTGGGTTAGAATCAACTGAATATTCAAACCATGAAAATACGTAAATCTAATCTCTGAAGTAACACTTGAGTTGCCATTTTTACACTTTGAAATTGTCTCAATATTCAATAAATATACATTTATACCAATTGCATACTTGAATGGTATTTCAGTGACTTCAAAACATTTCAGTTTATCTGTAAATTGACAACTATTTTTTCTTATTGGGTGAAATCCTGAGCTCAAAAAATTGAAAACAAATGCCAACAATATTTGCCTGGTTATAATCGTGGAACATGTCTCCAAAGTAAATCTATATTAGCACAACTCAATGTGGTAATTAAGATAGAAAAAAGCAGTGCTAAGCTGCATGTCCTATGAGGGTCCTTGGGGAGCAAAGTTAACTGACGTGACTTGAAATATGTCCAAGGGGTTTAGTTAGCCTCCAATTAGCTGTAAACTTCTGTTATTAAAATGCATAACAAATACTGGCCTCTGTGTCCCTGAACCCATCATGTTTTAAGTCCTAATTTCAGATGGCTCCTTCATCAGCACATATACCCCAAAAGCGAGCTTTGACTTTTAATGACACTGTACAGTCCGTGCTGTCAGGTGACAAACTGGAAGGACAACAGACTCTGGGGCATATCCTGGTGGACCTCCAGAGCCCAGCTCTTAACCAAGAGCAAACAACAGAACAAAGGCAAACATTCCAGGAACAATCTACCGTGAAATGCTGGCCGAATTGCTGCTCCTGTTTAACCTTGCTGTTTACACCTGTCATGAAATCCATACAGTAAATTCAAGAGACCAGGCAGAGATATGAACACAGGGGATGTTTTAAGAATAGAAATTGACATCTATCTTTTCTTGAGCTCAGAAAGCACATGCCCTGTTCTTATACCCCTGTTTACTTTCTATTGTGATATTTCCCTTCATAAATAACACCTTGAAAATTAATATTCCAAGCTGAATGACAAAGAAGTAGGCTTGCTTAGTATTTAGTGAATACTTCTGAGAGCAAAAATAGTGTATTTTTGGACATATATATATTTCTATATAAAAATGTCAACCTGTAAATCAGTTATTTGGAAATCATGATATACTTTTCTTTATAGAAGATGTTTTAGATTTTTTTTAAATTTTATTTTATTTTTAAACTTTACAATATTGTATTAGTTTTGCCAAATATTGAAATGAATCCGCCACAGGTAAGATGTTTTAAAACGTTGTCCAGTTCTCAAGAAAGGTCATTGGTCTACTTAATCCATGGTATAACTTGGAAACTGCCTCTAATTCAGTTTTACTCATTTGTAGCAAATGTAGTGCATGAACACTTTCTTTTGTCTTCTGCTTCATGTCCTAATAATACTCTTTTCCTCAGAGTAAAGCCATTTTGGAAAACAGTTGATGCTTTGTCCGTAATGGCTTCTCTGACAATGTCAGTGGATGCCCTCAAGTGCGTGATGAAATAGATTTCCTATACAGAAGCAGCTTTCAAAATCAATGTGATTTCATAGGTAAATGAATCTTTAAAATTTTAAAAGAAAAATTAAAAGTAATAATCCATCACTTGCTCTAAACTAGAGAAACTATGTGTGTATGTATTTATCAGAGTGGGTGTGTGTGTTTGTGTATAAGAGTGTTGTAGTGTGTGAGTAAGCATCTGAGTTTGTGCTTGAGTGTGGCAGATGAGAGCATATGTGTGTGAGTTCATAAGCCTGTGTGAATGCATGGAAGAAGAATGCAGTATTTGAAGGCTGAAGTTGGCCAGTGAATCATATGGATGCAAGTGGAATAGTTATAGCCTGAGTATTCCACAGAAACTAAACAACATATGGAGGAATTGTGAACAAAAGCTGGTGAAGAAATATGTTGAACTCAATTGTTCTAGATAGTAGTGAACTAGATAATATTTAGTCAAGGCTTATAATTTCCATGGGACTTCCCCAGCGACTGAGCAGTAAAGAATCCACCTGCAATGCAGGAGATGTGGGTTCTAGCCCTCTGTCAGGAAGATCCCCTGGAGAAGGAAATGTCGACCCACTCCAATATTCTTGCCTGAGAAATCCTATGGTCAGAGGAGCCTGGTGGGCTACAGTTCGTGGGGTCTCAAAAGAGTCAGCTGGACACAACTTAGCAACTAAACAACAGTATAACCTCCATATGATTTCTGTATTAAACGTAAATCAAAGGCTTCTAAATGAATACATGGAAAGAAAGTGATGAATTGGACTGCACTGAAAAGACATCATTTATGAGAATGAAAAGGAAAGCTGTAAGTGGAAGAAGATATTTGTAATAACTAATAATGGGATTATGCCAAGAACACACACACATACATATATATATATATGTGCATATATACACATATATACATATTTATTCTGCTTTTAACACAATAATTTCATTCTTTGTTGGTCAATATCTGTTTCCCAAGCAAAAATGGAAGGCACATAGGAATTTCAAGCACAAAACTTTTCATAGATAAGTGCTTAATAAATAGTCATTAAATAAATGAAAGGAGCTCCCTGGTGGCTCAGATGGTGAAGAATCTGTCCACAATGCAGGAGACCCAGGTTTGATCCTTGTGTCAAGAAGATGCCCTGGAGAAGGGAATGGTTACCCATTCCAATATTCTTGTATGGAGGATTCCATGGATAGAGGAGCCCGGTGGGCTACCGTCCATGTGGTCATCAAGAGTCCAACATGACTGAGTGACTAACACACTAATATGAATATTTACTATGTATAGCTTAGTAAAACCTGACAGACATGGACTTTATGTAGAAGGGTTAAATAATGAATGTTTTAAAGAATATTTTAAAATCTTCAATCATCTGTTAATAAGCTATTTAAAAGTAGTGCTATTATATTTAGCATATAATTAAAAAGCCCTAAGATTCTGTTTCTAGAAAGGATTAGAGTATAAACAAAATAAATGGAAATATATACTCATAAATCTAAGTACAGATTATCATTATCATTAAACCAAATATATGCAGACATACTTTCAGAATTAGCATTTAAGCAAAATATACATTGGTCATACATTCACCAATCATAACTTTTTATATTCAGGTAGCAAATGTAATGTTTAAATAGATATGGTAGCATGATATGTGTTATTTATTTTCCTTTATTGAAAATTTACCAAGTAGCAGACATTTTATATTATCTCTAATTCTCAAAAAAACTCCATGGAATTCTCCAGGCAAAAATACTAGAGTGGGATGCCATTCTCTTCTCCAGGGGATATTCCCAACCCAGGGATCAAACCTGGGTCTTCTGCATTGCAGGTGGATTATTTACTATCTAACCCACCAGGGAAGTCCCCATAAAGCTGATATTATTCTCCATAATTCACTTTTGAGGAAATTAAGATTAAAGTTGTTACAAAACTTGCCAAAGTTAAGTTTATTCTTAGACTCTGGAGACCTGGAGTTTGTAACCCTGTCTGACTCAAAAGCCTACATTTTCCCTATTTTGTTAAAAAAAAAAATCACTTTCACTTTGCCAGAGTTATATTTTTCAATCTCCAGATGAGTATTCTACTGAGACCTTAATGTTTTCAATGAAAGTTCACTTCATCAAATCTATTACATAGGCTAGCATTTAACATATACTGTGAATACTTCACAAAATTGAAGGAAAATAAGACAACAGCAAACCAACAAACCACTAGTGAACCAACAAGTGCATGACAAGTTAACTTGTCAAACAACTGTTTGAGAAGAATTTCAAACAAATCCTTTCTTTCTAAAGTGGGAACCTCTAACAGATCATTCTGCAGTTGTCGCATTCTGCAGTAGAGAGCAAATAAAAATCAAAGTTATAAACCACAAAGTTATAAACTGCAAAGGTATTAACAATGCAATACTGATGTCAAGAGAATAACTGATAACACTAAAAATGACTACAATCTGCTAAGTATTGGGGCTTCTTCTGTTAATTTGCATATATATATTTTTTTCCATGATAAGTAAACTAGAAACCCCTTAGGATCAAGTCCAAGATGAAAATCAGTCTTGAACACTGCAGTTCATCTTAAGCTAGGATCTCAGGGTGAAATCTATTTCAGTTCTGGTCCTTCATCTTTGGAAGAAGGATACACATGTGCATGACAATCTGCCAGACTGTTTCTTACATTTACTTAGGAACATAGCCATATTGAAGAGACAATTAACCACATGATGTTAATTACTGAGGAAATTAACATTACTAAAATGAGGACTATCAAATACAGGTATATAGAACTTTGAAATTGCATGTAACCTTCCATATATATGCATGCAGACATATACAAATTTATTCAAATGAATGAACTACATCTTATTACAGTTAATGTAAGATGTCAAATATGTCAATGATTTGGCATGGGTTAATCCAAACTGCAAAATCAAAGAAATTTCCATACTGAAATCAATAAAATATGACTTTCATATAATCGTACTATTTTAAACATAAAGTTGTGGATAATATATAGCTCAAATCGGGAAGTGAGGCCTTAAAACATGCTATTCATTCAGACAAAACAAATGTAAGAAAACAAGCTAGGTATGTATAAAATGAGGACTGAAAATACAATGACTACTTTTATATGAGTGAAAGCAAGAAAAAGAAAATGTAATTCTAGTAATGTTTTCCGTAGATAATCTACTTCTAGAAAGACATACATTTTTCAGTTAATGCAATAGATTTTTCCCTACAGTTCTCAAGAATACCACCTGAACAGTGATTTGCAGAGATAATGGGGATATTTCTGCTTTCCTCCACTATCAATGATACAGTCGCGGCAACTAGAATAAGAAACATCTTAGGACATGTGTCCTCTTCAATTTTCTGATCACCTTTACGGCATTATGGTGACATGTATATCATGTGATAATCAAACATAAATTAATTTTCATATAAACACACAGATATTATTATAGAGTTTAATATGAACATTTTAAAAAAGCAAAGGAAGATTATGCATCATTGTTTTATTAGAAATACCTTTAAGATACGTTCACCATTTCAGATAATCATATCACAGTGCCCCATTGGAGTCACCAGTATACAGCCGTGGATTTGTGGCTGTCACCATTGAAGGAATTCTACATGTTTTTCAACTCAACACTGGCTGTACATCAGAATCTTCTGGAAAATCCTAAACAAATTCTAATTCCCAGAGTGAACCACAGATTAATTACAGCAGACCCTCTGGACATGTGGAACCAAGGTCCTGTACCGTTTTCATCCACATTGCTCTGGTCACAACTGTTTACATATTAATGCATATTATCTTATTAGATACTGAATTCCTTTCTTCATCATTACATGAAAAATGAAGACATCATACGTTGCTTTCAAGCTTTGGGTACAGCACATCACGGAATGTTTGTTATACAACAGCATCACAATCTCTGATAGTGCTGGAAAACTTTGACTGGTGGTCTCTCCCCACTCCAGCATGTAAACAATCAAATATAGCTATGTACTTAAGGTGACCTTTAGCATCTGTGGCAAAGACTTCAGGACAATATTGAGTTCATCAGCATCTTTCATTACTTTCCCTCCCACGCTTTCAGAGAATCAGAAGCTTTACTCAATCTCTGTCTAAAGGAAGGTATCTATTGAAAATTCTCATTCTACTTTGTAAATGTCTCAGTCTCTCACTTTGAAGCTAAGTAAGGTGTTAGCTAAACCTAAATTCTAAAATGGCATTAAAATTACATAATAGCATAAGTAGTAGTTTTCTAGAATGTACTGTATTTTTCTGTAAAAATATTAATTTTCATAAGCCATAATTAAAAACTGATTAGAAATAAATGTGGAAAATTAAAATTAGGAAACCTAGTCTTAGCAAGTCACATTTTCCCTGTCATTAAATTTCTTTTAGCTGATTCTACACAACTTCTCAACTCAAATATTCAGAAACATGAAAAAAAAAATGAGAGAAGATAAAGACGGTAGAGGGAGAAGAAAGAAAAGGAGAAAGACAAGACAGTTTTAAATGTAACTGAACGAAGAGGACTCTGGGTTAATCTCTGAAATGGAAATTCTTTCTAAGTCAGGGTTTAACCATTATACCCACTCTGTGAGTGGGAGGACTATTTATTTTTGCTGTGTGATGGCAATTCAAGAGAAGAACATGTATTTACCTCTTTGGAGGAGAATTAATATCTAGAACTATACAAACCATGATACTAAATTTGGAATAAATGCACAAGATCCATATTTTCTCTTAAAATATCCAGTTTACTTACACTATCACCATAAATGCACCTTTCATAGACAGATGATTTGCACAGATTACAGTATTTCTCCATGACTTTAAGTTACTATTTTGACACCAGTCGTCCAGAAACATCAACAGGCCTGAAAAACCTCCTGCAGAATATGGACACATGTTTCAGTGCTGTTAGCCATCTGGGAATGTGGAGTTCTTCATAGGAATACTATTTTCCAGACTCTGCCAATATCTTACTACTTTTTTCACCTAGCCTAAGTATACCAGGCTCCAAGAACTTATTAACTATTTCGTGTCCTTCAGCAGGTAATTGTCCTCAATACTTTTCAACTAGCAGATTAAAGGAGAAAAGAAAATAAGGATAGCATAAGACAAAAATATGCACTCATTAAGACGAGTAGAAAGAATAAAAATTTGAATAGAATGTTCTACATATTTTTCTCAGTTTTCTGACACCAGACACATAGATGCAAAAAAAAAATGGCATTTATCTTCAAAGGATAAATTTTGTTCTCTAATAACAATTTATGAAAGAAAATTATTGCCATTTTTATCATGTCTCAAAATTTGTAACATTTTCCTAGAGGTAGGAAAGGATGAATTTGTTTTTCATGCATTTAAATGACAAACTAAAATCATTCTGTTTAAGTCACTTAATAAATCCAAGATATGAAAACAAATGTCACTCCCCAAAATAACACATTTATATTCTGATCCTGTAAGAGGACTACTGGGGCTACCACTTTTCTTAAAATCAGTAAACTCAGTATTATTTTCTTGTCTTTAATGGTATGCCAAGACACATTTAAAGGATGAACCCCAAGTAATCTCTTACCTGGTGTACTTATCCTTGGGAGCATGGCCTTAGCTGAATTGGCTACTTGAGTTGTCCACTGTGCCACACCCTTTCAGGGACTACCCTGATATACCATATTGTTAAACATATATATATATATATATATATATATATTTATTTACACACACACACACACTCTTACATATATCCAAACACATACACATATATATATACTATATCTATACACATATGCACACATTCCTTATCTTTGAGGGAGTTGTATTACATTTTAGAGATTTTTATATTTTAAAAAATCCCATAACTATTTATATAAAGAAGGTTAAAATGGGTCTTTCTCTTTACACTTTTTGGCTATTATGACAAACCCACAGCAAACATTATCCTCAATGGTGAAAAATTGAAAGCATTTCCTCTAAAGTCAGGAACAAGACAAGGGTGCCCACTTTCACCATTACTATTCAACATAGTTTTGGAAGTTTTGGTCACAGCAATCAGAGCAGAAAAAGAAATAAAAGGAATCCAAATTGGAAAAGAAGAAGTAAAACTCTCACTATTTGCAGATGACATGATCCTCTACATAGAAAACCCTAAAGATTCCACCAGAAAATTACTAGAAATAATCAATGATTATAGTAAAGTTGCAGGATATAAAATCAACACACAGAAATCCCTTGCATTCCTATACACTAATAATGAGAAAACTGAAAGAGAAATTAAGGAAACAATTCCATTCACCATTGCAACAGAAAGAATAAAATACTTAGGAATATATCTACCTAAAGCAACTAAAGACCTATATATAGAAAACTATAAAACACTGGTGAAAGAAATCAAAGAGGACACTAATAGATGGAGAAATATACTATGTTCATGGATTGGAAAAATCAATATAGTGAAAATGAGTATACTACCCAAAGCAATTTATAGATTCAACGCAATCCCTATCAAGCTACCAGCAGTATTCTTCACAGAGCTAGAACAAATAATTTCACAATTTGTATGGAAATACAAAAAACCTCGAATAGCCAAAGCGATCTTGAGAAAGAAGAATGGAGCTGGAGGAATCAACCTACCTGACTTCAGGCTCTACTACAAAGCCACAGTCATCAAGACAGTATGGTACTGGCACAAAGACAGAAATATATATCAATGGAATAAAATAGAAAGCCCAGAGATAAATCCACGCACATATGGACACGTTATCTTTGACAAAGGAGGCAAGAATATACAATGGATTAAAGACAATCTCTTTAACAAGTGGTGCCGGGAAATCTGGTCAACCACTTGTAAAAGAATGAAACTAGAACACTTTCTAACACCATACACAAAAATAAACTCAAAATGGATTAAAGATCTAAACATAAGACCAGAAACTATAAAACTCCTAGAGGAGAACATAGGCAAAACACTCTCTGACATACATCACAGCAGGATCCTCTATGACCCACCTCCCAGAATATTGGAAATAAAAGCAAAAATAAACTAATGGGACCTAATTAACCTTAAAAGCTTCTGCACATCAAAGGAAACTATTAGCAAGGTGAAAAGACAGCCTTCAGAATGGGAGAAAATAATAGCAAATGAAGCAACTGACAAAGAACTAATCTCAAAAATATACAAGCAACTCCTACAGCTCAACTCCAGAAAAATAAACGACCCAATCAAAAAATGGGCCAAAGAACTAAATAGACATTTCTCCAAAGAAGACATACAGATGGCTAACAAACACATGAAAAGATGCTCAACATCACTCATTATCAGAGAAATGCAAATCAAAACCACTATGAGGTACCATCTCACACCAGTCAGAATGGCTGCAATCCAAAAGTCTACAAATAATAAATGCTGGAGAGGGTGTGGAGAAAAGGGAACCCTCTTACACTGTTGGTGGGAATGCAAACTAGTACAGCCACTATGGAGAACAGTGTGGAGATTCCTTAAAAAACTGGAAATAGAACTGCCTTATGATCCAGCAATCCCACTGCTGGGCATACACACTGAGGAAACCAGATGGGAAAGAGACATGTGTACCCCAATGTTCATCGCAGCACTGTTTATAATAGCCAGGACATGGAAGCAACCTAGATGTCCATCAGCAGATGAATGGATAAGAAAGCAGTGGTACATATACACAATGGAGTATTACTCAGCCATTAAAAAGAATACATTTGAATCAGTTCTAATGAGGTGGATGAAACTGGAGCCTATTATACAGAGTGAAGTAAGCCAGAAGGGAAAACATAAATACAGTACACTAACGCATATATATGGAATTTAGAAAGATGGTAACAATAACCCTGTGTACGAGACAGCAAAAGAGACACTGATGTATAGAACAGTCTTATGGACTCTGTGGGAGAGGGAGAGGGTGGGAAGATTTGGGAGAATGACATTGAAACATGTAAAATATCATGTAAGAAACGAATTGCCAGTCCAGGTTCGATGCACGATACTGGATGCTTGGAGCTAGTGCACTGGGACGACCCAGAGGGATGGTATGGGGAGGGAGGAGGGAGGAGGGTTCAGGATGGGGAACACATGTATACCTGTGGCGGATTCATTTTGATATTTGGCAAAACTAATACAATTATGTAAAGTTTAAAAATAAAATAAAATTTAAAAAAATAATAATAAAGTTAATTTCAGTACTTTTGATTTTGGTCCAATACAGCAGATGTAGAAGGTAAATTATTCATTCTTTGTTCTGAGGTTAAAAGCATCACAATAAAGGAGAAAAAAGAGGTCATTTGTGAGTGAGTGGGTGCATATGTAAATTGAGGAGAGAGGGGGAGGAAAAAAGTGTGCTTGAATAAGACAAGAGGAATGGGTTGTGAACAGAAGTGTGTTAGTTCTGCATGATCTCAAGGGCCTCTGTTTCCCACCTTTCCACCTGTCTTCAAAACCCAGCCTCAAAACCTTCTTCTGCACTGAAATGCCCTTCATAAAATTCAAGTAACTTTACGTATTCTTTTTCTAGGTATGCCAAGAATTTGCTTGCATGAAAGAAGAAAGAAAGTGAAGTTGCTCAGTCTTGTCTGACTCTTTGCGACCCCATGGACTGTAGCCCGCCAGGCTCTTCTGTCCATGGGATTCTCCAAGCAAGAATATTGGAGTGGGTTGCCATTTCCTTTTCCAGGGGATCTTCCCGATGCACGGATCAAACCAGGGCCTCCTGCACTGCAGGCAGACGCTTTACCCTCTGAGCCACCAGGGAAGCCCATTTGCTTACATAGTCTATATTAATTGATGGAGTTCGGGACCCACTACCTCAAAATATGGCAACTTAACTACCTGAATATTTTGCTCTGACCTTCCTTCACCCTTTTCTCTCCTAAATTTGTTAACAAAGATTTTAAGTGGCAGGTGCCTCCCTGTACCCCGTTGAAAGGGAAAGAAGCATCCTTACATCTGAAGATGAAAGAACACTTCGTAGACTCTAGACGAATGAGCCTGGCTGTGCTTCCCCATTTGCTGCACTTTCCTTACACTCTTAGATCTTCCATATTTCTCCACAGTGGTCCAGTTGTCATCAAATCCAGCATAAACACATTAAATTTCAACAATATCTTTGAGGCTTTGTTTCTTTATAGTCATACGTTCCTGTGTCTTGTTAAACTTCCATGATCAAATAAATATATATGCTTTTCTCCTGTTAATCTGTCTTTGTCAGTTGAATTTTCAGACCTAACGGCTGAAGAAAATTGTTCTTTTCTGATACGATGCACAAATATTCAGTAATGTTCTATGGGTTTTATCTCTTATCCTGGACTTTCCCTAATGTCTTTAATGAGATCAACTTCATGATCTGCAACAAAAAAATAAAGTGGAGAATTCAACTGATGCATCAACATATTTTAAAAAAAGATATATATGGGGAGGGAGGAGGGAGGAGGGTTCAGGATGGGGAACACATGTATACCTGTGGTGGATTCATTTTGATATTTGGCAAAACTAATACAATTATATAAAGTTTAAAAATAAAATAAAATAAATAAAATGATATAGTAAAAAAAAAAGAAGAGAGTAAAGAAAATTGTGAGAAACCTAAAACTTGCACAGATCACCGTAGTGTGGCTATAAATGAGTTTGTCAGGACTACAGCTGAAAACAAGACTGCAAAAGAATCAGTAGAATGTATTTTGAGAAGGATTTCCTTTTAAAGATATGCTACTGTGCTGTAAGTTACAGGTATACTTGCTTGCCTACTTCATTTGTCTTAGAGGAATTGTAGGGGATTTTGGAGGGACAGGTGTGGTCAAAGTGTATTGTATTTTTAACTTCCATCTAAGAAACAAAAAAGACTAGTTTCTAATTTCATCCTATTTCCTACTGACTCAGAATAACAGTTATATGTACACATTTGTAAAGATACAGATGTTTGGAAATAAGTAAAATCCATCAAGAAATCAGCATGCCTGGTTTAAAACAAAGTGCCTATAAAGACTAAAAAACTAGTGATAGTGACCATCATTTAAAACTCTTTATCCCTTCCAGGCAGAAAAGGCGATGGCACCCCACTCCAGTGCTCTTGCCTGGAAAATCCCATGGACGGAGGAGCCTGGTAGGCTGCTGTCTATGGGGTCGCAGAGAGTCAGACACGACTGAAGCGACTTAGCAGCAGCAGCAGCAGCAGCATCCCTTCCAGGAGGCTTTCATATTTCATGTCAGCCTTCATGCTGGATATATATAAATAATAATATCTGCCATAAAATGAAGTATAAATTGAAAGGAAGTAAGGAAATCAGTCTTGAATATTCATTGGAAGGACTGATGCTGAAGTGAAACTCCAATACTTTGGCCATCTGATGCGAAGAGCTGACTCATTTGAAAAGACCCTGATGCTGGGAAAGATTGAAGGCAGGAGGAGAAGAGGGCAACAGAAGATGAGATGGTTGGACAGCATTAGCAACTCAATGGACATGAGTTTGAGTAAACTCTGGTAGTTGGTGATGGACAGGGAGTCCTGGCATGCTGCAGTCCATGGGGTCGCAAAGACTCAGACATGACTGAGGGACTGACCTGAACTGAAGAGATAATAGTAGAAGCTTGAATTCAGAGCTCTCATTCCCTAGATTTCAACTCTTTGCTTATGTTGGCTATATTGATAGAATATGAAAATTTTGTGACCATATATATTTGCTCTTCTCTACCCTTTGCCAAGTAACTTACCTTCCCTCTGAGAAATAAATATATTTCAGGAATAATTTATTCACACTATTTCAGGTTCAAGTAAATACTTTTCTTTGCTATATTCATTTAACTTTTAAACTTGCTGTTGTCTTCTGAAGGGGTAACATTATCTTGTTGTACTTATATTGATTTTTAGTTATAGAATTTAGTTTGCTTTCTTTAGTTGCAGTTTATGAATTAAGGATGAAAAGGAAGCAAAGACATTGCTCAAAACTTCTTTTTGAACTAATAAGAAATAATGTATATTCTAAAATACTTTATATTCTAAATTATAAAATATATTTTTATTTCTAAATAAATGTTTTATTTATAAAATAATAACATATTTAAAAAGATATACTATAACATTTTTCTGAATATATTGATATTTCTTTAAATTGGTATCACTATAGAGGCTGAAGTCTTCTTTGGACATAAGACAGAGAAAACTGAATATATTTACAGAGAAATGAGAAAACTTCAGCTGCATTGTTGCCATGGACTAAGTTGGTACTGATTAAATAACAGTTCATTGGTAATGAATGTGAATTACTTTAAATAGTTAGTAGAATATTAATCACATACTTAAACGACTAATTGTACCTTATTAACAATCAATGGCACTATAAGAAGCTAGATATACGATAATATATAATTGGTGTTAATTGAAAGCTCTTCTAGGAGTGTGATTTTCTATTTCTTTATGGGACAGTAGCACAATAGACACTTAATTACTGAGTTTTTCTTTCCTGAACATCATGGTGTATACATATATATATATATATATATGGATGCAGTTACTCTATCCAAATATAACCCTATTACCATTAAAAAGTGAATGCTATAAATAGTGCTCTTTCCATCTTGCCTCTCTCTGGCAAAAGGAAACCTCACTTCATGACTAAAATTACTTTCTATTTACAATAACATGATTATTCAGTTCATAGGAAATGTTATGACACCCATTTTGAAGAAGATTTTTCTTCCATGAATCTCTCAATTTTTCTTTGGATAGAGTTAGTACATGGTAAACATACAGCACAACAGGACCCAGATTCAGTGAAAACCTGAATGCTTCTCCCTCTCTGGAACCTGGCCCAAACAATTCCCCATTCCACACAGATAAGTACTGAAATGCCTGTTAAACTTGCTGCCTTAAGACGATGAAAGAATATTTCTAATATGAAGGTAGAGGAAAGGAAGTAGACTATGTTTTGACAACAGGAGCTCTTATACTAGACTGACTTATTGACCACAAATACTCACGCTCTCTGCTTTTACCATGGAACTTCACAGCTTTTCCCACTTTTCCCAACTTTTCCCACTTTTCCCAACTTTTCCCACTTTCCAGTCCTATGATTTTGGGCTCAATCAAAGGAATGTTGGCAGAAGTGATACAGCCAATACTCAAAATATGCTCAGTGGTAGGGCTTTCCCTCTCCTGTTTGTATCATTGCCACGTATGTAAAAATAAAGATGGTCATACATTCTTTGATGTTCTTCCAGTGTGAAGAAGGCCTGTCTTCTTTCTCCTGAATCTTGAGTGTTCACTTAAATTTAAATATACTTGCTGCTGCTGCTAAGTCGCTTCGGTTGTGTCCGACTCTGTGCGACTCCACAGAAGACAGCCCACCAGGCTCCCCCGTCCCTGGGATTCTCCAGGCAAGAACACTGGAGTGGGTTGCCATTTCCTTTTCCAATGCATGAAAGAAAAGTGAAAGTGAAGTCACTCAGTCGTGTCCGACTCTAGCAACCCCATGGACTACAGCCTACCAGGCTCCTCCATCCATGGGATTTTCCAGGCAAGAGTACTGGAGTGGGGTGCGATTGCCTTCTCCGTAAATATGCTTAATATTGCCTAATAGTTCACAACTTAATATCCAAAAACAAGCAACACAATCAAAAACTGGAAAAAGACCTAAATAGACATTTCTCCTGGAGAAGGCAATGGCAACCCACTCCTGTATTTTTGCCTGGAAAATTCCATGGATGGAGGAGCCTGGTAGGCTGCAGTCCATGGGGTTGCAAACAGTCAGAGAAGACTGAGCGACTTCACTTTCACTTTTCACTTTCATGCATTGGAGAAGGAAATAGCAACCCACTCCAGTGTTCTTGCCTGGAGAATCCCAGGGACAGAAGAGCCTGGTGGGCTGCCGTCTATGGGGTCCCACAAAATTGGACACGACTGAGGCAACTTAGCAGCAGCAGCAGCAGACATTTCTCCGAAGAAGACATATGGATGGCTTACAGGCACATACAATGATGCTCAACAATACTAATTATGCTAGTCAAAATTCAAATCAAAAGTACAGTGAAGTGTCATTTACACCTGTCAGAATGGCCATCACTAAAATGCCTACAAAGAACCAATGGTCAAGAAGGTGTGGAGAAAGTGGAACCCTCCTATACTGTTGATGGGCATGTAAATTGGTGAACTCACTTTGGAAAACAGTATGGAGGTTGCTTAAAAAACTAAAAATAGAATTGTCGTATGATCCAGCACTCCTACTCCTGAACATATATCTAGATCAAACTCTAACTCGAAAAGATATATATTCATTCCAATGTACAGAGCAGCATTATTTACAATAGCCAAGACATGAAAGTAACCTAAATATCCATTGACAGGCCTGTTATCTATATCTAGGTATACAATGGAATACTACTTAGCCATAAAAAATGGAATGAAATAATGTCATTTCCAGCAACATAGTTGGATCTAGAGATTATTATACTAAGTCAGTCAGGAAGAGAAGGACAAATACTATATGATGTTATTTACTATATGATGGAATCTAAAATATGGCCCAGATGAACTTATACATGAAACAGCAACAGACTTACAGACATAGACAGCAAATTTATGGTTACCAAAGGGAAAAGCATGTAGGGGAGGCATTTGTGATTAGCAGATATAGACTACTGTATATAAAACAGATAAACAATAAGGTTCTACTATATAGCACAGGGGACTATATCCAATATCCTCTAAGAAACCGTAATGGAAAAGAATAGGAACAAGAATACATATATGTCCAAATATATATATATGTATATATGAATTACTTTGCTGTCCATCAGAAACTCTAAAACAACATTGTAAACCAACTATTTTTCAATTTAAAAAGTTGAAAATTGCCTAGCAGAGAGATGACCTGGTTATTTAATCTTTACTAGTAGTACACAACAATTGAAGTGGTTACGTTAGAGCCGCAGATGTGATCCAGATGTTTACCCCCATTAATATCTATTCTCCCCCTCTTCTAAAGTAAGAGAAACTGAGATTTTTAGTCACATATAGGTATACTCTGAAAAAGACTACAATTCCCAGGATCCCTTGAATATGAATAGCTATTTTGGGATACTTAACACCTAAAATACGGGATATGAAAGGAAGTGGAAAGTGCAAATTCCAAGGAATGTACTTTCAGGGAAGGACTGGCCTTTCTGATGCCATTTTCTCCTTGCTACTGATTGGGTATGATCATCAAAGCTGGTGGCGCTTCCTTGGTTGCTGAGCAGTAAAAAACCTGCCCACAGTGCAGGAGACTGGGGTTCAGTCCCTGAATCAGAAAGATCCCCTGGAAGAGGGCATGGCAACCCACTCCAGTGTTCTTGCCTGGGAAATCCCATGGACATTGGAGCCTGGTGGGCTACAGTCCAAGGGGTCGTAAAAGAGCAGACATGACTTAGCGACTAAACAAAAACAAAAACATCAAAGCTGGTAGGTGAAGAATCCACCTAAGACTGTGAGTTGATTTGGGGAATGAAGATATACCAAAGGAGTCTGGGTTGAGACATGGAGCACTGGACAGTTCTCAGTGGTTTGCCTTTGAATATGGGTCAGAGGAAACACAAGCAACCAAGTAAACCACCACCTTCCAATCTTTCTCCTCTCTTTTTGAAATATTAACAATTTTTTCTCATTTTTAACATTTGTTTTTTAATTGGAGAAAAGTTGCTTTACAATGTTTTGTTGGTTTCTGCCATTCAACAATGTGAATCAGCCGTAAGTATATACGTATCTCCTCCCTCTTGGAGAGAGCCTCTCTCCCCTCTCCCATCCCACCCCTTCAGACAGTCATCACAGAGCATCAGGCTGGGCTCTCTGTTTTATGCAGCAATACACACACACACACACACACACACACACACACACACACACACATACAAGGTGGTGTATATATGTCAGTGATACAACTCTCTCTTTAAATTACTGTTAAAATCTAGTCCTGAGACAAATTTTAACCAATACAAGAATTATCTAAATGGAAATACCTACGCAAATACTTTTTCCATTACGATACAAGATTATATTTGTTTACTATGTACCATATACAGGACCAGGCAACTGATAGGCCTTATCTTATTTAATCCTTGCAATAAACAATAAGAACACAATATTATCAGCTTTTTATATTTGATCAACTTGAGACTAAGAGAATATCAGTAGTCCATACTAAATCATACTGTGAAACCCAGATCATCTAATGACAAGACCTGTGCTTACAACTTCTATGTCACAGAACTCACCTAACTGCCATAATGTGCTGAGCTTTGCAATAACTTCTCAGGATCCTGGAATTAATTAAAGCAAAAACAAAAAGCAAACAGGTCATTACCTGTTCTCCAAAGTTACATAGTCCTTCATTTAAGAAATGCATTCTTTTTGATAGAAGATTATTTACTGTTTTCTTCATGAGGGACAATGTTTATAAATTTCTTCCTAGATGCTTAAATCAAAGTTATTGAGTAATTTTTAAGACTATCAGCCACTCATCAAAATAGACGTTGTGCTTTCCAAATATGCTAAAACTTGTTATAATATATATAATGCTGCAGGATATGCTTTGCTGATTTTGAGGAGTTATGAAAGCTTGGATTCTGTATCACAGATTTTGTAGTGCAATTAATTATGTAGTGTGATTAATTTCTTCTGAAACTTGGTCAGTGATTTTGATAGCAATTTCCTAGATACTCACTTCCTAGTGATAGTGATATAGTTAGAAATCTTTGAAATGTGCTGATCATCTAACTCTAATTCTTACATGTTTGATATTTTCTTTGATCCTTTTGATGGAATTTCTCACTTGAATGAAAGAAACTGAAGAGATGGAAAGGAAAATGGCTGTGAGAGCTTCAGAAGGAACTATCAAAAAAGAAAATAAAACTGAGTTAACAGAAATTCCTTTAAAAATGACTATCACAGGACGAGACGGTAACTACATTATTGAGATTGTAGAAAATAAGAATACATCAAGGACTCACCTTTTCTTCCTAATTTGTCATTTTTATGTTTATAAAAGGGCAGTAAAAAGAAAATAACAAAATTATAACTAGCATTTTATAGAAAGCTACAGTTTAGAAAGTATCTTCATGATCATCAACAGTAATTATGAAAGACATTTTCATTTTGAAGTTAGAGAAATTGAGGTCCCAAGAGAAGTGAAATGACTTTCCAAGTCAAATAAAAAGAAACAACAGAACTTGAGCCTGGACTTTGACTTCAAAGTACGCATAACAGAGCGGTGTTTGCACCACCATCCCTGAGAGGTGTCCAAGCATGAGCTGAGATTTAGAGAGTCCAGGTTTCTATCCATGAACTCTTCCCTAATAATTAATTCACAAGTATCTATCAAGACTAATGTGATTCTTTCAAAATAATTTTCATGAAATAATTTACATTGAAAATCTGTGATTTCAATCTCTAAGACTAGATATATCAAAATATAAAACAGTGGAATTTATACATGTTGACTGAATGATAAAATGTCTTCTAAATCTTTAGACTAATTAGATTTTTCATTTTGGTTTGGAAATTATAAGACTTAACAAATTTCTCAAAGCTTAAGAATGGTTAAGCACTTTTACATATAAAAAATTATAAATTATAGATTTTACAGATCTTGTGTGGTTTTAGTCCTTTATTTTTTAAATAAAGGTTAATTTTTACTAATTAACCATATTGATAACTAACAACTGAGTTTTACTATATACAAGTTATTCTAAGAAGTTGATCTACAAGTTTTACAGAAATATTCAATTTCTATTGTTTAACAAATTACTACAAACTGAGCTGCTTAATAAAACACATACTTATTATCTTATTGTTTCCGTAGGTCAGGAGTTAGGACAAAGCTTGGCTGAATCCTCCAGAGTGTCCCACAGCTGCAAGCAAGAGGTCGTCAAGCTGTGTTTCTTTCTGGGGTTATGGGTTCTCTCCCAGCTCATGCAATTCTTGGCATAACTCCTTCCTTGCAGCTCTATGAGAGGTCCCGTTGTCTTCTGGCATGCTGCATGGACCACTCAGCTTCTAGAGCTGCCTCTTGCCCTCAGTTCTTCACCTCATGACTCGCCCCCAGGCCCTTTCACATCAAGCTACCGAAGGTCTTCGAGGCTAGAAGAGAATCTGTCTGCTCTGCAGTGTTGGAGTCTTACATAGCGTAACCTAACTGGGATTGAACCACCTTTGCAATATTCTACACTTGAAGTGTGCTGTACTCCTATGAGAATCTAATGCCACCACTGATCTGCCAGGAGGCAGAGCTCAGGTGGTAACACGAGCAATGGGGAGAGGCTGTAAATACAGACGAAGCTTCCCTCACTCACCTGCTGCTCATGGCCTGCTCCGCTGACCAGTCCTAGGGTTGGGGTTCCCTGTTCTATGAAGGAGAAGATTCACAGATCCCACCTACACTCAAGGGGAAGGTATTATATCCAGTATGACTCATTAGGACTCACCTCACTGTGTATCTGCCACCATACACGAGAAAGAACAGTAGACAATGGTGAACTTGGATTCCCTTCTGGATCTTCAGCTCCCAAATTCCATGTTCTACCTATTAAAACATACTTGTGATTTAATCTCATGTTCTCTTTCCCAAGGCAGTGTTTGAATGGGTCCATAAAATAAAATGAGCAGACAATTTCACATTTACATTCCTGTAAATAGCTTGACCTTTATTCGATTCAAATTATTGCTCCCTGGAGATTTCCTGATCTAGAATCTGGCTTCTACCATCAGATAGGAGGGTGCTGTATATAGATGGGGCTGGTACTAGGGAGCAGATGCAAGAGCCTGGGACACTCCACCTGCTTTCATTCATCTTCTCCTCCAGGTGTGCTAAAGATTGTTCGTGATAGCAAGGCTGGCAAAAACTCAGTTGTTAGGTACCCATATTATAACACTGGAAATGTCCATGTGCAAACCTAGGATGGAGTATACTCTGTCTCTGCAATTCAGAAGTATACTCTGTCTCTGCAATTCAGAAGTATACTCTGTCTCTGCAAAACAAAATAAATGTTTATTTACAAGACATATTTTTGAAAGACATCAAGTGAGTTTTTCACTACTTATTCTGGACCTATCACTACAGGAAAAATGCAAAAATGGATTCCCAAAATAGTTTACTCTTTCAGCCTAATATATGTGACATGCTTATAGAGCAATGAGCTCTTGTTTGGAAGCATCGATATAGAACTGTTTCTGTGGAAAAGAGGGAGATAGTGCAAATCGGGAACTTCACTGATATGGGAGTCAGAAAACCGGTTCATGTCCTTATTTCAACATTAATCAGTTTTGTGACCTCGTAAGGCATTTAGTTTTTCTGTATCTCATTTCTTTTATCTACAAATTGAAAGGGCATAAATAAATTATCTCCAACACTTTTGTGATATTGCAGTATGTGACTTCGGCCGCTGGTAGTTAGGCGCAATTGCTTTTCCTTGTAACTTTGCTATATACAGCAAAGGCATAAATTGTTTAGTGACACTGGGTGATTGCTTAAAGATGTGGTAAATCATTGAGAATTAGGAAGTGTGCAGCCCTCCAAAATCAAACCATTCCTTCTATCCTTGCTTTTGCTTAGAATCAATGAAAAGTGAACAAGGAAATAAAACTAGCTCTGTTTTGATTTGTTATGGGCTGAGGTAGGTCAAGAGGTTCTTACTTTTCCCAAGCTAAGTCCTTGCTCCTAATCTTATATTTGCTGCAAGAAGAAACACTAGTGCAATTGAATTCATTTCTGATTTTAAATCACCATGTGCCCCACATTTCAAATGAGCCACAGTATTTAAATTCAGGCTTCATGGACGGTACCGCAGAAATGCTTCAGAATGCCAACTGAGCATCAAAACACATTGCATCTGTAATTACGAAGTTGGATGCTATTATTTTATCTTCTCTTTTTGTATAAGTAGTCTTTAGCCATAGTGTCACTATCCACTATGATGGATACTTTGAAGTAGAATAGAGGAGACATAATGGTGAAAATACAAGATACTTGGAATCTACACATACAGCAGTGAGAAAGATCCCTCACTATAAAGCCCTTGCCCCCACCCTCCCCAGAGTATCTCTGACAGGGAGAACGCAATGGGATTAATTGCCACAAAAGGCTGAGGCAGGTTTTTGACCTTCCTGTTCAGAGGCTGTGGTGACAGCTTCCTTTTGCCTCCTCCTTAAGAAAGCAGTGATTAAACTCTCAAGGAGCCAGCCTCAGACATTATTATATCAAGACTTCCATTCTGGGCGGCTGTGTCTTTTTGCCTTTCCTTCTTGTTCCTTGTTCTTTTTTCTTCTTTTTACTCCCCGGAGAAAGTGATCAAGAGGCAGCTTTGCCTTGAACTAGACTCTCTGTAGTTCCCTGATCTTTAGTAGGGTTTCAGACCTGTACTTGCAGTTCCTTACGCTCTGCTTTGACTTTGCAGACTCCGGGGATAAGCTGCTTCAGTTAGCACTGAATACAAAGGTGAAGCTCACATTAGATTCTGACTTAAAAGACAAAAGACACAGTTTTGGTACAGAAGTTCTGCTCTGTACACAGTAGAGTGCTTTATGATAATGATTATAACAAAACTGATGATTTAAAGACAACTATACATTTCGTAAAGCTGTTTCACAGATATTATCAACCCTGATCTCCCCAAAGCCTCAGTTAGGTAGACACAGTCGTTTTTACCCTTATTTTACACTGGTAAAAACCAAACCTAAGGAGATTAAGTGAATTCCCCAGGGCATCACTGTTAGGAAGCATCAGAACTGAGATGAAAATCCAGAAGATCTTGTTCTAATTATTTATCCATTATACTCATTGCTTTATCTTCATTATGCTGCCTCAACTAGCATGTGTTTCCAGCTCACTGCTAATTTTAATTTCATCTACAAGGAAGTGATAACAGGCAGACCTCAGAGAAATTGCAGGTTCAGTTGCAGATCACACCAATTGAACAAATATTGCAATGAGTCCCATGAAATTTTTGGTTTCAGATTGCATTTAAAATTGATGTTTTAGTATACCACAGTCTATTAAATCAGCAACAGTATTATGTCTGAAAAGCAATGTACATACTTTATTTTAAAATACTGTATTGCTAAAAAATACTAACCATCATCTAAGCCTTCAGCAAGTCACAGTCTTTTTTGCTCGTGGAGGATCTTGCCTCATGTTCATGGATGTTGATGGGTCAGATGCATGGTTGCTGAGCACTGGGGTGTCAGTAGCAATTTCTTAAAACAACAGTGAAATGTGAAGCATTGATTGACTCTTCCCTTCACAAATTAATTATCTGTAACATGAAATGCTGTTTGATAGCATTAAATGCACAGTAGAATTTCTTTAAAAATTGAAGTGAGTCCTCTCAAACCCTGCCACAGCTTTGTCAACTAAGTTGATGTAATGAATCCTTTGTTGTTATTTCAACAATCTCCAGAGCATCTTCACCAAGAGAAGATTTCATTTCAAGAAGCCACTTTCTTTTCTCATCCCAAGAAGCAATTCCTCAACAATTAAAGTTTCATCATGAGATTGCAGCCACTCAGCCACAGCTCTATGATTTCCTCTTCTAATTCCAGTTCTCCTGCTAGTTCCACCACATCTGTAGTTCCTCCCTCCACTGAAGACCTTAACCCCTCAAAGTCATCCATGATGGTGGAATAAACTTCTTTCAAACTCCTGCTAATGTTGATATTTTGACCTTTCCCCATGAATCATAAATGTTCTTAATCACATCTAGAATAATTTCCACAAGATATTCAATTGACTTTACCCAGATCCAACAGAGGAATCACTATCTATGGCAACTATTGCTGCACAAAATGTATTTCTTAAAACTTGAAAGTAGAAGTGATTCCTTGGCTGTAGAATGGAGGCTGTGTTAGCAGATACAAAAACAACATTGATCTTGCTGTACATCTCTGTCAGAACTCGGGTGACCAGAACATTGTCTATGAGCAATAATATTTTGAAGTGAATCTTTTTTTTTTTCCTGAGCAGTAGGTGCCAACATTGGTCTTAAATATCCACTAAATTATGCTGTAAACAGACTTTGCACATTGTTCTTCCATTTGGACTTTGTTCATCTGGACTTCGTTCTTCTATTTAAGGAGCAGAGAGAGTAAATTTAGCATAATTTTTAAGAACTTTAGGATTTTCTAAATGATAAATGAGCATTAGCTGCAACTTAAAGTCACCAGGTGGATTAGCCCCTAATAAGAGAGCCAATCTGATCTTTAAAGATTTGAAGCCAGGCACTGACTTCTCCTCTCTAGCTATGAAAGTCCTGAATAGCATCTTCTTCCAAAACTAGGCTGCTTTGTCTACATTATAATTTGTTGCTTTAGTTCAGTTCAATTCAGTTGCTCAGTCATGTCCGACTCTTTGAGAGCCCATGAACCGCAGCACGCCAGGCCTCCCTGTCCATTACCAAACCCGGAGTTCACCCAAACCCATGTCCATCGAGTTGGTAATGTCATCCAAACATCTCATCCTCTGTTGTCCCCTTCTCCTCCTGCCTTCAATCTTTACCAGCATCAGGGTCTTTTCCAATGAGTCAGCTCTTCACATCAGGTGGCCAAAGTATTGGAGTCTCAGCTTCAACATCAGTCCTTCCAATGAACACCCAGGACGGGTCTCCTTTAGGATGGACTGGTTAGATCTCCTTGCAGTCCAAGGGACTCTCAAAAGTCTTCTCCAACACCACAGTTCAAAAGCATCAATTCTTCAGCGCTCAGCTTTCTTTATAGTCCAATTCTCACATTCATATATGACCACTGGAAAAAACACAGCCTTGACTAGATGAACCTTTGTTGTCAAAGTAATGTCTCTGCTTTTAAATATGTTGTCTAGGTTGATCAAAAATTTCCTTCTAGGGAATAAGCATATTTAATTTCATGGCTGCAGTCACCATCTGCATTGATTTTGGAGCCCAGAAAAATTAAGGCAGCCACTGTTTCCCCGTCTATTTGCCATGAAGTGATGGGACTAGATGGCATGATCTTAGTTTTATGAATGTTGAGCTTTAAGCCAACTTTTTAACTCTCCTCTTTCACTTTCATCAAGAGGCTCTTTAGTTCTTCTTCACTTTCTGCCATAAGGGTGGTGTCATCTGCATATCTGAGGTTATTGATATTTCTCCCAGCAATCTTGATTCCAGCTTGTGCTTCCTCTAGCCCGGCATTTCTCATGATGTACTCAGCATATAAGTTAGATAATAGGGTGACAATATACAGCATTGACGTACTCCTTTTCCTATTTGGAACCAGTCTGTTGTTCCATGTCCAGTTCTAACTGTTGCTTCCTGACCTGCATACAGGTTTCTCAAGAGGCAGGTCAGGAGGTCTGGTATTCCCATCTCTTTCAGAATTGTCCACATTTTATTGTGATCCACACAGTCAAAGGCTTTGGCATAGTCAATAAAGCAGAAATAGATGTTTTTCTGGAACTCTCTTGCCTTTTTGATAATCCAGCAGATGTTGGCAATTTGATCTCTGATTCCTCTGCCTTTTCTAAAACCAGCTTGAACATCTGGATGTTCACAGTTCATGTATTGCTGAAGCCTGGCTTGGAGAATTTTGAGCATTACTTTACTATCGTGTGAGATGAGTGCAATCGTGCAGTAGTTTGAGCATTCTTTGGCATTGCTTTTCTTTGGGATTGGAATGAAAACTGACCTTTTCCAGTCCTGTGGCCACTGCTGAGTTTTCCAAATTTGCTGGCATATTGAGTGCAGCACTTTCACAGCATCATCTTTCAGGGTTTGAAATAGCTCAACTGGAATTCCATTACCTCCACTAGCTTTGTTCGTAGTGATGCTTTCTAAGGCCCACTTGACTTCACACTCCAGGATGTCTGGCTCTAGGGGAGTGATCACACCGTCATGATTATCTGGGCCATGAAGTTCCTTTTTGTACAGTTCTTCTGTGTATTCTTGCCACCTCTTCTTAATATCTTCTGCTTCTGTTAGGTCCCTACCATTTCTATCCTTAATCGAGCCCATCATTGCATGAAATGTTCCCTTGGTATCTCTAATTTTCTTGAAGAGATCTCTAGTCTTTCCCATTCTGTTGTTTTCCTCTATTTCTTTGCATTGATGAAGGCTTTCTTATCTCTCTTTGCTATTCTTGGGGACTCTGCACTCAAATAGGCATATCTTTCCTTTTCTCCTTTGCTTTTTGCTTCTCTTCTTTCCACAGCTATTTGTAAGGCCTCCTCAGACAGCCATTTTGATTTTTGCATTTCTTTTTCTTGGGGATGGTCTTGATTCCTGTCTCCTGTACAATATCATGAACCTCCACCCATAGACCATCAGGCACTCTGTCTATCAGATCTAGGCCCTTAAATCTATTTCTCACTTCCACTGTATAATCTAAGGGATTTGATTTAGGTCATACCTGAATGGTCTAGTGGTTTTCTCCACTTTCTTCAATTTCAGTCTGAATTTGGCAATAAGGAGTTCATGATCTGAGCCACAGTCAGCTCCCGGTCTTGTTTTTGCTGACTGTATAGAGCTTCTCAATCTTTGGCTGCAAAGAATATAATCAAACTGATTTCGTTGTCAACCATCTGGTGATGTCCATGTGTAGAGTCTTCTCTTGTGTTGTTGGAAGAAGGTGTTTGCTATGACCAGTGTGTTCTCTTGGCAGAACTCTATTAGCCTTTGCCTTGCTTCATTCTGTACTCCAAGGCAAAATTTGCCTGTTACTCCAGGTGTTTCTTGAATTCCTACTTTTGCCCTCCAGTCCCTTATAATGAAAAGGACACCTTTTTTGGCTCTTACTTCTAGAAGGTCTTGTAGGTCTTCATAGAACTCTTCAACTCCAGCTTCTTCAGTGTTATTGGTCAGGGCATAGACTTGGATTACCGCGATATTGAATGGTTTGCCTTGGAGACGAACAGAGATCATTCTTCATTTTTGAGATTACATCCAAATACTGCATTTCGGACTCTTTTGTTGACCAAGATCGCTACTCTGTTTGTTACTCCACAAAGTCTAACCATATTTATTATTTTAGCTAGCTCTTCTGGAGAACCTGCTGCGGCTTCTACATCAACACTTGCTGCTTCACCTTGCATTTATGGAGATGGCATCTTTCCTTAAGCCTCATGAACTAACCTCTGCTAGCTTCAACCTTTTTTCAGCAGCTACCTCATTTCTCTTGGTCTTCACAAAACTGAAAAACAGGAAGTTCTTCTGAATTAGGCTTTGTCTGAAGAGAATCTTGACTGCTTTTATCTTCTATCCAGACCACTAAAACCTTAACTGTATCAGCAATAGGGCTGTTTTGCTGTCTTACTATTCCTGTGTTCACTGGAGTAGCTCTTACAATTTTCTTCAAGGATGCTTCCTTTATGTTTACAACTTGGAAAATGGGCACAAAAAGCCTAGTTTTAGCCATCTCAGCTTTCAATATGCCTTCCTCACTAAGCTTAATTATTTCTGACTTTTGATTTTGGTGAAAGGGGTGTCAGCCTTCCTTTCACTTCAGCACTTAGAAGTCTTTGTAAGGCTGTTAATTGGCATAATTTCAATAATGTTGTGATTCAGGTGAGAGGCAAGGAGCAGCAAATTGGTGGAGCAGTCAGAGCATGCATAAAATTTATGGATTAAGTTTGCCATCTTACTTGGGCATGTTTTGGGCTGCCTGCCAAACAATCACAAGAATGATGTCAAAGATCACTGATCACAGGGCACATAACAAATACAATAACAGTTTCAAAGTTTGAAAAGTGAGGATTATGAAAATGTGACACAGACACAAACTAGCAAATGATGTTGGAAAAATGCCGCCAATAGCCTTGCAAGTTACAGGTTGCCACAAAAATGCAATTTGTTAAAAAACACAATTCCTGTGAAATCCAATAAAGCAAAGCATAATGAAACCAGATGTGCCTGTATTTTCAGCAGTGTTATGTCTTCCATTCTACTTCAAAGAGACACTTAATTGTAGTGTTAGTCGCTTCAGTCATGTCCGATTCTTTGTGACCCCATGGACTGTAGCCCACCAGGTTCCTCTCTCCATGGATTCTCCAGGCAAGAATACTGGAATGGGATGCCATTCCCTTCTCCAGGGGATCTTCCCAAACCAGGGATTGAACCTGGGTCTCCTGCATTGCAGGCAGATTCTTTACCACTAGTGCCACTGGGAAAACCCAAAGAGACACTTACTTAATATAATTTACTACCAATCTACAAGTATAATTTGCTTCCCTTGTGGCTCAGCTGATTAGAATCTCCTGCAACGTGGGAGACCTGGGTTCGATCCCTGGCTTCGGAAGATCCCTTGAAAAAGGGAAAGGCTACCCACTCCAGTATCCTGGCCTGGAGAATTCTATGGACTCTATAATCCATGGGGTCACAAAGTGTCAGATACGACTGAGTGACTTTCACTTTCAATCTATAAGTTTTGACCTAACTGTTAATTTAGCATTTTGATCACTAAGTATGTGACTGTTTATCAGTGAGATGCAGCAGGTAAATTCAGAATAGGTACTCATGGGAATCCACAAACATGTGATTCGATTAGTTAAGGACTCAAAAAGATTCATTGGAAGACTTCTTGGGTCTTTTCCAGTGTCAGTTAGTTAATGGAATTCAGCAGTATTCCATGTTTATTTCCTACTAAATTAACTTTCCATCTTTTTTGTTTGTTTGTTTAATACATTACTTTGAGTTGCACCATCACTGGAAATTATCAATCTCTGTTAATCCTTCTATACAATGACCTTACATTTGAAATGCCTACTGTTGCGTGATGAGTTCTTCACGCAATTTTGGGCAAAAATTCTCAAAAGGGAATCTGGCAGAACAGCATCTTGGCTCATTCATTCACTGGGGACTCTGAACACAGAGGAAGGTTGCTGTGTTCTAGGCACTGTTTCAGGTGTTAGGCTTCAAGCAGTAAACACAATATACACATTGTCTGTGGTCTCTGTCTTTTATTTTTATGTTTTAATAATGTAAGTTCTTTTCCAACTGAAGCCTAATGAGGAGGTGCAGACAGAAGATGAAGAAAGAAAAGAAAAAGAAAGAAAGGAAGGAAGAAAGAAAATAAAGAAAGAGAAACAAAGAAAGAAAACACTGGAGCATTGAGATATTGAAGCTGAGGGAAGAGTCTGTTTCATTTTTTAACTCCCAACACTTGTTTTGGGTTTCTGGGTTTAGAACTGGCAAAACATACGGAAGAAAATACTTAGGGATCAAGGGTGATATTCTATTAGAATGAGGTATGCATAATGGAAATAAATGGGTCATTTTTTGAAGGTTCTGTGTTTTTATTGATGAGAACTATGTACAGTTGCAATCTTTCCATCATACATAAGCAACAAATACATACATATAATATAAATGGGAATGAATGACCCACTATTGATCAGACATATTCTGGTAGTTACAGAGTATTGTTTTATTCTTTCTTTGGTAATTTTGAATTTGGCAGAACATCGGTCCTCTATTTAAGCTGTTGCATATCTAACTGTCCAAATGAAATTAATCTAGTAAATGGAGAATAAATATTTACACAAACTTGAAGGAACATGCTAGGTTTATTACATGAGTGACAAGAACAGAATTCATAATTACATTCTGAAATGTTTATCTGGCTGTTTTTCTGTGGGTTAGATTGATAGGGGGCAATGCGTAAGTCAGAAATGTGCTAAGGATGCTGGCACAGAAATGCAAGAAATTAATAACTGCTGCCTAGAGAGTTTTCTGGCAAGAAAATTGAAGCAACAAAAGCAAATTAGGAGCTTATTCACAAAGTAGATTCCACAGGGCTGGGCAGTTTATAAGATGGGACCATGTGGAAAGGGAGAGTTCGGCTTAAACATGCTAGTTGCTCAGTAGTGTCTGACTCTTTGTGATCTCTTGGACTGTAGCCTACCAGGTTCCTCTGTCCATGGAATTCTCCAGGCAAGAATACTGGAGTGTGTTTCCATTCCCTTCTCTTGGGGGTCTTCCTGATCCAGGGATCGAACCTGGGACTCCTGCATTGCAGGCAGATTCTTTACTGTCTGAGCCACCAGGGAAGCTTGAATTTATCTTAACTCCCAAATTTTGCTCCAGATCTCCCTTCTAGCTATGTTATAATGCTCTTGGAGCTGAACTGCAATCTGAGATGCTTCTGACTTGCTTCTCTCTTTCCTTCTCTCCCTATGGAGTTGTCAGAGATACACCTTCAACATATGATTGCAATGATTTTCATGCAACCACTCACAGATTACATTTGGAAAAGATGAACTGTCCTATATTAAAGGTCTGTGCATGGGTTGAAATTCTTCTATATACCCCATTTTTTCCCCTACCTCTGCCATTCTGACTTATTTAGCATAGATGTAACAGATTTACCTTAGTGAATTCTATCTGCGACCCAGTTCATCTGAAAGATAACAGGACCCAATAGGAAACACTTCCTCACTCCCACTCCTACACCAACTATTAAGCAATTCTGGGCTGAACCAGGTTTATATTCTAGATGTGTTTGTGCTTAGTCGCTCAGTTGTGTCTGACTCTTTGTGATCCCAGGGACTGTAATTTGCCAGGCTCTTCTGTCCATGGGGACTCTCCAGTAAAGAATATTGCAATAGGCTGCCATGCCCTCCTCCAGGGGATCTTCCCAACCCAGGGATCCAACCAGGGTCTCCCACATTGTAAGTGGGTTCTTTACCATCTGAGACACCAAGAAAGCCCATATTCTAGACAGAGATGTGTAAGTTTAGGGCAAATCCTAACAGCATAAATATGTTCAACAACAAACATGACTATAAAAAATATTGTAGAAATACTGGAAGAATGTTATATTTGACAACTAAGACATATACATTTCTCATATATAGTTGCTGGAAGAATGCATATGTTGGTATATAAATATGAATATATACATACAGCCATATAACACCTCACACAAACTATAATGCTAAGGAATAAACTATTTTCTTTGGAAGGAATGATGCTAAAGCTGAAACTCCAGTACTTTGGCCACCTCATGCAAAGAGTTGACTCATTGGAAAAGACTCTGATGCTGGGAGGGATTGGGGGCAGGAGGAGAAGGGGATGACAGAGGATGAGATGGCTGGATGGCAACACTGACTCGATGGATGTGAGTCTGGGTGAACTTCGGGAGTTGGTGACGGACAGGGAGGCCTGTTCAGTTCAGTTCAGTCGCTCAGTCATGTCCAACTCTTTGCGATACCATGAATCACAGCACTCCAGGCCTCCCTGTCCATCACCAACTCCCGGAGTTCATTGAGACTCACGTCCATCGAGTCAGTGATGCCATCCAGCCATCTCATCCTCTGGCGTCCCCTTCTCCTCCTGCCCCCAATCCCTCCCAGCATCAGAGTCTTTTCCAATGAGTCAGCTCTTCACATGAGGTGGCCAAAGTACTGGAGTTGCAGCTTTAGCATCATTCCTTCCAAAGAAATCCCAGGGCTGGTCTCCTTCAGAATGGACTGGTTGGATCTCCTTGCAGTCCAAGGGACTCTCAAGAGTCTTCTCCAACACCACAGTTCAAAAGCATCAGTTCTTTGGTGCTCAGCCTTCTTCACAGTCCAACTCTCACATACATACATGACCACAGGAAAAACCATAGCCTTGACTAGATGAACCTTTGTTGGCAAAGTAATGTCTCTGCTTTTGAATATGTTATCTAGGTTGGTCAGAACTTTCCTTCCAAGGAGTAAGCGTCTTTTAATTTCATGGCTGCAGTCACCATCTGCAGTGATTTGGGAGCCCAGAAAAATAAAGTCTGACACTGTTTCCACTGTTTCCTCATCTATTTCCCATGAAGTGATGGGACCAGGTGCCATGATCTTTGTTTTCTGAATGTTGAGCTTTAAGTCAACTTTTTCACTCT
>NW_011495041.1:7507124-7516080 GCF_000754665.1 Bison bison bison
TGAGCTTTAAGTCAACTTTTTCACTCTCCACTTTCACTTTCATCAAGAGGCTTTTGAGTTCCTCTTCACTTTCTGCCATAAGGGTGGTGTCATCTGCATATCTGAGGTTATTGATATTTCTCCCAGCAATTTTGATTCCAGCTTGTGCTTCCATACAGAACTTTATAAATAACTAAAGTTTACCATGACAAGTAAATTTTTATTAATTTTTAATCTTTATTCATAACCTTAGGTAAATTATATGACTCCTACTGCTTCAGTTTTTCATCTACAAAATAAGGATTTATAGTCTCAGATAATCTCTCACCTCATTCCCTGGTTTATCTACTACAGTTCTATGATGTCATTTTAAAAAATGGATTATAAACAGTGTAATCAGTTCTATTTCCAGTTTTTTAAGGAATCTCCACACTGTTCTCTATAGTGGTTGTATTAGTTTGCATTCCCACCAACAGTGTAAAAGCATTCCCTTTTCTCCACACCCTCTCCAGCATTTACTGCTTGTAGACTTTGTGATAGCAGCCATTCTGACTGGCGTGAAATGGTACCTCACTGTAGGTTTGATTTACATTTTTCTGAATAATGAGTGGTGTTGAGCATCTTTTCATGTGTTTGTTAGCTATCTGAATGTCTTCTTTGGATAAATGTCTGTTTAGGTCTTTGGCTCATTTTTTGATTGGGTCATTTATTTTTCTGGAATTGAGCTGCAGAAGTTGCTTGTATATTTTTGAGATTAATTCTTTGTCAGTTACTTCATTTGCTAATATTTTCTCCCATTCTGAAGGCTGTCTTTCACTTTGTTTATAGTTTCCTTTTTTGTGCAGAAGCTTTTAATCTTAATTAGGTCCCATTTATTTATTTTTGCTTTTATTTCCAATATTCTGGGAGGTGGGTCATAGAGGATCCTGCTGTGGTTTATGTCAGAGAGTGTTCTGCCTATGTTCTCCACTAGGAGTTTTGTAGTTTCTGGTCTTACAGTTAGATATTTAATTCATTTTGAGTTTATTTTTGTGTATGGCATTAGAAAGTGTTCTGGTTTCATCCTTTTACAAGTGGTTGACCAGTTTTCCCAGCACCACTTGTTAAAGAGATTGTCTTTTCTCCATTGCATATTCTTGCCTCCTTTGTCAAAGATAAGGTGTCCATATGTGTGTGGATTTATCTCTGGGCTTTCTATTTTGTTCCATTGATCTATATTTCTGTCTTTGTGCCAGTAACATACTGTCTTGATGACTGTGGCTTTGTAGTAGAGCCTGAAGTCAGGCAGGTTGATTCCTCCAGTTCCATTCTTCTTTCTCCAGATTGCTTTGGCTATTCGAGGTTTTTTGTATTTCCATACAAATTGTGAAATTATTTGTTCTAGCTCTGTGAAGAATACTGTTGGTAGCTTGATAGGGATTACATTGAATCTATAGATTGCTTTGGGTAGTATTCTCATTTTTCATTATATTGATTCTTCCGATCCATGAACACGGTTTATTTCTCAATATATTAGTGTCCTTTCTGATTTCTTTCACCAGTGTTTTATAGTTTTCTATATATAGTTATTTTGTTTCTTTAGGTAGGTATATTCCTAAGTATTTTATTCTTTTCGTTGCAATGGTGAATGGAATTGTTTCCTTAATTTCTCTTTCTGTTTTCTCATCATTAGTGTATAGGAATGCAAGGGATTTCTGTGTGTTGATTTTATATCCTGCAGCTTTACTATATTCATTGATTAGCTCTAGTAATTTTCTGGTGGGGTCTTTAGGGTTTTCTGTATAGAGAATCATGTCATCTGCAAACAATGAGAGGTTTACTTCTTTTCCAATTTGGATTCCTTTTATTTCTTTTTCTGCTCTGATTGCTGTGGCCAAAACTTCCAAAACTGTGTTTGATAGTAGTGGTGAAAGTGGGCACCCTTGTCTTGTTCCTGACTTTAGGGCAAATATTTTCAATTTTTCACCATTGAGGATAATGTTTGCTGTGGGTTTGTCATATATAGCTTTTATTATGTTGAGGTATGTTCCTTCTATTCCTGCTTTCTGGAGAGTTTTTATTATAAATGGGTGTTGAATTTTGTCAGAGGCTTTCTCTGCATCTATTGAGATAATCATATGGTTTTTATTTTTCAATTTGTTAATGTGGTGTATTACATTGATTGATTGGTGGATATCGAAAAATCATTGCACCCCTGGGATAAAGCCCACTTGGTCATGGTGTATGACCCAGCAACCCCACTGCTGGGCATACACACTGAGGAAACCAGATGGGAAAGAGACACGTGTACCCCAATGTTTATCACAGCACTGTTTATAACAGCCAGGACATGGAAGCAACCTAGATGTCCATCAACAGACGAATGGATAAGAAAGCTGTGGTACATATACACAATAGAGTATTACTCAGCCATTAAAAATAATACATTTGAATCAGTTCTAATGAGGTGGATGAAACTGGAGCCTATTATACAGAGTGAAGTAAGCCAGAAAGGAAAACAGTAATACAGTGGGTATGGTTTTTCCTGTGGTCATGTATGGATGTGAGAGTTGGATTGTAAAGAAAGCTGAGTGTGGAAAAATTGATGCTTTTGGAATGTGGTGTTGGAGAAGACTCTTGAGAGTCCCTTGGACTGCAAAGAGATCCAACCAGTCCATTCTGAAGGAGATCAGCCCTGGGGTTTCTTTGGAAGTACTGATGCTAAAGTTGAAACTCCAGTACTTTGGCCACCTCATGCGAAGGGTTGACTCATTGGAAAAGACTCTGATGCTGGGAGGGACTGGGGGCAGGAGGAGAAGGGGATGATAGAGGATGAGATGGCTGGATGGCATCACCGACTCGATGGACGTGAATCTGAGTGAACTCCGGGAGTTGGTGATGGACAGGGAGGCCTGGCGTGCTGCGATTCTTGGGGTCGCAAAGAGTTGGACATGACTGAGCGATTGAACTGAACTGAATTGAACGCATATATATGGAATTTAGAAAGATCCTAACGATAACCCTGTATACAAGACAGCAAAAGAGACACAGAGTCTTTTGGACTCTGTGGGAGAGGGCCAGGGTGTGATGATTTGGGAGAATGACATTGAAACATGTATAATATCATCTGTGAAACAAATCGCTAGTCCAGGTTCCATGCAAGATATGGGATGCTCGGGGCTAGTGCACTGGGATGACCCAGAGGGATGAGATGGGGAGAGAGGCGGGTGGGGGTTCAGGATAGGGAACACGTGTACACCCGTGGTGGATTCATGTTCAGTTCAGTTCAGTCACTTAGTCGTGTCCGACTCTTTGTGACCCCATGAATCACAGCACGCCAGGACTCCCTGTCCATCACCATCTCCCAGAGTTCACCCAGACTCACGTCCATTGAGTCAGTGATGCCATGCCGTCCAGGCATCTCATCCTCTGTCATCCCCTTCTCCTCCTGCCCCCAATCCCTCCCAGCATCAGAGTCTCTTCCAATGAGTCAACTCTTCGCATGAGGTGGCCAAAGTACTGGAGTTTCAGCTTTAGCATCATTCCTTCCAAAGAAATCCCAGGGCTGATCTCCTTTAGAATGGACTGGTTGATGTATGGCCAAACCAATACAATATTATAAAGTAATTAGCCTCCAATTAAATTAATAAATTTATATTTTAAAAAAAACAACAAAAATAAATAAACAGTGTAATCAGAGGACATCAAAGATGGTTCCCCCCCCCCTTTTTTTTTTTTGATTTGTTGTAGTTTCAGGGTCAACCTGAGCTTCAATTTTTTACATAACTTTTCTGTCATATTTTTTGATACCTGACTGTCAAATTAACATTGTTGCTATCCCTGAGTTGAGCTTTCCCAGGTGTCATCATTCTCAAACTCTTTGTGCCCAACTGTTTCTTACTTGCTATGGATTGTGCATATAATAGCCAAGACTGCAAACAATGATATGATAACCTATCTCTAGTCATTAAGATTCTGAGTAAAGACAGAAACAATAGCGTAGCTCTATAGGCCTAACAAGAGCTATTTTAGGTGATCACATCTTTTCTCACATTTAACTCTGTTACAGAGAAATGAAGTTTCTGGAAAAGAAGCTGCTGGGTAAGTGGCATAGCACTGGACACTGACATTTTCAGAGAATGTATAGAATGTAAATTAGTGCCTTGACATTTTTATGCATGTTGCAATGTCCAATAGAAAAGATGGACAGAATTTAAATTAGCTTGGTTTCACATTTCACACAAGTAATGCACTGCTACTACTGCTGCTAAGTTGCTTTAGTCGTGTCCGACTCTGCGTGACCCCATAGATAGCAGCCCACCAGGCTCCCCGGTCCCTGGGATTCTTCAAGAGAGAACACTGGAGTGGGTTGCCATTTCCTTCTCCAGTGCTTGAAAGTGAAAGTGAAGTTGCTCAGTCGCATCTGACTCTCAGCAACCCCATGGACTACAGCCCACCAGGCTCCTCCATCCATGGGATTTTCCAGGCGAGAGTACTGGAGTGGGGGCCATCGCCTTCTCTGAGTAATGCACTAGACTTTTATTTTTCAGTTGTGTGCTTATTGCATTTATGGTTTTTATTAAGAGTGCTATTTCTTCCATTTAGGCAGCATTTCTGTCTTGAGAGTGCCTATACTAAAATCTAGAACTATATGAAATAGAGAAGTATTTTACCATTTTACAAAGTATAAAGTCGAGACAAAATAAAGGAAGTTCATTTGCCCCAAGTCAAAGAAAATATGACTGATCGAAAATTACAACCTGAGGATGTTTCATTCTCAGCTACTCCTACTACGTTGATAAACATTAGTTTCCTATTGTCAACCTAAGTTTGTGAACTTTAGAATATATGAACTTCCATGGTTTAACCTTATTTATATAGATTCCAAGTAACATTTGAGAAATACACTCAAAAAGTATACTTTGCATGATTTGAGAACATTAAACTGATTTTTTTTTCTTTAACAGTGTGTTAAAAGATGATAATCATATTGGATGCAGCTAGTTAACAACTTTTTTGTTAGTAGAAACTAACTTTTTTGTAGTTTTTAGCCCTAATACCTATCAATCACTAATCAATACTTAAACTTAATTCTACTGTGATCCATTATGTACAGTAATTAAATGAATTTTCAAAGCTAAATGGGAATCTGTTTTCACGAAGCTTAGTCATATATTCATGTAAATCCATTTGCAAGAAAAAAGCTTTTGTTTACACATTTAGATTGCTATGTTACTGCTTCAGCTGGCAATATAATAAAGTAAAAGGTACACAGTTACTCACAGTATCTAACTATGTTATGGAAAATTAAAATATCAGGAAATCATTGTCACCTAAAATAAAGTTACCTTGTTTGAGAATGGCAGTGTGTGTATAAATATGAAATAGACATGGAGGCTCTTAAGTAAGTAAAGGCATGAATGTGTTAGCATGCACAAAATTCTTCATCTCTTTAAGCCACAGATGATGAATATAAAGCATGTTAAATGAGTGTTCTCCTATTAATGAACTGTTACAGGGTTTTTTTAAACTCTCATGGGAGATTCATAATCAGTGAACAGTTATAACCTTTCCTTTTTCTTGGCTTTTTAGATATATCACTAAGTATGCAAAGTGCTTTATACAAGAAAATCAATAAATGCAATGCTTAGATGATGAATGTTTAAAATTTAGCCTTTCACTACTACTGCATGTTAATAAAAACAACACCTAAAAAAGAAAAGTGAGGTTACAAACATACAACAGATACCTGCCCCCAACTAAATATTTTCCTTGTAGCAAAATCAGACCAATTTCATTGCTAGCATTTTACCTTGTTGCACATAAATGGCAGATTTTATATAAGTCATCTATCCCATTAAAGGTAAGTGCAGACAGTTTAGGGAAAACTTGGAATAAAATTCATTACACAGTTGGGCAAATCATTTTTGCATTCCGCAAAAGCAAACAGTAAATATGAGTGAATACAGTTGGCTTATCTATAACTCTGTCTCAAAAAACACTTTTTTTATGGATAAAATATCTCAAAAGTTAAATTACCCAGCATCACAATACTTTATGTGAAACAGCTGCAGAAAGTTTCACACCTTTCTGAAAGGTAGGACAATATCATATGCATTTGCAATGTGACAAGGAGTTTTCATTACACAGGAGTGCTCTGTAGGAGTGCTTTTTAAGCCTTGGAAGTCAATTCTTTTCTGCATTGGGAAAACTGTCATACAATTAAAGTAATGAAAGCAATCCTATTTCTCTCCTGCTGAAAATTCAGTTTCCTATAGTAACAAGACAGTCAGAAATCATTTCCCTTGTTAATACTTAAAAAAAGAAAGAAAGAGAGGAGCATTTTCTTTTAGAACAAGCCTAAAGAATACCCCAATAGATATTATATGAGTTTTCTGTTTTGAAAATAATGCCAAGCATAATAATTCTCTTCTTTATGCATATTTAGTGCAAAAAAAAATCCAATGTGTATGTCACAGTATAAAGCTTTATTTCTTTCCTTTGAGGCTGTGTTTACTATTTGCTACTCGACATGAAAGGAAGTGCCTTATGGAGTAGCCAAGTAGAGACCAAGGACTCGTAAATCCCTACTGCTTAAGGTCAAAAAATGCTGTGAGAACTTTCCATAAAGACCACAGCCGAAGAGCCCAGGTCACTTATTTTGATATAATGCTATTACTCCCCTCTCCCCACTGAAGTTACATTAAAAAAAAAATGTCATTTAACTTATGTTTCCACCCACTATCAAGGGAAGACCAAACTAAATGTTTGGAGAACCATACCTTTAGAAAAGGGAGTTTAGAAATGATATATGTAATAATGTACCATGCAATCCAAGTTAAGTCACACATATTCACATAAGGAAAGATATGCAAAATGATTATTGTTATTAAAATAATTCCAAAAATTTATTGTACTTTTACTATCATTTCCTTTTCATTCTTAGGTTTTCAACAAAGACTTCTATGTATGTGTCAATCTATCTGCCTATCCATGATTAAATTTGTGAACCTGAAATTCTTTATGTGTTTATTTATGTCTGGCTTGATTATTTGTTTATAATTTTTTCAGTGGACAAACATACTGCTTCAATTAAAAAACTGTATTGCACTAAGGAATATCTGAAAATGATCCAGACTGTTTACTGTGGAATGACTAAACAACCAGCTCTGGGGACCCAAGTATACATCTATATCTGGATGTTGGAACAGCACCCAAGCTCTGCCCTCTCTGTGGATGGGAGTGGCAATATTTCACAGTTGCCAAGGTCTCCCAGGTAATTCCTGTGACTATCTGACACCCGGATCACTCCTGTTCTAGTGACTGGATGTCAACAGTTGCAGTAAGGATACTACACCAGGCAAAGGTGCCTCTACAATTTATTGCTGTTGTGGTTCAGTTGCTAATTTGCGTCCAACTCTTTGTAACCCCATGACCTGCAGAATGTCTGGCTTCCCTGTCCTTCACTATCTCCCAGAGGTTGCTCAAACTCATGACCATTGAGTTGATGATGCCATTCAACCATCTCATCCTCTGCTGCCCTCTTCTCCTGCCCTCAATCTTTCCCAGTATCATGGTCTTTTCCAGTAAGCCAGCTCATCTTCAATTCATGCAGTCTCCAATTTCCACAGCTGCTGAGTACTGAAAGTTGAACTCACTCCCCACCCTGGGGAAAGGAGTCCTTTCCTGAAGGCAGACCTTAATGGGGTCTCACACTGACATCATAGCAGAATCAAAGCTCAAAGCTTCTCATCTCTTCTAGCTGACCCAGCCTTGTAAGATTCCCTTCCCTACAGCACAACTTACTGTTTCACACATTTTATAAGATATTGGGGAATTTGTCCAAGATCATGGCATGTGATTGGGCTTTTCAGGTGTTGCTAGTGGTAAGAACTCTCCTGCCAATGCAGGTGACATAGGAGACACAAGTTCAATCCCTGGGTTCGAAAGATTCCCCTGGAGGAGGGCATGGCAATCCTCTCCAGTATTCTTGCCTGGAGAATACCCAGGCTAGCAGGCTACAATCCAAGGGGTCACACTGAGTTCAACACAATGAAGCGACTTAGCACTCAGCATGCCTGCATTGCATATAATTAGTAAGGATCCTACTTGACTTGATATGTTGATTGGGTAGTTTCTATAAACAGTTAGTCTACTTTTCAAGATGGTTAATTTAGATATAAATTAACAAATAGCTGTGAAAAGAAGAGAAGTGAAAAGCAAAGGAGAAAAGGAAAGATATAAGCATCTGAATGCAGAGTTTCAAAGAACTGCAAGAAGAGATAAGAAATCCTTCCTCAGTGATCAATGCAAAGAAATAGAGGAAAACAACAGAATGGGAAAGACTAGAGATCTCTTCAAGAAAATTAGAGATACCAAGGGAACATTTCATGCAAAGATGGGCTCGAAAAAGGACAGAAATGGTATGGACATAACAGAAGCAGAAGATATTAAGAAGAGGTGACAAGAATACACAGACGAACTGTACAAAAATGACCTTCAAGACCCAGATAATCATGATGATGTGATCACTGACCTACAGCCAGACATCCTGGAATGTGAAGTCAAGTGGGCCTTAGAAAGCATCACTACTAACAAAGCTAGTGGAGGTGATGGAATTCCAGTGGAGCTATTCCAAATCCTGAAAGATGATGCTGTGAAAGTGCTGCACTCAATACGCCAGCAAATTTGGAGAACTCGGCAGTGGCCACAGGACTGGAAAATGTGTTTTCATTCCAATCCCAAAGAAAGGCAATGCCAAAGAATGCTCAAACTACTGCACAATTGCACTCATCTCACATGCTAGAAAGTAATGCTCAAAATTCTCCAAGCCAGGCTTCAGCAGTTGGTGAACCGTGAACTTCCTGATGTTCAAGCTGGTTTTAGAAAAGGCAGAAAACCAGAGATCAAATTGCCAACATCCGCTGGATCATGGAAAAAGCAAAAGAGTTCCAAAAAAACATCTATTTCTGCTTTATTGACTATGCCAAAGCCTTTG
>NW_011495041.1:7516180-7527230 GCF_000754665.1 Bison bison bison
AAGCACAAACTGGAATCAAGATTGCCGGGAGAAATATCAACAACCTCAGATATGCAGATGACACCACCCTCAAGGCAGAAAGTGAAGAGGAACTCAAAAGCCTCTTGATGAGAGTGAAAGAGGAGAGTGAAAAGTTGGCTTAAAACTCAACATTCAGAAAATGAAGATCATGGCATCTGGTCCCATCACTTCATGGGAAATAGATGGGGAAACAGTGTCAGACTTTATTTTTCTGGCCTCCAAAATCACTGCAGATGGTGACTGCAGCCATGAAATTAAAAGACGCTTACTCCTTGGAAGGAAAGTTATGACCAACCTAGATAGCATTTTGAAAAGCAGAGATATTACTTTGCCAAAAAAGGTCCATCTATTCAAGGCTATGGTTTTTCCTGTGGTCATGTATGGATGTGAGAGTTGGACTGTGAAGAAAGCTGAGTGCCGAAGAATTGATGCTTTTGAACTGTGGTGTTGGAGAAGACTCTTGAGAGTCCCTTGGACTGCAAGGAGATCCAACCAGTCCATTCTGAAGGAGACCAGCCCTGCGATTTCTTTGGAAGGAATGATGCTAAAGCTGAAACTCCAGTGCTTTGGCCGTCTCATGTGAAGAGTTGACTCATTGGAAAAGACTCTGATGCTGGGAGGGATTGGGGGCAAGAGGAGAAGGGGACGCCAGAGGATGAGATGGCTGGATGGCATCACTGACTCGATGGACGCGAGTCTGGGTGAAGTCCGGGAGTTGGTGGTGGACAGGGAGGCCTGGCGTGCTGTGATTCATGGGGTCACAAAGAGTCGGACACGACTGAGTGACTGAACTGAACTGAATTTATATATGTTATGATACAAAATCTGGTTGATTTTGTAAGGAACCATAGGAACCTGTTATAATTGCCTTAATGTTGACATGAAAAGAAAGTAAAAGAACATCCTTTGTAATATGAAAATTATTGCTTGTAAGCACGGATGGTTTCTCCTTGATTATAAAATCTGCAACTAAGAAACTAAAAATAGCTAGGTTATGCTATGCATGTATGTAGCAATTATCATGAAAGCATTTGATTATATTCATTCATAATAATGGTGCTATCTTCATTTATAGGTTTGTAAACATTTCAGACTCTATTACCTAGTAGCATTATTTCATTCTGTTGACAGAATACATTATCTTTTGTTTTATGGCTGAAGCAGAGTGCAGCAAGTAAAGAACCAGCAAAGGGTACATAGTCAAAATACTTGGAATACTGACTGTAAAAGCATAAATACTGGCTGCAAGATAGCAGGGTTTGCTTGTTTCTTTGTGTGGTATTGGTATTATTTTGTAAAGATAGGTCAATGTGAGAATGTCTAAATAAACTAATTACCCCTTTTAGTTAGAATATCAGCTAATATTCAATATAATAATATAAAGGATTTGAATGCAGCTACAGTTAATTTTCTGTTTAGATAACTTTTGATAATTTATCTATGATAAATTAATATCATAGTTATATGATATCAATGATAGTTGAAGATGTTTTTAATATTTATTAAGATATAGAGTAACTTCACTGTGAGTTGATTTTTAACTGCCTTGTTTGTTTGAGTACATCAATTTTCATTTCTCTCACTTAAAATACTGAAAAAAAAATATTTTAAAGCTTTCTCCATAAATAGAATCTAATGCCTCACTGTACAAAAGAAAACAGTAACAAAGCAAAAGCTGTTGAAAATCTGAATGATTATAAAATTTTAAAATACATTTCTGCAATTATTTAGTTTGCCAAAACAATGTTAATCTGTGGATCTCTTTCTTAAAACATAGCTGATTGCAATTTAGGTTATTACCATTAAATTAAAAGTCTCTAAATTCTGCAAGGGCTTCCCAGTGGCTCTGTGGTAAAGAATCTGCCTGTCAATGCAGGGAATGCATATTTGATCCCTGAGTGTGGAATATTCTCTGGAGAAGAAAATGGCAACACACCCCAGTATGCTTACCTGGAAATTCCGTGGACAGGGGAGCCTGGTGGGCTACAGTTCACAGGGTTGCAAAGCATTGAACATGATTGAGCAATTTAGCACGCACTCCCACACACAAATTCTGCAAGCACAGCGTACAGATTTGTGGCCTACCTATGACCATATCTAAACCTAAATGCAATATTGGAGTGGACCTTTCAGTGTTGAGCTACTTACCCTCTACCCTAAAATGTGCAACTCATCAAGTTTTCAAGTTTTAGAATTCTCCTGCTGAAACAATGTTCAGATCAGATCAGATCAGTTGCTTAGTCCTGTCCGACTCTTTGCGACCCCATGAATCACAGCACGCCAGGCCTCCCTGTCCATCACCAACTCCCGGAGTTCACTCAGACTCACGTCCATTGAGTCAGGGATGACATCCAGCCATCTCATCCTCTGTCGTTCCCTTCTCCTCCTGCCCCCAATCCCTCCCAGCATCAGAGTCTTTTCTAATGAGTCAACTCTTCACATGAGGCGGCCAAAGCACTGGAGTTTCAGCTTTAGCACCATTCCTTCCAAAGAAATCCCAGGGCTGATCTCCTTCAGAATGGACTGGTTGGATCTCCTTGCAGTCCAAGGGACTCTCAAGAGTCTTCTCCAACACCACAGTTCAAAAGCATCAATTCTTTGGCGCTCAGCCTTCTTCACAGTCCAACTCTCACATCCATACATGACCACTGGAAAAACCATAGCCTTGACTAGACGAACCTTTGTTGGCAAAGTAATGTCTCTGCTTTTGAATATGCTATCTAGGTTGGTCATAACTTTCCTTCCAAGGAATAAGCATCTTTTAATTTCATGGCTGCAGTCACCATCTGTAGCCCAGTCACCATTTGGAACCCAGAAAAATAAAGTCTGACACTGTTTCCACTGTTTCCCCATCTATTTCCCATGAAGTGATGGGCCCGAATGCCATGATCTTCATTTTCTGAATGTTGAGTTTTAAGCCAACTTTTTCACTCTCCACTTTCACTTTCATCAAGAGGCTTTTGAGTTCCTCTTCACTTTCTGCCATAAGGGTGGTGTCATACTTAACCAAAAATAGTATACTGACACCCAAGTTAATAAAGAATCAAAAATGCATCTTAATTTTAAATTGTTTTAGAGGCTTAAAGCCAAAGCAGAGGATACCAAATATCTAGACTGACCAGTCTAGCAGAGACATTGATCTGCCCACTTCTACAACTCCCTTTAAAATAATCTGCTCCCGCTCTGAGCCCTGAAGGCCTTGGTTACAGTATGTGAATCTTTCCCTTCTGCATGTGTAACTGAACCAATCAAAAACAACTGAATTAAGGTGGATTAATCCACTTCTTAGAAGGTGACACAAATAGATGGAGAAACGTACCATGTTCATGGATCAGAAGAATCAATATAGTGAAAATGAGTATATACCCAAAGCAATCTATAGATTCAATAGATTGAAGCTACCAACAGTATTTTTCACAGAATTAGAACTGCCAGGGAACATTTAACAGGAGGATTCCTGCATGCCGTTTTCTATTTCTCAAGGATTCTCTGTTCCTTATCAGTTCCTATTCTGAGAATGAGTAGAGCTGCACGCAGTTCTCAGGACTGAGGTCATGGGAAAGGGTATCTGCTTGGATTCCTTTTAGAAAAAAAAAAAAAAAAAAAAAGAATAAGTAAGAGTTTGTTTTTGTTTTTGTTTTCCATTGAAAATTTATGTAAATAAACAAAGCAAAGAGCTTTGCATCAAACTAAAGAGCTTCTGCACAGCCAATGAAAGAATACATTGAAAAGGCAACGTACAGAATGGGAGAAAATATCACAAATTGTATCTGACAAGGGATTCAGTTCAGTTCAGTTCAGTAGCTCAGTCGTGTTCAACTCTTTGCGACCCCATGAACCGCACCATGCCAGGCCTCCCTGTCCATCATCAACTCCCAGAGTCTACGCAAATCCATGTCCATTGAGTCAATGATGCCATTCAACAATCTCATCCTCTGTCATCCCCTTCTCCTCCTGCCCTCAATCTTTCCCAGCATCACAGTCTTTTCAAATGAGTCAGCTCTTTGCATCAGGTGGCCAAAGTATTGGAGTTTCAGCTTCAACATCAGTCTTTCCAATGAATACCTAGGACTGATCTCCTTTAGGATGGACTGGTTGGATCTCCTTGCAGTCCAAGGGAATCCCAAGAGTCTTCTCCAACACCACAGTTCAAAAGCATCAGTTCTTTGGCACTTAGCTTTCTTGACAAGGGATTACTATCTGATATATATATATATATATAAACTCGTCAAACTTGATGACAAAGAAATCAAATAACCCAATTAAAAATGGGAAAAAAACATGAATAGACATTTTTCCAAAGAAGGCACACAACTTACTAATAGCTTGTGTGAAATCATGCTTAATATAACCAATCTTCAGAGAAGTACAAATCAAAACCACAATGAGATATCACCTCACACCTCTTAGGATGGCTATGAAAAAGAAAAGCACACGTGTGGACAAGGATGTGGTTGGTTCTGTCTGTGGATAGGGTACCCACCGTTATAGGGAGCCAAGTGTACTATGCCATTCTATTTAAGGGCTTGAGCATCTGAGGATTCGGATGTCCACAGAGGATCCTGGAACCACTGTCCCTATGGATGCTGCAGGATGACTGCACTGTTTGTTACCTTCTGCCCCATTCTAAAGCCCTCACACCTTCACAAATGTCTTCCCTAAAGTCACTCACCAAGATATTTGCTGCACACAAATCTCAGTCCAGAACCTAGTGTAATATCAAAGTGTTAATCACCCAGCTGTATCTGACTCTTTGCAACCACATGGACTGAAGCCCATCAGTCTCCTCTATCCATGGGGATTATGCAGTTAAGAATACTGGAGTGGCTTGCCATTTCCTCCTCTAGGGCATCTTCCTGACTCAGGGATTGAATCTGGGTCTCCTGCATTGCAGGCCGATTCTTAACAATCTGAGCCACCAGGGAAAAACAACTTCTCAAACTGTATTAAGATCTATGTTATTTTTTTTGGTGTTTAAGACCATGGTCTTTTGAATAAGCCTTGAATTCTAGTCTTCATCCACCACTCTTTAGCTGTATAACTTTAGAGAAGTATTTCACTTCTTTATGCTCACTTATATAAAAGTTATTATTATAATACCTTACTTGAGGGTTGTTTATAGAATTAAATAAGGAAATGTGCATAAAACACTTAGCATTAAAGTACTTAGATAAAGGAAAAGATCGAGAACAGTTACAATTGTTCAACTGATTAATTATATAATCTTGATCAGAATAATGTAATGGACGGGATTAAAAGTGACTCTACTTAGTGTCATGTCCAGTAACTCATTTAGGGTTTACACATGTGCACACATGCACACACATATTAAATCAAATTTCATCAATAATTCAATAATTTCTCAATCACATCAATCATCATTATGACACAAAGAAAGCCTGTATTGTGAATTATGGACTTGTGCACATCCCAAGTAGATGCTACACTTAATCCATCTTTCTAAAAGTTGAGGCAGAAAGCATATGAGAATGGTATTGGACCTATCCGTGGAACTGATGAACAGCAAGTAGATATTTATTATGTGGTTGAGAATAGTTAAGTTTGATTGTCAGTGCAACTGGAGAGCGTTAAAAGAGTAATCCAGTCGACGTTAGTCTCTGTCATTGTTCATAACGTCTACTTGGGCTTCCCATGTGGCACTAGTGGTCAAGATCCTGCCTGCCAATGCAGGGAACATAAGGAATGTGGGTTCCATCCCTGGGTTGGGAAGATCCCCTGGACAAGGGTATGGCAACCTACTCCAGTATTCTTGCCTGGAGAATCCCATGGACAGAGGGGCCTGGCAGGGTACAGTCCATGGGGTCACAAGAGTCGGACACAACTGAAGTGACTTAATAAGCACACATAACATCTACTTAGCATAATGGTAACAAAAGGACCACATCTTCTCTAGTTGAACTCAAACTATCCCTGCTAATGCTGGGCTATATACTGACACAACACCAATCTTCCAGAATCTAAACACAAGTGAGACCCCCTTCCCCCCCAAGAATAGCTTTAGGAAACCTGGCATAGACTGTCACTCAGACAAAAGTTTTATCACTGAACATAATTTGAGGAATAATTTTTAATTTCTCTAATCTTAATATGCATATGAATCACCTCAGCATATTTTTAAACTGAATTCTGGTTGATGAGATTATGTCTTTCTACCAAGCTTTAAGGAAGATGCTAAGATTGCTACCGACCCACAGATCATAATTTAAGTAGCAAGGTCTTAGGCAGAATCTTGATTTGTGTTTAGGATCCAGGAAGACTCATGTCTTATTGGACTTCCTAATGTTATATTTTAAGGTCAAATAATTCTTACTTATATCCTCTTCTCCTATATATAAGCACTCCATCCTTTGCTATATAGGATGCACTTTCAGAGCCTTGAAACTTAACTTGTCCTAAAACCAAATAATAAGATAGGATTGCTCTCCTAGAGTAATTCATGTAAATTAACCCATCTGACATATGCACACCTACCCACTCAAGCTACTGTCAATTGTGTCCAAATGTCAAAGCTGCTGTTTTCTGGATCATGTTATTTTATATTCAGAGTAAAGGGTGTGAAATGATTAAAGATTCCTGAAAAGGCAAGACCAAACTTTTCTAGGTTGTGGTGTCAGCACGAACACAGCATACCAGCTCTTGGGTCTTTTGGCTAAGTCTAAGGGATGGGGGAGCCTGGTGGGCTACCGTTTCTGGGGTCGCACAGAGTCGGACATGACTGAAGCGACTTAGCAGCAGCAGCAAGTCTAAAACCTATATCTTCATGTTAGCTTAACCATTCTGTAAGCGAAGAAGGCAATGACACCCAACTCCAGTACTCTTGCCTGGAAAATCCCATGGACAGAGGAGCCTGGTGGGCTGCAGTCCATGGGGTCACTGTGAGTCAGACATGACTGAACCACTTCACTTTCACTTTTCACTTTCATGCATTGGAGAAGGAAATGGCAACCCACTCCAGTGTTCTTGCCTGGAGAATCCCAGGGACGGCGGAGCCTGGTGGCCTGCTGTCTATCGGGTCGCACAGAGTCAGACACGACTGAAGCGACTTAGAGGCAGCAGCAGCAGCAGCAAGCAGAGCAAGAGTCAACATCCCATGTTCCTAACCTTGTAGATTAAACTCACTTCCTAACAGGTTGGAGGAACCTTCTAGTGCTACTGGAGAATTCCTTCAGTCCTCTTCCATTACAGGAACTAAACCTAGCAGCATCGTGGCCCATGCGCACCAGCTCAGAAATAGGATTTCAATGCTCTTGATTCTTCATTGTTAAAGGGGGGAAGGAATTTGACTAGGATCATGTAGCAATATCCTACTAGGAATGATGGGCATAAAAGAGCTCTTGGCACTAGAGATGAGGATTGGCATTAAGCCATATTTGGGATTATGAATTGTCACCTACACTGCTAAGGATATCTTCATGATTTTGAACTTCATAGAAAATTTCAGTTCAATTCAGTCACTCAGTCATGTCCGACTCTTTGAGACCTCATAAACTGCAGCACGCCAGGCCTCCCTGTCCATCATCAACTTCCAGAGTCCACCCAAACCCATGTCCATTGAGTTGGTGATGCCATCCAATCATCTCATCCTCTGTTGTCCCCTTCTCCTCCTGCTCTCAATCTTTCCCAAGTTCAGGGTCTTCTGAAATGAGTCTGCTCTTCGCATCAGATGGCCAAAATATTGGAGTTTCAGCTTCAACATCAGTCCCACCAATGAACACCCAGGACTGATCTCCTTTAGGATGGACTGGTTGGATCTCCTTGCAGTCCAAGGGACTTTCAAGAGTCTTCTCCAACACCACAGTTCAAAAGCATCAATTCTTCGGCACTCAGCTTTCTTTATAGTCCAACTCTCACATCCGTACATGACTGCTGGAAAAACCATAGCCTTAACCTGGGGGACCTTTGTTGGCAAAGTAATGTCTCTGCTTTTCAATATGCTATCAGGGTTGGTCATAACTTTCCTTCCAATGAGTACACACACACACACACACACACACACACACAAAAGTCTCAGTTGTGTCTGACTCTTTGCGACCCCATGGATTGTAGCCCACCAGGCTCCTCGGTCCATGGGATCTTCCAGGCATGAATACTGGAGTGGGTTGCCATTTCCTTCTCCATCCAAGGCGTAAGTGTCTTTTAATTTCATGGCTGCAATCACCATCTGCAGTGATTTTGGAGCCCCCCAAAATAAAGTCTGACACTGTTTCCACTTTTTCCCCATCTATTTCACATGAAGTGATGGGACTGGATGTCATGTTCTTAGTTTTCTGAATGTTGAGCTATAAGCCAAATTTTTCACTCTCCTCTTTCACTCTCATCAAGAGACTCTTTAGTTCTTCACTTTCTGCCATAAGGGTGGTGTCATCTGCGTATCTGAGGTTATTGATATTTCTCCCGGCAATCTTGATTCCAGCTTGTGCTTCCTCCAGCCCAGTGTTTCTCATGATGTACTCTGCATATAAGTTGAATAAGCAGGGTGACAATATACAGCCTTGACGTACTCCTTTTCCTATTTGGAACCAGTCTGTTGTTCCATGTCCAGTTCTAACTGTTGCTTCCTGACCTGTATACAGGTTTCTCAAGAGGCAGGTCAGGTGGTCTGGTATTCCCATCTCTTTCAGAATTTACTAGTGCCTAAAAATCAATCAGAAGATAACCAGAATGTATGTCTCAATGATAACTTCCAGGAATATAGACTAGTGTCTGGCATCATTTGAAAATGAGCTTCCTATCCTGAAGGATAACAGAATACATCCATTCACATATTCCTGCTGGTGATTTCTTGACAAAATTCTGCATTGCTTTTTATGATTTCCACATGTACCTTGATTGAAGTTAAATGGGAATCTCTCAGCCATTAATGTTGTAAGTCAGTTCTCTTTGTTTATATGTGCCACATCTTCTTTATCCATTTATCTGCTCATGGACATCTCAGTTGCTTCCACATCCTAGGTACATATGCACAATGGAATATTACTCAGTAATAAAAAATAATGAATTTGAGTTAGTTCCAGTGAGGTGGATGAAACTACAGCCTGTTACATAGAGTGAGTTAAGTTAGAAAGAGAAAAACAAATATAGTATATCAACATGTATATATGGAATCTAGAACAAATGTTATTGATGAACCTATTTGCAGAGAAGGAATAGAGATGCAGATATGGAGAACGGACTTGTGGACACAGTGGGGGAATTAAACCGTGAGATTAACAGAGAAAGTAGCATTGACATAAATACACTACCATGTGTAAACTAAGTAGCTGGTGAGAAGCTCCTATGTAACACAGGGAGCCCAGCCTGGTGCTCAGTGATGACCTAGAGCAGAGGGTTTGAGGGAGAGGAGAGAAGCTCAAAGGGAGGTGATACATGTATAATTATGGCTGATTTGCATTGTTGTGTGGCAGAAAACAACACAGCATTGTAAAGGAATTTTCCTCCAAATAAATAAAATTAAAAAATTCTCTTTGTAGCATCTTTCTCTCTGGAAGGAATATTTTATTCCTTTATATTTGATTATTATTAAATTGTTGATGACCTTAAGAGGAATTATGATTAGGAATTTTATTAGCTAATTTGTTTAAAAGGAATTAAAAAAAAACCTTGTGAAAGAAATGATCTGTATTAGTTTAATTAATTTTATAAGTCTGAATTTAATAATAATTTAAAAGATACTTCCCTTGAAAACAAAGGATCCATTCTTTGTCAGGAACTGAATTATAAATTATTAGCTGATGCTTTTCATAAATAGTTTAGCTTATAGTCTAATTTATCTCAATTAGTGTGTTGGTTACTTTAATAGATGAATGCATTAATTTTAATTGGGTAATGACTAATTGGATAGGTATCAGCCTACAAAATTGTTTTACTTACTTGTTAAAAAAGCTCAGAAGTAATACTAGATTTCAGTGATAAAAGTACAACCTAATGTATTTAAAAATATAAGTCCAAATCAGTCTATACCTTTATACAGATATTGAAATTCAAATGCCCCAAATTGACAAATATCTAAAATAATTTTCAAAGAGAACTGAAAAGGAAAAATTTCTATCAAAATCTATTTATTGGTTCAATAATAATGAGCAGCTGTATGTTCAGACTGGGGACTCACTTGAACCTGAAGTAGATTCTTATTATGGCTTTAAATAAGAAGGAATTGTGTCATTAGGAAATTAAATGTTTATACAATATTTTCTTGGAAGTCGTTCTAGTAATATATGATGTTCACATTCTGGCTGCAGTTCCACAGATTACTTAAGAACCAGGAACACACAGAACAGAAATAAGACAGGAAAGTATTATTTCACATTGAAACCTAGAAGGCATCATACATGTTTCTAATACATTTTTTAAAAATGGTAATTAAAATTAGGTGTGAATTTATAAAGAAATAATAAAGATCATAATTGAATGATCCAAAGAATTTCCCTTGTTTTTCAATCAGAACTTGATTCAATTAAGTAATAAATACAAAACAAGCTGTGAAAAATTTTTTCAAATATTGTTTTTGATAAAAACAATAATTTTCAAAATATAAACTGTGTAATAATGTCAAATTTGAAACTTTTTTATACTTTCCTTTTCTGTATATGTTCACATTTTTATCTTAATTTTAAATGATGCGAACCTAGATAGCATATTTAAAAGCAGAGACATTATTTTGCCAACAAAGGTCCGTCTAGTCAGGCTATGGTTTTTCCTGTGGTCATGTATGGATGTGAGAGTTGGACTGTGAAGAAGGCTGAGCACCGAAGAATTGATGCTTTTGAACTGTGGTGTTGGAGAAGACTCTTGAGAGTCCCTTGGACTGCAAGGAGATCCAACCAGTCCATTCTGAAGGAGATCAGCCCTGGGATTTCTTTGGAAGGAATGATGCTAAAGCTGAAACTCCAGTACTTTGGCCACCTCATGCAAAGAGTTGACTCATTGGAAAAGACTCTAATGCTGGGAGGGATTGGAGGCAGGAGGAGAAGGGGACGACAGAGGATGAGATGGCTGGATGTCATCACTG
>NW_011495041.1:7527330-7534699 GCF_000754665.1 Bison bison bison
GGGGACGACAGAGGATGAGATGGCTGGATGTCATCACTGACTCAATGGACGTGAGTCTGGGTGAACTCTGGGAGTTGGCGATGGACAGGGAGGCCTGGTGTGCTGCGATTCATGGGGTCGCAAAGAGTCAGACACGACTGAGCGACTGAACTAACTAACTAAGCATAAATAGGAACTTATATTTTTTTTTTTCATTTACTGAAATTGATTTCTTACTGATTCCATACATTTCCAAAATTTATGATACATTATACTCATATGTATCCAATCAGAACTCAAATGTATTCAATCAGAACTTGATTCAATTAAGTAATAAATACAAAGCAAGCGTGAAAATTTTTTCCGAATATTGTTTTTGATAAATTTTTATAAATTTATCAAAAAATTTGATAAAATTTCCAAATTTATCAAAATTTCCATACATTTCCAAAATTTATGATACATTATACTCATGCTTCCCTGGTGGCTCAGAGGTTAAAGCATCTGCTTCCAATGTGGGAGACCCGGGTTCGATCTCTGGGTTGGGAAGATCCCCTGGAGAAGGAAATGGTAACCCACTGCAGTATTCTTGCCTGGAGAATCCCATGGACAGAGGAGCCTGGCAGGCTACAGTCCACGGGGTCACAAAGAGTCGGACACAACTGAGAGACTTCACTTCATACTCATATAGTTCAATTTTTTATATTAATATTCACTCTCAATTGCCCTATGAGCCCAAAGCCTATTACTTAAATTTGAGGGGCTCCTGAGTTTTCAACAAATATCAGGAGCTTTATTAATTCTCAGGGGTACTAATGTAAATTAACTTAGTTTTCTCCAGTGACCATCTTTGTATAAAGATCTCAAAAAGATTCATGGATTTCCAATTTCATCTTTAATACCTTAACGTGCTTGGAGGTCATCACTCCCATTCTCACAATAAGGAAATGTTGTGAAGCAAGAAACTGAAAAATCAATGACTTTTCCTGGCTGCATCAGAGAACTGAGGTCATAGGGCAGACTATCATCTTGAAATGTAGAGAGATGGGCAAATTCAGAGTCATAGTAATGATGTTCACCTGAGAAGATGCCCTTGGAGCATGTACTAGTCGCTTCATGCCAATGGAAGTACTCTGGAAGAAGAGAAACTACATCAGATGGAAATCTATATACAAGGAGAAATAAAAGGAAAAGGAAAAGGTAAATATGTGGATAATTTTAAAAGATGGTATTTTCCGTCTATTAATTCCTTGAAAAAACAACTGATTGCATATATGTAACACTACTGAACTATACACTTAAAAACAAATAAGATGATAAATTTTATATGTGCTTTTTACCACAACAAAAAGAAGAAAATAACTACCTAATGAAAAAATTATAATATTGTATTATGGGGATTGTAATATATGTAGATGTAAAAATATGTAACAACAATATCATAAAGGACAGGGCTGCATGTGGAATTGCTGTGTTACAAACTTTCTATACTTAAAGTATAAAACTTTATTGGAAATTGTACTATAAAAAAAAAAATCACTGGAATCTGAAAAAATCCCAGGGCTTCCAATTCAGAGTTCCCCACACAGGTGAGCGAGTATTTGTTCAACAGCAGAGTCCTGATCTGCTTTCACTTAACTCTGGCATTAACGGTACACCCTGCTGTTTTTTGCTGTCAATTATTTTGTACATTTCCATTAACAAAGTTTGTGTGTGTTTCGTAACATGTCCAACTCTTTGCTACCCCACGGACTGTAGCTCACTAGGTTCCTCTGCCCATGGAATTCTCCAGGCAAGAATACTGGAGTGGCGATCAAACCCCAGTCTCCTGCACTGCAGGCAGATTCTTTATCATCTGAGCAATCAAGGAAGCCCTAGGAAAGCTTGGCTATCCCTAAACTAAAAGCTTCACAGATTAAAGGCTTTGTCTTCTTTACTACCTATATTGCTTAGAAATTACCATTCATAATTAGGTACTTCATAAATGGAGTCTTAAGGTGGTGTAAATAAATGTCAGAATGCTCATGTTGTGATATTTTAACTCAGAAGTCTAAGTACTTTTGAGTCATTAATACTTGTTCTGCATACTGAAAACATATGGTTTATGTCTGCATATCATCTTTGCTACTGATAATATATTTAGCTCAGTACAACTAAAAGCTATACCAATTATTGGCTTGACCAAAAAGTTGGTTTGGATTTTTCCATGCGATGTTATAGAAAAACTCAAATGAACCTTTTGGCTAACCCAATATAATGTTGAGGAAGAAATATTCCACCATTGTCAAGATTTGTCCCCAATTAGTTGTTTCCTGGGATAGTCAATTAAGGATATGCTTCAATTTACTTGTATGAAAAGTGAGGTTTTCACAACTATATTATATTCTGTCTAGATTGGTTGTAATATTACATAAGACAAAGCACATAAGCTATCTTTGTGATATAAAATATCCAGCACTTAACCAGCATTAGTTGGATAGCTGGTGAATCATTAACTAAGACTTCCCATTATCTCCTCATGCCAAATACTGTTTAACAAATATGCACACTAATTGAGCTCTGAACCAAAATATCTCTCCTAATAAGCATCACCTTTGAAAATGTATTTTCAAAACCACTGCTTTTGGTTGACTTCTCACTCATTTGAACAGGATATAAAATATAACAATAATAAATGTTATATTTTTTCTGCCAATATGAATCCATGCTAGTCCTAAAGGAAACACATTCAAAATGACACCTGGTGACAGATTACAGTAGAGTCTGGAGGAGGCACAAAGTTATGCAAAGTCCAAACTTTGGCAGGTCTTTCGGTTTCACTGCCAGTTCCTTGCCAAAAACCTATTTGATAGATGAGAACAATTTGTCTTTTTGGACATTCGTGAATCAGACACTGCAGACGTTGAATTATACATACAGAGGTAAAATTCACTTCTCATATTTGAATTTAGGAGATGAATATGCAAGTAGAATTAAATGTCCCAGATGTCTTGCCAACTTAAACTACAATAAATCTAAATGTTCAGACTAGTTCAACTAAATCACAGTATTTGGTGCACAGAAGCACGTCATGTAGGTTTGTAGTTGATACTAATGACACTAATAGCTTCTTTAAAAGGACACAAATAGAATACCGTACTCATCATTGGGCACTTCTATTCTGAGCAATAAAGTTTATATTTATCACCACAAATCAGCTCATCTGACATGTAAATTCTGAGGCGTCCCTACGATATGAAACCTTGGCAAAAACAGATTTATGTTGCTTTAAAAGAGAACCATATACATTTTACTTGTAAAAAAAAAAAAAAAAACAGGCTGAAATCTCAGGGAAGATTATGTGTAACATATCTCAGATTTTGTATAGATGATAAAGGAAGGCAACGGTACTTCTAAGATATTGTTCACGAAATAAGGGTGTGAAGGATTAGGCAGGCCAAAATATCTGTAAGAGTAAACAAACATTTGGACAAATGTTCACCGTACAACGTGCAAATGTAGAACATTATTTTGTAAAAAGAGAGCAAAATATCTGAGTATCTGATTTTGGGTTTGATTTTTATTCTTTCTTTTTCTTCTTATTCTGTCACTCAGTCATGTCCGACCCTTTGCAACCCCGTGGACTGCACCACGACAGCTTCCCTGTCCTTCACCATCTCCTGGAGTTTTCTCAAGCTCATGTACACTGAGTCAGTGATGTCATCCAACCATCTCCTCATCTATCGTCCACTTCTCCTGCCTTCAATCTTTCCCAGCATCAGGATCTTTTCCAAAGAGTTGGTTTTTTGCATCAGCTGGTCAAAGTATTGGAGCTTCAGCTTCCGCATCAGTCAGGACTGATTTCTTTCAGGATTGACTGGTTTGATCTTGCAGTCCAAGGGACTCTCAAGAGTCTTCTCCAACACCAAAGTTCAAAAGCATCAATTCTTTGGTGCTCAGCTTTCTTTATGGTCCAACTCTCACATCCATACATGACCACTGGAAAAATCATAGCTTTGACTAGATGGACCTTTGTTGGCAAAGTAATGTCTCTGCTTTTCAATTCGCTGTCTAGATTTGTCATAGCTTTTCTTCAAAGGAGCAAGCATCTTAATTTCATGGCTGCAGTCACTGTCTTCAGTGATTTTAGATTATTCTGTCTACCATGATGATTATTAATTAGTATAATGATAAGATTGGATTTGTGTTTCAGAAATATAACTCTAGTCACAATATTGTGAGCCAACTAGAAGTAGTAGAGAAGAGAGACTTAAAATTCTTGAAGTGAAAATTATAAGATACTAAGCTAACCTAATAACAGTGAAATGACTCAAGAAAATGATTTGAGATATATTTGAAAAGAATGACAGAAATTTCTGAATTATTAAATGTGGAAGATAAAGAATATATGAAAAAATTTGAAGCAAATCATTATTATATGCACTTTCAATATATGTCTATAGAAATGTTTTTGATATTTCAGTCAAATATCTACATAATAGTGCTACAAGAAAGATAGCATATAGGATAATTGAATATTTAATAGAGAAAAGTTCTATCTCTTACCTGTGATTGTCAATGTACCAATACAATATCCAGTGGTTTTCCATTACATATTATAAATAAGGGTTTGCAAGTTGAGAAATGAGAAAAATACTTAGAATTCAATAAAATTGAAGTTGAAAACATGAACATTTATGTCTACAGAGCATAGTCATGCAGAAAAAAGGAGAGAATAATTTGTAAAGGGGAGCTTTCAAGTTCTTATAGAAAGATGTTATACAAGATTATCTGAGTGTATCAGTTTCTAGATGGAATTACAGAATGAGTGAAAAAAATAGAGAAAAAAATGAAAGATGAGCTAGAGAAGTTACCGTCCCCTATGACTTTTTTTTTTTCCCTTGGATCAGAGTCTAACAGTGAGGCTTGAAAATATTTGGAAGGTTTGAACAATGATTAACTCAAATAAAGTTAATCTTCTACTCTCCCCTAAAATCTACTCTACTCTCCCCTAAAATCTGAATTTAACAAAATACATGTTAAATGCCATTCCATAGCTTTTTCCTCTGTAAGAGCTTTTATATACAGCCCAATATTTTAAAATGAGTGAATCTAAAAAACTTGCATTTTGTAATGTTTGAACTAGTGAAAAATATATGTTCTTCACATTACACTTTAAAACAAAATTTTCAATGATTTAAAGCAATTTACCAAGTTGAATGGATGAATACAAAAAGCTGGTAGTATAAACATTTTTTGTGTTCAGTTTAAGGTAGCAAATGACATAATGACACACAAATTATCCTAATAATCTAATAAACTATTTTCTTTCAATAGTTTCATACCAAAAACATGCACATTGTATATATAAAAGCTGTGTATATATATAATTTACAATGAACTATTAGACTTATATTCATTATTATGTATAGTTACATGTGTATATTATATAATATGTAAAATATAGACATACACACAATATATATGTTACATATACATTTTTTGTGTGTGTATGTATAGATGGGACTTCCCATGTGGAACTAGTGGTAAACAACACTCGCCTACCAATTCAGGAGACTTAAGAGACGTGGGTTCCATCCTGGGTCAGGAAGATCCCCTGGAGGAGGGCATAGCAACCCACTCCAGTATTCTTGCCTAGAGAATCCCATGGGCAGAGGAGCTTGGCAAGCTACATCTATAGAGCTACAGAGAGTTACAAACACATATATCAGTTAAGTTATATTTAAGAAATTATTATCTAGAAGAATAAAGTACAAAAATACAAATAAATATCAGGGTCTAATATTTTACACTTTTAAAGACAGAGGCCAAATTTTGATAAAGTTTTTAGAAGCGTCATAATGCAGTATGCTGTTGCTGCTGCTTAGTCGCTTCAGTCATGTCCAGCTCTGTGTGACACTATGGACTGTGTCCCACCAGGCACCTTTGTCCATGGAATTGTCCAGGTAAGAGCACTGGAATGAGTTTCCATGTTCTCCTCCAGATAATGCAATATACATGTATACCGATTGTCCGGAAAAATCGTGACTTGAGAGATAAATCTTAATTTCCACTTGCTGCAATAGTTCAAAATCTCATGGGAGACCCTCTTTTAGAAACACTTTCAGAGATATTTTACTGGCAAATTAAAAAAATCAATCTCAATTACTTTAAATTCATACCTAATTTTAAACTCCAAGTGGATTTTCTCAATGTGATTGCTCACCTTGTTTGCCAGATTTAGAGCAAAAGGCTATTCAAAACAAATTATCCCCCAAAATATGAAATGTTGCTTAAACAATGAATATTCAAAAGCAGGCTCTAAAATTGAAGGAAATACTAGAATAGTTCCAGTGTTTTTAAGATTAATATGCACTAGCTTTATGCCTACAGATGACCACAAATTCTGAATTTTTAATGTATTTATTAAGATTCTATCTTATTGTTACTAAATTCTAATCTATACTTTTTTTACCATAGAATAAATATTAATGTTTAAATACATCAAGTCATTCCTCAGATGTCAAGCTGTCCATTTAATGTTGAAAATATTCTGACCACCATAACTGAACTGTACATTATCCTGCTTTAATAGTAAGACATAGAGGCAAAACACAAAAACATAAACATATTAAAAGGGATAGCATGGTTTTTTTGTTGTTTTCTTTTTGCTCTCTTTTCTATTGAGGTGTACGCATTCCTTATATTTTGAAAATTAATTCCTTATCAGATACAGGATTTGAAAATATTTTCCCCATTCTGTACATTGCTTTTTAATTTTTTTATCATTTATTTTGCTTTGCAGAAGTATTTTAATTTAACATCATCTCTTTTGTCTAGTTTTCCTTCTGTAGATCGTACATTTGGGGACATATCAAAAAAACTATTGCCAAGACCAATATAAAAATATTTTCCCCTATGATTTCTTCCAGGACTTTTAGTCCTGGAGCCATGTTACTGCGTTGGGTGTTTTCTTAAACTCTGTATTAATATATATATAGGAAAATTGAGATACATATAGCTTCATTTGCAGATGGCCAAATTAACTTTAAGGTTTAAAAGATAAACTAATATTCCCACATATACAAAAAATTGTATCCAATAGAAACAACCTAAAACATTAGTTGTCTTGTTGCAAGGTGATGATTCTTTCCATCTTGCCTTATTTACTTCAATGACTAATTAAAACAAATCTTCAATGTTCTTTGAGTTGATTTTTGTGTATGGAATAAGATAAGGATTCAACTTCATTCTTTTTCACACTGACAACCAATTTTCCTAACATCATTTGTTGAAAAAAAGTACTCTGAATACAAAGTCCATAATAAATTTTAAGTAATGTTTTCTCAAAGTGCAAGAATTTAAGTTTTTCTGGCCTGTGTTGTATTTGGTGCTTACGTGTGTGTTACAT
>NW_011495041.1:7534799-7543632 GCF_000754665.1 Bison bison bison
CTCAGATGTCAAGCTGTCCATTTAATGTTGAAAATATTCTGACCACCATAACTGAATTATACATTATCCTGCTTTAATAGTAAGACATAGAGGCAAAACACAAAAACATAAACCTATTAAAAGGGATAGCATGGTTTTTTTGTTGTTTTCTTTTTGCTCTCTTTTCTATTGAGGTGTACGCATTCCTTATATTTTGAAAATTAATTCCTTATCAGATACAGGATTTGAAAATATTTTCCCCATTCTGTACATTGCTTTTTAATTTTTTTATCATTTATTTTGCTTTGCAGAAGTATTTTAATTTAACATCATCTCTTTTGTCTAGTTTTCCTTCTGTAGATTGTACATTTGGGGACATATCAAAAAAACTATTGCCAAGACCAATATCAAAATATTTTGCCCTATGATTTCTTCCAGGACTTTTAGTTTCAGGTCTTATATTTAAATCTTCAATGTTCTTTGAGTTGATTTTTGTGTGTGGAATAAGATAAGGATTCAACTTCATTCTTTTTCACACTGAAAACCAATTTTCCTAACATCATTTGTTGAAAAAAAGTAACTCTGAATACAAAGTCCATAATAAATTTTAAGTAATGTTTTCTCGAAGTGCAAGAATTTAAGTTTTTCTGGCCTGTGTTGTATTTGGTGCTTACGTGTGTGTTACATGTGCTTTTGTGCAGTTGTATAAGAGAAGGTAAAGTAAAACAATCTAATGATTGTTCCCTGTGAGCTCCTTTGTATTAGAGGATTTAATGTTGCTAATCTATCGCTTTCAGTCTTTTACTTCTAATCAAGATATTTTTCAGAATGGATAATTAGTAGCCTCTACAGTATTGGCTAATGACATTCTTCAGCACTCCTGTTATTATATTTAAAGTAGAATTTAAAATATTATGCAAAGAACTTTCATTTTATATGACATCTTCCTTGATTTTTAGTATTTTCTATTGCTTCCATCAACACTGACCAAAGTGAGACCCAAGAACTTTTGGAGTCAAAAAACCTTTGCTTTCTTATAATAGAAAATACACAGTGTTCCCAGTTACCATATACAAAAGCTAATTTCTTTTTCTGGGAGTTACAACCTGATGGGGAAGGAATGGATATATTAATGTAGCTTCTTAAATAGAGTATGCACTAAAGACTTGGAGATATCAAGCTATGAGCAATTTGGCTGAATTGTTTTGTGAAGGATTTAGTACTGAATTTAGAAAATAAGGAGCTGAAGGAAAATCCTGAATTAAATGTCTCAAATATGCAATGCAATCTCAAGAATTAACTTGCCACTTATGAAGTCTCAGTAGTACTTGACTGCAAAGATGTTCCTTTGTTCTGTAAATATAATAAAAGACAGATTTTTTTTCTTTATTTTAATCAATTTGAGTAAGTGACTGACAAGACTATTGTTCTAAAAGCACAGTTCAATTGAAAGAAACACCAAATTGTCTCTAAATCATATTCTTCCCCAGTGCTTGGATTGTCATTACTCTATTCATTTGATATTTCACATGCAATATTGAAAGGATATGGAAATAGAATAGGGTTGCTGCAAGAATGATCCTAGAAAAACACAAAAGATATATTGATCACTGCAGTGGTCTTTACTCTTGATTTTAGATTTGGCAGGCATTCAAGCCCGTTGTGGAAGCTAGCATTACTCTTCACGTGTTTTTCGAATTTAGTCATTAAAACATTATGCATACATTTGTCTAGATTTACACACATTTTAGGAACCTCTCTGTGACCCATCTGGCAGTGGGGAATAGTATAGTAGGTTTATTCCATTGATACTTAGGAGCTGGTTCAATTTTACTTAAAGAGATAATACTATTTGAAGATGGAACATAAGGTAACAACCAAGAGCTCTATTGTGGTAGAAAATAATGCTTTTTAATCTCATATTTGCTAAACACTCATATTATGTAACCATTAAGAATCTTACATTTCTTCATAATGGGCACTACTGACCCAACTGTCCTAAGACTATTGTGAGAATGGCAAAAAAAAAAGAAGATCAATAATGCTAATGATTTGTGACATTTTCAAAGTATTGATAAAGAAAATCTTTTGTTTGCATGGGTGCTATTTTACCAACTAGTCAATAGAGATTATTTTGCATAGCTATTGGACAATTCATATTATTTAAGAAGCATTTAAAAATGAACTTTAATACTTGAAGAATATTAATATCAGGATTAGGAACAATCATTTCTATTTAAATGTTTTAGGTAACTTTTCTTGTGGAACTCCATATAGAGGGTTACAAAGTGAAAATTACCCATTTTGTTTTAATTAGTCATTGAAGTAAATAAGGCAAGACGGAAAGAATCATCACCTTGCAACAAGACAACCAATGTTTTAGGTTGTTTCTATTGGATATAATTTTTTGTATATGTGGAAATATTAGTTTATCTTTTAAACTTTAAAGTTAATTTGGCCATCTGCAAATGAAGCTATATGTATCTCAATTTTCCTATATATATATTAATACAGAGTTTAAGAAAACACCCGACGCAGTAACTTGGCTCTTAGCAGAAGCTAAACAAATATTAGTTTCCATTATTCAAACAAAGGGAAACAAGACAAAGTGGTATATTCTCTTATCTACATATAATTTTCATGCCGGAGGCTTTCTGTTCTTATTTTCATTAATATTTATGGAAAGAATCTTGAAAATAAATCACATACCTACAGCATTTATCTGACCAATGAAGCTCCAAATTCTTATTTAATGAAGGTACCCAGATCATATAGACAATGGTTTTCATTCTGTTTCAAAAGCTAGATTATTATTCAACACATTATTAAATATTAAAATTTCCAAAGAATGCTACATAAACACAACTGAAATTTTACCATGTCTATGGTAAAGTGGTCATGATTACCATCAGTTACTTACTTTTTTCTACTGAGTAGATCCACTGACTTCCACTTGGCTACACCTCAGAGATTGACAATGCAAAATTCATCTATGTTCTGTTGACAGTGATCTTTCTTAGAATCACTTTAATGTTATCACTTATTTGAAGACGGCAGTACATCATTATAGGTTGCAATCATGTTATGTTCATTTAAAAAATCCTGCCCTAATACTATTTATACCCAATTGTTACAGAATTAAGCTTTATGTACTGATAAAAGTTCAGTGGAACATTTGGGCAGAGTATATGGCACGCTGTGTGCTAAAACTGAAAGCTACAAATTTGGAAAATAAAGATTCAGTTATTCTTTTCTAATATGTTATTTATAATAGTAACATTATAGTAAACTACTAATTTGTATTCAATACATATTTAAGACATACTAACCCAGGTATGATTTTTATTGTTGTTTATAGTGAAAAACCAATGTATATGATCCCATTATGGAAAAGAGGTAACAGAGGAGACAGACCATTACACAAACAAATATGTAAAACTTCAGTGTAAGTTATAGTAAGTATGATGAAGAATGGTTTTGAGAGAACAGGAAAAAATGATTGAAACTAGTGGACTTAATGAAAATCTCTCTGAGAAACTGACATTGCGCTTTGAACATCCCTGGTAAACTGAAGGACCCACGTGACTGGAGCAGAGTGACTATGAGTGTGGTAAGGGGAGTGCGTGTGAGATTAGGTGATGCAAGCAGTGTTCAGGAACTAAACTTTTATTCTAAGAACAAGGGATAAATGAAAGTTTGTAAACAGGTGAGTGGCATTTATCAATCTAAAATTTATTCATAAAAAATGTATCTCTCACATAATAGGATAGATGTATTTTATCCAATTTGAAATAAAGAGATTTTCTGAACATCAATATACATTTTTTTTTACTAATTAGCTTTTAAAAAACCATGCATTTTCCTAAGAAGAGCTAATAGGGTGACAAGTTCTGCTTGGTGCCATGAATTTTAATACTGGCTTGACTCCATTGTAATTTATGTTTTTCTTCTCTGTTGCATACAAAATTTTGAAATAATCTGATTTTCCACTTTTGGGCTTTCTAACATCAACCTAAATATTGCACCAAGATTCCATAACTCTAAATTTGCAACTCATGGAACATTATTTTGTTTTTAATATCATAATATCTAACAGCATCTACTTACAAATACTCCTGCAGAACTTCTATTCCTCCAGTCCTCCCACTTAAATATAAAGCTAGTGATGTCTCATTTGAAATTCCACTGAAAAAATCCTTTTAAATTTATGATTAAAATTATATGTATTAAATTTACTCAGAATGAAGAACAGCTATTTGAATATGCCTTGTCAGTAGCTGATTATATCAACAAATACAAACCGGATAAATATTTATTGCAGTATAAATGATATGTATTTTCCTTAATTCAAAATTGCATTAGCCACATCAATTCACAAACATGAGCAGTGCATAAAAAATTTCCACCCAAAATTCCTGCTTTTGCTTTGTCAATACCACAAAGAAAATAAATAGCAATGTATGATGAGGGAATAAAATATATTCATTTTGGGGGGAATAATCTAGAAGTGGAGGTAAATTTTTTAAACAATTGCAAACATTTCTGGAATCTAGATTGTCTATGTTCGACTCAATTACCTTTCTGAGAAGAAGAGATTAGACCTTACTGTTACAAATTCCTCACACAAGTCTGAGTTACTATCTGAGCCAGAAATTAATTTGCACCTTAAGAAATATAAGGGAAGACAGAGTTACCCATCTGCTGGGTAAGAAATTGCTTCAAAATAGAATAAAAGCGTTAGCTTTCCTTAAAACTGAATTTACACCTTGCTTCAGTGGGGTGGACGACAGGTGATGAGTTCACTCTATTATGTGGTTTATAGTGTCTGCACAATTTTTCTGTATTCTCGAAGGACTCCCACTCCTATTTTCATGGAAATTAGACAGATACCTATAGGTGGAGTCAAATGCACCACAAAAATAGCTCTTCAGGAGGCCAAAAGGTTGTTTAATCACTTTATCTGTTTTATGTTGGATGTTTTTTTAACCTACTGCCAAAATTGAAACAATTAGAGAACAATCTTTAAGCTTCAACTTATAAGTGCTGCCAAAGGTCACACTTGATCGCTCTTTCAGAATACTACTGAAATTGAACTAGTAAGACAGATCCAAAACAGTCTGCTGCCCCTTTTCTATAACTAGCACTTTTCCTTTAGGTTTTGAGGTGGGGCTTAATTAAGTTTTTATAAATGTTTCTCTAACTCAGTAGTTTGTATGCAGATCACTAGCTGTGCAGCACAGGATATGCAGGACTGTTCTAAACACTGAATTTGAACTATGGGGTCATTGAGTTCATTTGGGTGCTGAGCAGGAATCACCAGAGAAGCTGCTAGGTGGTAATTAGGATACTCAGGCACAGGAACTTTCTGTGCCTACAGATCAAGCAGCTTTCCCTGAGCCTGAGTGCTAGCGGTATCTACGTCCCTTTCATTCCCTTGTCTGGAAATTTATCAGATTATACTCACCTTGTTCTCTCTGAGATTGTACTACTCACTCATTGATTCAAGATTCACTGGCATCTACTATGTGTTCAGGACACTGATGAAGGTGCCAGGGAAACTGTGACAATTTTTTTTAATCCAAGTTTGGAGCAAAAAAGAGTTAAAAAGGTGGATCTAAATAGTGTTGCTAAATTCTTTATTTTGTCATATTGGGGCTTTGAATGGAAAAGAAGACAGAAGGGAAAAGGAAGGAAGAAAGGAAGAGAAGGAGGAAGGGAGAAAAGGAAAAACTGAGTCTGTCATAAACAGTATCATTTTATAAAGTAATGGTGAAATGAGTAAAATTTTCATTTCACCTCATTTTCACAATCAGCATCATTTTATAAAGGGCATTGAACAACCAAAACATATTTAGAAGGATTTAAGAATGAATGACCCACTCCAGTGTTCTTGCCTGGAGAATCCCAGGGATGGGGGAGCCTGGTGGGCTGCCGTCTATGGGGTCACACAGAGTCAGACACGACTGATGCGACTTAGCAGCAGCAGCAGCAGGAATGAATGATGTACATAAGTATGTTTAAGAAGATGTATATGTATATATTATTTATCAATTAATAGGGGCTTAAGTTTCCAAGAAAGGTCCATCTAGTCAAGGCTGTGGTTTTTCCAGTAGTCATGTATGGATGTGAGAGTTGGACTGTGAAGAAAGCTGAGCGCCGAAGAATTGATGCTTTTGAACTGTGGTGTTGGAGAAGACTCTTGAGAGTCCCTTGGACTGCAAGGAGATCCAACCAGTCCATTCTAAAGGAGATCAGTCCTGGGTGTTCTTTGGAAGGAATGATGCTGAAACTGAAACTCCAATACTTTGACCACCTCATGCAAAGAGTTGACTCATTTGAAAAGACTCTGATGCTGGGAGGGATTGGGGGCAGGAGGAGGAAGGGACGACAGAGGATGAGATGGCTGGATGGTATCACCGACTCAGTGAACGTGAGTTTGAGTGAACTCAGGGAGTTGGTGATGGACAGGGGGGACTGGCATGCTGCGATTCATGGGGTCACAGAGTTGGACACTACTGAGCAAGTGAACTGAACTAAGTTAACATTAGTTTAATAATATTTTAAAAAGACAAGATGTATAAAAACAGGAGCAAAATAAATGTCTCAGTCAACATAATTAAATCAAGAATTTACACATAGTTTTGATAGATTAGGAAACAAATAGTAGTTAACCATAGTAACACTAAGGGCTTCCCTTGTGGCTCAGCTGGTAAAGAATTTGCCTGTAATGTTGGAGACCTGGGTTCAGTCCCTGGGTTGGGAAGATCCCCTGGAGAAGCGAAAGGCTACCCACTCCAGTATTCTGGGCTGGAAAATTCCATGGACTGTACAGTTCATGGCGTCGCAGAGAGTCGGACACGACTGAGAGACTTTCACTTTAACATAATAACACTAGTGTATAATTTTTTTTTTGCAAATGGAAGATATCAAAAATTTAATTCTAGGGATGTATTATATAATATTCTCAAAAATGGAAGTAGAATTTAAACATTATATGCTCACTTTCCTTGCCTAATTCAAACATCAGGGAAACAATCTTTCCTTGAAACAATTGTTTTTGATAGAATTACAAAGACATTGTCTCATGTTAAAAAAAAAAAAGACAAGAAAAGAAACTTGTCCAGGTACATGAAGAGAATACAAAGCTAGAGACTTAACATCAAAGAATAATGATAAATAGTATTGCATCAAGTTGAAGTGATATGCCAAGCATAACATCAAATCTGTATTTGAGTCAAAAGACAGCAGATTATGGAAACATATTAGAAGTCAGCCTTAGACTGCAAAACAACATTGCCCATGTACAACAACAAAGTATTCTGGATAAAAAGTTCTGTAAAAATACAATATATGCACAAAGCTTTAATTGCTTTAAAGTATGAATGCAAACCAAATATTTTAAAAATCCCCACAGGTGTTCAAGGACTATATTGAATAAATCAGAAATACATGGGGATTGCAAGATGTTGCAATCTTTACAGTTTTTAAACAGTTTTTTAAACAGTTTACAGTTGTTTAAACACAGAAACAAAATAAATAACATATATTGTTAGGTTTCTACTTCTGCTTCTGTGATTTAGAGAATTCTGTAATTTGTAAAATCACAAACATACTGACCTTGAAGTTAGGTTATCTTGTTTGATTTCTCCTTAATATCATGTAATTTGGGAAGATCAAAATATTAATTAATTGCTTTGTTTTCAGGAGCAAAGTGTTAGGGAAAGCCTCTTTGCATCATCTTACAGTTTGTCCTTTCCCCTGAGTGGAAAGAGATTAATTATTCGTCAGGATGGACAAAGAAGACAGCTGGGATAGTCAATAGTGGTAAAAGTGATGCTATGAGGGTCTCCTTGAAAACAGGGGGCTTTCTTCGTGGACACAGCTGCTCACAGTCCCGACCAAGCTCCTTTTGAGAAGTGAGAGACTGAAAATAAGTGAAGTACTGATTGTGTAGCCAGGTGTTCTTAGAACAAATATAACTCTTGAATGTGCCAATTGCTATTCTTCTCACGTGCACATAAAACCCTTCTCTATGAGGGATCATACCACTCCCCACTGCAGAGGCAGGATATCATTGCAATGTCTGTCCAGAGGATTTCAGCTAGCTGTGGGCCAATGACTGCTGTGTTGGTGGTCCTTTCCTCGTCTTTCATTCTTTATTCCAAATGGGAGTTGGGCTGCTGGTATAGAAAATGGTAGTATACCAGCAGCCCAACTCCCAGTGGTATGGACCTAACAGAAGCAGAAGATATTAAGAAGAGGTGGCAAGAATACACAGAAGAACTGTACAAAAAAGATCTTCATGACCCAGATAATCACAATGGTGTGATCACTCACCTAGAGCCAGACATACTGGAATGTGAAGTCAAGTGGGCCTTAGAAAGCATCACTATGAACAAAGCTAGTGGAGGTGATGGAATTCCACTTGAGCTATTTCAAATCCTGAAAGATGATGCTGTGAAAGTGCTGCACTTAATATGCCAGCAAATTTGGAGAACTCAGCAGTGGCCACAGGACTGGAAAAGGTCAGTTTTCATTCCAATCCCAAAGAAAGGCAATGCCAAAGAATGCTCGAACTACCGCACAATTGCACTCACCTCACATGCTAGTAAAGTAATGTCAAAATTCTCCAAGCCAGGCTTCAGCAATACGTGAACTGTGAACGTCCAGATGTTCAAGCTGGTTTTAGAAAAGGCAGAGGAACCAGAGATCAAATTGCCAGCATCTGGTGGATCATGGAAACAGCAAGAGAATTCCAGAAAAACATCGATTTCTGCTTTATTGACTATGCCAAAGCCTTTGACTGTGTGGATCACAATAAACTGTGGAAAATTCTGAAAGAGATGGGAATACC
>NW_011495041.1:7544627-7548682 GCF_000754665.1 Bison bison bison
GCATCACCGACTCGATGGACATGAGTTTGAGTGAACTCCAGGAATTGGTGATGGACAGGGAGGCCTGGCGTGCTACAATTCATGGGGTAACAAACAGTTGGACACAACTGAGCAACTGAACTGAACTGATACTACCCTGTACTGTATACTTAATATCTGTGCTGTGGCTCAAATGCAAAAGCATCAGCTGTGTCTGGATATGGTGGGAAGGAGTGTGTCTCATCTGGGAAGCTTGGATTTAAAGCTAGGTAAAATGACTGCTTACATTAGATTTGGGGTGTTTCCCTTTTGCAAGGAATGAACATCTTCTCTGTGATATAAAGCGAAATCAGTTCTAACAGATGAGCAGATGCTTGCAGGATAAATGTTGTGTTTTATCAACCCCATATTCTCTTTTTTTCTGGGTGCATATACTGTCTCCTCCATACTGCTTTGCAGTTAAAACCATGTATCGTGCTCTGGCCAGTGGAATGTGGGTGGAATATGAATATGCCTAGAACATAGAGCTGAAAAAGTTCCCCACAGCTCTTCACTTTCCTTTACCTACTGGCTGGCTTCAAAGGAAATTGAGTAGGCTTCTGAGTCCAGAGGCTTTGGAGAATCCACATATTGGTAAGGAGGCTGAATAAGAACACATTACAGAGTGCTCCTGTGCCATGAGAGATATACAGCTCTGATATCTTCAGTGATTTGAGATGTTGGGTTGAGACGCAGTTTGGATCCCTGTGTTGGGAAGATCCCAGGGAGGAGGGCATCGCAACCCACTCCAGTATTCTTGCCTGGAGAATCCCATGGACAGAGGAGCCTGGTGGGGTACAGTCTGTGGGGTCACAAAGAGTCAGACGCAACTGAGCATGCACAAACACAAGCTGGACAGGTCACCTGTGCACGAAAGTGTCCTCACCGTGTCTCCGCCCATTTCCCTGACGGACAGTGGGGTGGAGCCTACCATCCAGTCCCATCCATACTGGAGCTTGAGTTCACTTCTCAGATGCCACAGTGGTCTTCATCAGATCCTTAACTCTGCTTTACCCCATGGCCTCTGTGTGTGTGCATGTGTATGTGTGGGCACACGCATGCCCTTTATTATAAGCCTCTGATCTACAGAATTTCTAAGAGAAAATATTGTTGGGTGCCATCTACACAACAAGAACTTTCCTATGTGCTGAGAATGCAATGGTAAACAAACTAGGAAAAAAGCATGCCCTCATAGTGCTCGCATTCTAGTGGGAAAGCTTGGAATTAGAATTCATGCCACACATTCTTTTTCTGCTATACTCTATCCCTGCTGTTCCAGAACTGCTTTCTAGTTCCCAAATCAATTATCTTTCTATATTCATAGGCTCGGAGAAGGCAATGGCAACCCACTCCAGTACTCTTGCCTGGAAAATCCTATGGACGGAGGAGCCTGGAAGGCTGCAATCCATGGGGTCACTAAGAGTCGGACACGACTGAGCGACTTCACTTTTCACTTTTCACGTTCATGCATTGGAGGAGGAAATGGCAACCCAGTCCAGTGTTCTTGCCTGGAGAATCCCAGGGATGGCGGGGCCTGGTGGGCTGCCGTCTATGGTGTTGCACAGAGTCAGACACGACTGAAGCAACTTAGCATTCATAGGCTACATTAACATTATTTTTTTTTTTTTATCTACTGACATATATTGTCAACATGCAATCTGAGTATTCACCTATGTGAACCTTTTATTTTACATCAGGATGATCAGTCAAAATTCTGACTGGCATTTTATGGCTCTAGATAAGGGAGCAAAGAGCATATCTACAGATTTTTTGTCTTCACAGATTCTGTTTTTGTAATCAAGAGCCAGATACACATTACTTGGTGATCTACAGGTATTTAGAATCTATATAGAAAAAAAAGATTGCTTTCCTAGGTAGCTCTTTTATAACAGCAGGGGAAAATATGTAAGAATACTATGAGTTAGTGCTGTAACAGTAACTATATTTGAAACTTTCAACAAAGTTCTTAGTTTTCAAAAGTCCAGATAAATATTATATAGTCTATAAGCTAATTTTAAATGTTTTGAAAAAGATACATTTTTAAAACTGATTTTTAATTTAGGGCTTAAACAATATTTTGGTGGTTCAAGTACTTTAAATAATTTTATTTAAAGTCTTTTGTAGAAGTAAATAAGAAAAAAGAGACAGTTACATTCAATTTTCTTTTTGTACTTTTCTCTTGAGGAATAAAATGGTATAGATATGAGGGATCTTAGTATTTTTACCACACTGTGACTTTAAAATTTTTTATATTGATATATTTCATTGCATAAAAGACTGAGTCAAGATTTTGGTGACATAACAAGAGTGACTAGTTAAAGATAGTCATTCTCTCTTATATGTCTGTCCAATGCAGGAGACCTGGGTTCAATCCCTGGGTTGGGAAGATACCCTGGAGAAGGGAAAGGCTACCCACTTCACTATTCTGGCCTGGAGAATTCCATGGACTGTATAGCTCATGGGGCAGCAAAGAGTCAGACATGATTCAGTGACTTTCACATGGACTGTATAGCTCATGGGGTGACAAAGAGTCAGACATGACTCAGTGACTTTCACTTTCTTTATTCTACTCTTTATATTACTGTGCTCCATAGAAAATGCATGTTCATTTCTCTAGCTGCATAAAATTACCCTCTTAAATTCCTACAAATAACTAGATTTTCTATATGTTTCACAATAAAAGTGTAGAAGTAATTTATCAATCTTGGTGGCTAATACTGAATATTTTGCTCACCAAGACAGAGGTACAGCATTGTTTTCAAGTGCTAACAACTTTCCTGTATCAACCATATGTACCACATTTAGGTTTCTGATTCTGTCCTCTAAAATTTAGGAGCTTGTACTGAAATACATCTGACTTTTATTGCATCTGGTCATATTTTTCCACCATCAGTTCCACCCTCAGTAATCCATCAGCAGCAGCTCCTGCTGTGTCCACACCACCTGTTTGCTCCACCTCTGCTCTCTCTGCATCAGCTGCTTGAATCCTTTCTTTGCGTGGTTTTCCATCTATCTCTTCATTAGCTGCAGATGAAGCTTGTTGCTTCCAATCTGCCAAAAATACACTGGAACCTCTTTATTTTCTTGTCACAATCATGCTGTACATAAAAATGAATGAAACCTTAAGTCTTTTCATGTGGTGGTAAATCCTATGACAGCTTTGTAAATTAAATATTTAGAGGAATGCAGTTGGTCCAAAGTGAGCGCAGATCTGGAAGTATCATTGTGCCTTAAGAAAGACATGGATATTTGGAAACTACTGAAGCCGACTATTAACAGACCACCACTGATATTTATGTTTTCATAGATTATTATAAGCACTATTGTATATACCTTTATTATATTAATTAGTCATGCAACAGTTAGAACTGGACATGGAACAACAGACTGGTTCCAAATAGGAAAAGGAGTATGTCAAGGCTGTATATTGTCACCCTGCTTATTTAACTTATATGCAGAGTACATCATGAGAAACGCGGACTGGAAGAAGCACAAGCTGGAATCAAGATTGCTGGGAGAAATATCAATAACCTCAGATATGCAGATGACACCACCCATATGGCAGAAAGTGAAGAGGAACTCAAAAGCCTCTTGATGAAAGTGAAAGAGGAGAGTGAAAAAGTTGGCTTAAAGCTCAGCATTCCGAAAACGAAGATCATGGCATCTGGTCCCATCACTTCATGGCAAACAGATGGGGAAACAGTGGAAACAGTGTCAGACTTTACTTTTGGGGGCTCCAAAATCACTGCAGATGGTGACTGCAGCCATGAAATTAAAAGACGTTTACTCCTTGGAAGGAAAGTTATGACCAACCTAGATAGCATAATGAAAAGCAGAGACGTTACTTTGCCAACAAAGGTCTGTCTAGTCAAGGCTATGGTTTTTCCAGTGGTCATGTATGGATATGAGAGTTGGACTGTGAAGAAAGCTTAGCACCGAAGAATTGATGCTTTTGAACTGTGGTGTTGGAGAAGACTCTTGAGAGTCTCTTGGACTGAAAGGAGATCCAACTAGTCCATTCTAAAGGAGATCAGTCC
>NW_011495041.1:7548782-7553124 GCF_000754665.1 Bison bison bison
GGGGGCAGGAGGAGAAGGGGACAACAGAGGATGAGATGACTGGATGGCATTACCGACTCGATGGACGTGAGTTTAAGTGAGCTCCGGGAGTTGGTGATGGACAGGGAGGCCTGGCGTGCTGCAGTTCACGGGGTTGCAAAGACTTGGACATGAGTGAGTGACCAAACTGAACTGAACTGAAAGTACTAAAACATATCTTAGAGGTCTAACCAAATTTTTGTGTGTGAGAGAGAAGCCTTGAATTAAATAATTTTTCAGAGATATTAAATATTTCGCAAAATATATTTTTACTTAATCATTAAAAATGAAGCAATATTGCTTCATTACATCACATATTTATTTGATCCTTTAAATATGTAATAATTATTTATGTGATTTATGCAATCTGGAATGCATTGTCTTGGATGTTTGCTGCTAGACAACTCACAATTTAATGGAAACAAAGAAGCACAAGGTTTAGAAGAGAACACAGGATCTGTTCTGACTGACGGATCACCAAGGAGTTGTGGGTTCTCATATGCAGTGGACTATGACCCTGAAGGAGGGCTATCTGTGAAATGGGAGTGGGGTGAGGTGGGACATGGGGATGGGCAGTTTGAGGTAATTTTTGTACAAGAGATTCAGGGAATAGGAGTGGAATTGGTTTAGAGCGGCATGGCACATCTTTGCAATAAACGGGAAAAAATTCTGTCACTACTTTAATATATTCTTTATACAAAAATTCCCTTTTCCCTTCCTGGTGAATGTCACCTACTGAAAATTGGCTAGGTGTCATAATTTTTCAGATAGCTCCACTTCCTATTATAATCTCATTTTAGTATTTAATCTTTATTCTTACTTTTCAAACAAACCATAACAAAAATTTTTATCATTTTTTCCTTTCTTTTCTGTCATCAAATATGTTTCAGTGAAACAAAAAGACTCAAAGGGTTTTATTGTAAAGAGTCTTCCCAACATGTTAAGAATTTTTTGAGAAAATCATTCATTATAAAGTCTCTATATATCATGAAAAATGTAATCCTTTATTATAAAACAGATAATGAATTAATGTTCTAGCCAGAATTAAACTAGTATCCCTGAGGTAATTTTTTTTTTGTTAGTGACTCAATCATGTCTAACTCTTGGGCAACCCCATGGACTGTAGCTCATCAGGGTCCTCTGTCCATGAAATGCTCCAGGAAAGAAAACTGGAATGGGTATCTACCAGGTGACCTTCCCAACCCAGGGATTGAACCCAGATCTCCCATACTGGCCTGCATACAGTTTTCTCAGAAGGCAGCTGAGGTGGTCTGGTATTCCCATCTTTTTAAGAATTTTCCATAGTTTGTTTTGATCCACATAATCAAAGGCTCTAGTGTAGTCAATGAAGCAGAATTAAATGCTTTTCTGGAATTCTCTTGCTTTTCCTATGTTTAGTAAACTTTTTTTTTTTTTTTAATCAGCAGAAGTTAAAGGACTTAATGTCTTTATTTTGTGAAGAAATATTTATCATAATTTCAGCAATTTATTTTGTTACATTTTTATTGTCTCCCCATCAACATAATTTTGAATAGTTTTCAATTTTAGAAAACTCATCTATGCATATAACTTATAGGCATATATGCATAGATAAGAGATCTATTTATCATCCATCTTCCTCTTATTTTCCCTTTCTGCACAGGGAGTTATCTGACATATCTACCATTATGTTATCTTGATGTTAACTTGATAATTATATTTAATGACTGGTTTTAGATATTTTAAGGACTTATGAATTATTTTATGTATTCTAATTTATTTTAATGAGTATGTATAATTCCTGTAAAACATTCATTTTACCATTTTAAAGAATATCCATCTTCCAGAATAACGCATTGTATGTTGACTGTCAAATTTATGCTAAATGTGTCATTCAGCAGGCAATACATTCCTTCTCTAGGATTGTGAGAATAAGCCTTATGTCAGAGGGAGGGAGAAGTACTCCAGATCTTAGAAGAATATATAAAATTTAGTGATAGAAAATGAACTATTGTAGACAAGGGACAAGCACAAGGGACAATATATAAATAAAAGATAAAGTACGTGTATAAAAAATTGAACTTCACCAGCAGTTTCAGATAGAGTACTACTGGTTAAGCATGCATAGAAGTGTGGGTTGGGTATGTTTCACCTTTTTTACAAGCGAAAAACCGAAAAACAAACTGAAGCATCAAGAATTCAAACCCCTTCCCTCAGATCGCACCTTTAACAGTTGATGGGGACACTAGCAATCAATTCATTATGCATCAGTCAAGGGTACTACATGGTATTCTTCAGGAGATGACAAGAGATCTAATGCTTTCAACAAGGAAAACCAAACAGCTAAGGAGGTGCTTTGACAGGCACCCCTGGGGCAGGGCAGGACACAGATGAGGCAGGTGTCCATGGAAGGAATGAGGAAAGAGAAAAGTTCTCACTGCTTCTGAATCTGATCTATTCACAGATTTCCTCTGATACAGTCCTTGTCACAAATTTAAGTCAATTTCAGCTTCTGACACATCATTAAATCCTTAAATGGACTAAGACCTGAGCTTCTAATAGCCATCTTATATTCTACTTAGAGGTGGCATGCAGTATTTGATATATCCCAGGACTTAGTATGCAAAGGGGATGAAGGGCATGAGAAAAAGTTTGAGTTTGAAATTTAAATGCCAAGTTTAAATTATTCTGAACACCAAAGTATTCAAGCTAAATAAAGCCTGTCAATTTTGCAAGCAAAAGCAATTATTTCCTAATTTGTATGCATGTATATGTGTGTGAATAGATATTTGTGATTGTATTAATCACCCATTTTTGAGTTTCATTTTGCTATTGGAGAAGCAGATAGGAAGAAATTACAGAGTTTTTTTTTTTTTTTTTAAACCAATTAGACCCTTATATCCTAGCTTGCTTTTCTCATCTGTGTCCTACTCTGCCCCAGGGGTACCAGGATTAGAAATCATCTCCCCTTACTCGTTGTTTGGGAACCAGACAAGAGAAAAAAAGAAGCGCAATAGAGATTTTGTATGTGTGTGAGAAAGAGAGAGAGAGAGAGAGAGAGAAGGAAAGAAAGAAAGGAAGGAAGGAAGGAAGGAAGAAAAAGACAGACCTTGGAAAGAATTTCTAATTACCTCTGAGTTTAGGGCATTTAAAACCACCCTCAAGCTTCATTTTTCTGACTCACTTGTCTTCTAATGTTAAGGCTGCTTGCAAATAAGATGAACCAAAAGATTTAAACATGTGTCTTAAAAAGATGCACAGCACCTGCAGGAAATGGTAATGAATCGAACCTTAATGCCTCACCCAAATTCCATGTAATCCAAATGCAAATGGTGTGAAATGAAGATAGACATTATGCCAGTTTGGATATTTTTTTTAATGGAAGAAAAACTCAGTGAGTATTAAATATCTCCATGTTTCATCATATGAGTTTAAAGTAAAAATTATGATTAGTGTGGCTGACTGTGCTAGTCTGAAAGTTAGGCTACCTTGTAAATCACAATCATTAAATGACTAAAAACAGATGTTTCTTAAATTAATATAAGTAAACGTGCCTTTGCTGTACCTCTACAGGTTGGGTAATCAGGTTTAATTTGTTTCATTGAAAAATGGTTGACAAGGCTATTCATAAATTTTAGTCTAGTGATATCAAACCTTGAGGACTTCTTATATCTACATGAACCTTAAAAATATTGTTTCACACCTAGATAGCCATAAGATATCCAGGGGGGACACCAAGGGATAGAATAAAACACATCATTAGAACAAAGCCTCAGCAGAGAAGACAGATAGATTATTCATATCTGAGACTAGATCTTCAGAACCCTGTCAGCAGCTTCCCTCACCACTTTCTACTTTCTTAAGCCCACACTGGTCACATTCATGAACATAAGACCAACAAAAAGAGCAGCTGTTGCTGGTGGTGGTTAGTCACTAAGTCGTGCCTGACTCTGCAACCCATGAATTGTAGCTCACCAGGCTCCTCTGTCCATGGGATTTCCCAGATAAGAATACTGGAGTGGGTTGCCATTTCCTTCTCCAGGGGATCTTCCCGACCCAAGGACTGAACCCACGCCTCCTGCTTGGTGGGTGGATTCTTTACCACTGAGCCACCTGGAAAGTATCCCCAGCAGTTTAGCACAAATCCATTTGATGAGTGTGTGGGGACCATTATAGATTCTGTTTACATAATTCTCAGTATCAAATATTCACACATCACAAGGTTTTCTAACTATAGCTTCTACTTCCATCAGACAGTCCAAAACTGAGGAAACCCTCGTTAAAACATTAGAGAGTGTTAAAAGTGTTAAATTAAAAACATATTAGTATCTAAAGTGTGATTTTT
>NW_011495041.1:7553224-7562410 GCF_000754665.1 Bison bison bison
TTTTATCCTCTGTCGGGAAACACTGCAGAGAACTACTTTAGAAAAACTTAGTAGCAATCTGAGGTATTACAAGCGTCTCTGCCTGAGGCAGTATGTGGAAATTCCAATAAATGGTCAAATATTTTATTCTTATTTACAGAGCTGAGGTTTGCTGAAGAGTCACCATCTGCTGAAGGGTCTGTATGACCTGGATTCTGTTCTCTTCTCTGTACCCACTGCCCATCGCCTTCATTCACACTAGGCATTCTACCTTGGACAGTTCTAAGCACTGTGTATATTGCATCCTTTTCCCAGCATCATTCGTTCACAACACTGTGCTTATATTCTTGTCACTCGAGGTGAACTCCCTTTACCTGAAGCACAGTTATCTCCTGGTTGCCTGCTAAAAATGTAGATTTTTAGAATCTACCCCAGATCTATTGAATGAAAAATCATTTTAACAAGATTCCAAGTTGGTTCTAAGACACATCACAGTTTGAAGAACATTTCTTCCTCATACCACTAAAGTGACCTTTCTAAATATAGAACTCATAAGACTTCCCTGTGGTCCAATGGTTAAGACTCTGCACTCCCAATGCAAGGGGCGTGGGTTCAATCCCTGGTCATGGGAACTAAGATCCCGCATGCTACATGATGTGACCTAAAAAAAAAACAAACAAAAATGTGGAACTCAAAACTGAGTGAATGAACATCAGTCATCACCTTTCAGCCCTTAGATTCATGGAGGACTGTAGTGGACAAGGAATCATCTATTCTTCTAAATTGTGGATGAACTCATTGAGACAAGCATCAGTGTCTCAATGACTTTTCCAACTCACCTAAATAGGAGTAGTGCTAGGACCATAATTCAAGTCTTTGTGGGTTAATTAGTTTTTCAATGATACCACCCTGGTTTTTTTTTTCACTAAAAGTAGACAATATAAAGAAGGCTGAGTACCAAAGAATTTAAACGGTGCTAGAGAAGACTCTTGAGAGTCCCTTGGACTGCAAGGATATCAAATCAGTCAATCCTAAAGAAAAGCAACCCTGAATATTCATTGGAAGAACTGTTCCTGAAAGTCCAATCTTTTGGCCACCTAATGTGTAGAGCTGACTCACTAGAAAAGTCCCTGGTGCTGGGTAAGATTGAAGGTGAAAGTAGAGAGGGGCAGCAGAGGAAGACATGGTTAGATAGCATCACTGACTTAATGAACATGAATTTGAGCAAACTCTGGGAGATAGTGGAGGACAGAGGACCCTGGCTGCTACAGACCACAGGGTGTCAGAATCAGACACAACTTAAACATGAACAGACAATATAAAGCCATTGTGGCCAGAATATGAGAGAGGATTTTTGAAAGATCTAAAGTTACTTATAACCTTTCTGCTAATGCTTTTTTTCTTAAAGTTAACATCTTATACAGAACTTGAAGACAAGAGAGACTCTAATGTAATAGCTCCAAGAAACGCCATCCTGAAAAATCTCAAATGTGGCTTTACCTGTTAGCACATATATTAGCACATATCTTACTAAAAAGTTGATGTAGACTTCCATCGGCACTACAATACTCTAAGGGTTTGAGAGCATGAGAAATGGGATACTCAGAGCTGTTTTACTTTGTAATATGTTGCTTGTCAACTTTTTCAAATCACAAACATATTTCAAAACTTTGGAGAAAGAAACGTGGGCACCTCATATGCCATAAAAATCAAATCAATTTGTATTTTTCACACTGCAAATAATTTCTAAGACTCTTGGGTAGTGAAAATCATAGTATAACAATGTGTTCCCACTGCTCAATTAAGAAAAAAATTTACCACCCCTTAGCAATCTTCAGAATATTTCTTAAAATCAGTGTTTTCAGGTCAAAGAGTACTCAGAAAAAATTTTTCTGTTCAAAAATTTCATTTTATTACCCATTATTTGAAAAAAGTGATCCTGTTAAAATAATGTATCATAAAAATATGACATTTTTCATACATTAATTAACAATACAATGGAACATCATTCATTAAATTGAACATTTCAGGAATTGTTCAAATTAATGAATTGAACAAATGAATTAATGTTCAACTAATGAATTGAACAACAATTGAACTATATTGAACAAACCCACAGTTTCCTAGAGTCTTGATTATTTGGTAAGAGTAACTAAATTAAGCATTTGTGGAGATTAGTTAATGCCTCAAAATCTTCATAGGAGATAGGAGTCTGAGATATATTTTTGCAGTTTGAAAGTTACTTTGTGCTTTACAAATAAAAGTATTTTTAACTATTTAGAACATTCAACAACTATTCATTAGATCCCTCCTATGTTATCCTTGTCCTTGTTTAAAGTGTTAGAAATATCACAATAAAACTGAAAGGCACAGTCCCTAAGAGACAATAAGCAAATAATGAACAGAAAAACTAATGAAATATTAGGAAGGAAAAGCATAGAATAAAATTATATAAAATATCTGGGAGGAAAGGTGGTTTGGACTAACAAGATAATCAAGATAACTTTTCTTTTTTCTCTAAGAAGGTGACATTTAATTGGGGAAGTGAAGAAAAAGCAATACTATTAATAAAAGGAACTTGAGAAAAAAGTATCCTAACCAAATAAAGAACAGATGATAAATTATAACAATGAATTATATTCCAATGAGTATTTATCACTATTTCCCCAAGAATATTCTATGAAATTCTCGTAAGACTATACACACACCTCCATGACCACCACCACCATTGCAACAACTATACTGCCAAAGAAGCTTGGAAGACATAGCAAATTGTATGTACTTTAAGATATTAAAGAACCCAACAAATTTTGCAAGACAAATAGCTATTTTTGCTAATGTTTTCAAAATATTCTTAACCATTAAATTACTAATGTTTTGATAATTATTACAAGTTAACATCCACAAAACTAGAAAAAATCTGGCATGGGTAAATCATCATCAAAATTATCTTTGTCCTGGCAATGTAACAGTGTCTACTTATAGTGGGTTTCAGACAGAAGCAGATTTCAAGAAAAAAGGGTATGAGGTCCAGCTCTAAAAAGCCATCAGTTGTCATTACTCCACCATATGCCAGGTAGATTTTCTCTCCAAAAATTTTAACAGATATTTCTTTACCTATTAAGTTCTACTTTATTCATTTCTCTCTTCTTTCCTAGAGTACTGCAACAGTTCACTAAAAGGAAGCCTTGCTTCCAATATTTTTTTTTTCAAATGTATCATCTACCAGTTGCCTAACTTAACTATTTAAAGAAAGCTAACTATGACTACATTACATCTTCCCTATAAAACATCTGGTCACTCACAGTAAATCCCAACTCCTTGATATTTACATAAGAGATTGCATGCACTGGTAGGATATATCACCCCTCAACCACCATTCCACATCCCAGGAACTTCAGACACATCTCACTCTTATGTAGACATCTCTGCTCCTTGTCTCCCACCTGCGATGAAAGCATATCACTAATACCATCCCCACTTCATTTCCTTGATCAAGCTAATCCCTAACCATCTATCACTGTCATCATCATCATCATCAATAATACGTATCTTAGTTACATGACAGGTTCTGAAGCAATGCAGTGAATCAATTAAAAATCAGGCTCTAGATTCAGACTCTCTTCTATTAAAGTCTATCTAAGCCCCCTTTATCTCTATTTTTTTCTGGTCATGTGTATTCTTAACTTTAATCCCAAAATATCTTTTAAAGGGAAAACATAAGATGAATAATGCCATTTAACTTTTTTTTTTTTTTAAATAACAGCAGCTTTAGGTTCACAGGAAAATTGAGAGTAAGGTACCAAGATTTCCTACATATCCCTTGCCCCACATGTGGATATTCTCTGCCATTATCATTATCCCCAACCAGTGCCATATTTTGTTATAATTGATGAACTTACATTGGCACAAGATAATCACCCAGAGTCCACAGATTATCTTAGGTTTCACTCTTCATGTTGTACGTTTTGTGGTTTAGGACAAACATATAATGATGTGTTCATTGCTACAATATCATACAGGATGTTTTCACTGTCTTAAAAATCCTATGAAGAATATCATATGGTTGAAATTATACAGTATGTAGCCTTTTAAAATTGGCTTCTTTCTCTACATAATAAGGATTTAAATTCTGTCCAGTAATAGGTATTTAATTTTCATTGCTTGTTACATCATTTATTTTCAGAGCTAAATAATATTTTCTTGTCCAAATGCATCATGATTTATTTATCTATTCACCTAGTGAAGAACATTTTGGCTGCTTCCAATTTTTGGTGATTATGAAAAAGCTGGTCTCAACCCTGTGTGCAATTTTTTTCTGTGGACACCTAAAGCTAGACATCCAGGACTCTGAAGTCAAGTGGGCCTTAAGAAGCATCACTATGAACAAAGCTAGTGGAGGTGATGGAATTCCAATTGAGCTATTTCAAATCCTAAGAGATGATGTCATTAAAATGCTGCACTCAATATGCCAGCAAATTTGGAAAACTCAGCAGTGGCCATAAGACAGGAAAAGGTGTTTTCATTCCAATCCCAAAGAAAGCCAGTGCAAAAGAATGTTCAAACTACTGTACAGTTGCACTCATTTCACACTCTGGCAAAGTAAGGCTCAAAATTCTCCAAGCTAGGCTTCCACAGTACATAAACAGAGAACTTCCAGATGTTCAAGCTAGATATAGAAAAGGCAGAAGAACCAGAGGTCAAATTGCCAACATCCGCTGGATCATCAAAAAAGCAAGAGAATTCCAGAAAAATATCTACTTCTGATTTACTGACTACACTAAAGCCTTTGACTGTGTGGATCACAACAAATTTTGGAAGAGTCTTCAAGAGATGAGAATACCAGACCACCTTACCTGCCTCCTGAGAAACCTATATGCAGGTCAGGAAAAAAACCAGTTAGAACCAGACATGGAACAATGGACTGGTTCAAAATTGGGAAATGTATACATCAAAGCTGTATATGTCACCCTGCTTATTTAACGTATATGTAGAGTACGTCATGAGATATGCCCAGACTGGATGAAGCACAGCTGGAATCAAGATTGCCAGGAGAAAGATCAATAACTTCAGATATGAAGATTACACCACCCTTATGGCAGAAAAGTGAAGAGGAACTAAAAAGCCTCTTGATGAAAGTGAAAGAGGAGAGTGAAAAAGCTGGCTTAAAACTCAACATTCAAAAAATGAAGAGCAAGGCATTCTGTCCCATCATTTCATGGAAAATAGGTGGGGAAACAGCGAGAGACTTTATTTTGTGGGGCTCCAAAATCACTGCAGATGGTGACTGCAGCCATGAAATTAAAAGATGACTGCTCCTTGGAAGAAAAGCCATGACCAACCTAGACAGCATGTTAAAAAGCAGAGACATTACTTGGCCGACAATGGTCCGTCTAATCAAATCTATGGTTTTTCCAATAGTCATGTATGGATGTGAGAACTGGCCCATAAAGAAAGCTGAATGCTGAAGAACTGATGCATTTGAACTGTGGTGTTGGAGAAGACTCTTGAGAGCCCCTTGGACTGCAAGGAGATCAAACCAATTTCATTTAGGTCCATCCTAAATAAAATCAGTCCTGAATATTCTTTGGAAGGACTGATGCTGAAGCTGAAACTCCAATACTTTGGCAACCTGATGCAAAGAACTGACTCATTGGAAAAGATCCTGATGCTGGGAAAGATTGAAGGCAGAATGAGAAGGGGATGACAGAGGGCTTTATGTTTGGATGACATCATCACTCAATGGACATGAGTTTGAGCAAGCTCCAGGAGGTGGTGAAGGACAGGGAAACCTGGAGTGCTGCAGTCCATGGGGTCGCAAAGAGTGGGACATGACTGAGTGGCTGAACACCAATAACAAAGGTTTTAATCCTGTGGGTATATACTCAGAAGTATCAGTACAAGCACTAGATTGTATGGTAAGACAGTTCATGTGGCCGTGCTATTCTGTGTTCCTACCAGCAATAAGTGGTAGTTCCCGTTGCTCCACATCCTCATCTGATTTTTGCTGTCAGAGTTCTGGTTTTGGCCATTCTAATAGGTGTATTGTGGTATCGGTAATTTTAAATCTCTGATGACATATGCGTGATGGGAAGCATCTTTTCATATGCTTATTTGCCATCTGTATATCTTTTTCTGTACCTCTATTTCGTGATTTGCAACATGGGACTAATCATACTTCCTATTTTAGATGTGTTGAATGAATTATATAAATTAACCATGAAATGAGCTGAGAAGGATGTTTGGCTCATCTTAAGTAGCTACTAAGTACCATTTTTTTTTGCCCAGTTCTTCGTATGCTTCATTCCCTCTGATTCTTGCTACAGAAATGTGATTTATCAGCATTTGCAGATGAGGCAACAAAGATTCAATAGTTTCCACTACGGATTGTAGGGGTTAAATTGTTAGATCTGGGATATGAATCCGTATGTGTCTAATACCAGAACCGGTTTCCATTAACCCCTCTATTATTTCTGCAGTGAACATTCAGTTTTGAGATAGCGCTTCTAGAAAACACTTTCTAATGTGTCTACTTGACTTCTGAAACCTTTGCCCATAGCTCTATTATTGGACTGCATCATTACAAACTGCACTATAATTATCTGATTATGTAACCATCTCTTTGAACAATATTTTGGAAACCTGAGAGTAAGAAAAACATGTATTTTCCTTTTTTAGCAATCCTAGCACATAACAAAATAACATTCATGTAGTAAGCAGTCAATTTATTTCTTAAAATATCAATAATATATAAGTGACTGGCCAGTTAAAGTTGTCAGAAACTAGCCTTCAGGATAAGTGATGAATTTATGTATGTGTGTATATGATTTGAATTTGTATTTAACAGATATCTTTTTGTAATAAAATGTAAAACGCTATTTTTCAAGTTGATTGGGGCTTCCCTGGTGACTCAGATGGTAAAGAATTTGCCTGCAATGCAGGATACTCAAGTTCAATCCCTGAGTTGGGCAGATCCCCTGGAGAAAAGAATGGCAACCAACTCCAGTATTCTTCCCTGGAGAATTTCATGGATGAAGAGTATGGCTAGCTGCAGTCTGTGGGGTCGCAAAGAGTTCGACACGACTGAGCAACTAACACTTTTACTACCCTTTTCTGGAGCAAAATTCTGTTTTTTTCAAGTTGATTATGAAATGTTAGTTATCATAAAAAATATTTTATTTTTTTCACTAATTTGTATTTAGCCTCATTTCAACCATAAAGAAATTACCCATCACAGTCCCTAGAGTGCACCTTGGAAAACCATTTTCCCTTATACAAAATAATAATTTCCTGAACAAGTTCACATACTAAAAAAAAGGACAAATTAAGCATCTTTTTTTTTTAATCAACTTCAGCTAATTCAAACACTAATCTTTTTATAACCTTGACAAAGCTGTGAATGTTAATAAGCTTTAAGGCAAGAGGGGATAGAAATGGAAATCTTTATTCAATAACAGAAAAACCTAATGATTTTATAAATAAGAAACAGACTTCTTAGCATAGTTCCTCTAATAGCACAACCCCTCCAATGAATTGAGATGCTCCAAAAATATCATCAGTTACATATTATAAGCTTGCTTTTCCTGTATTTTTGCTTATGGACACTACTTCCATAATCAGCTCCATTCATTTATATGTCTAGTTGTATATTTGAAAAACCCTCTACCAGTCCCCTGTTCATATAGCTTATTATGAAATTTAATTCTTGAATTACATCAAAAGTGAAAATTAAAATGAAATAATTCAGTAATGTTAGTGTTCTTCCTTTATTTCTGACCTCTTAATATAAAAATGAAGGCACAATTTCCCAAGTTGGTTAGTTACAGATGAATTTTTGTTGCTTAATTAATGTAATCATTCAAAAACACCACAGAACAATGGAGTCTACAGAAATATTATATTAATTAACTTATAAAAGAAGTAAAACATCTTTTATAATCAATATTTCATATAAGACAGAGAGCATTTGAGGTTGTTATCATCAAGCACATCAGATAAATCTGAGACTTCCCTAATTAGTGTAAATAAGTTATGGCACATGCTCTGCTTTCTTTCAGACATTGTTTCCCATGCTACTAGCATTGTGCTACTAATCAGAATAATAACATTGAAAAACTGGTGCTACCTAGTCCAATACAAAAATATTTTTAAGGTTAACATACACAGTACATTATTCACAATATTATCATGAATAATACACAGACACATGAGTGTCAATTACTTTATGTCAATTTATTGAGCAAATTGGTATGCCAGTTATAACATTCAGTTTATCTCTGTATGGGAAATGTCACTAAAAATATGCAAGAAGATACCGTGAAAATTTGGAAATAAGAAAATACCTTAAAACAGTAGACAATAGCATACTACACAATAATGGGAATTAATGATCCAGCACTAAACACTGCAACATAGATCTATATCAAACAATAAGAGAATAAAGGCAGAATGGTTACAAAGTGCAAGGTTCCATTTATATATAATTTTAAAATAAGAAAACCAAATTTTTAGTGTTGGAAGTAAGCGTAGTGGTTACTTTTGAGTGGGTAGTGACTCCAGTGGAGCAGGAGCCATTATGAGTTAATAGAATATTGTTTTCCTTGACTAGAATACTAGTTACACAGCTGTGCTCAACATTCAAGAATTTATACCACTGTATATTTCTGAACTTTCTTTGAAAGTTCTTTGAACTTGTATGTATATATGCTATAACTCAAAAATGCATTCCAAAACATAAAACTGATGCTAAGTGGAAGCTTCTGAATTTCAATAACTTTCAAGATACTGAAAATAACTCATTACAAACTAAGAAAAATAATTTACAGTTATCTCATCATTAAGCTCCTATGTCTTTTTGCCTTTTGGAAGCTCTTGGTTTGTTAAAAAATAAAAAAATAACACTAAGAAAAGTAATGTTAACTAAACACTATTATTTACACCAGAAGAAATTGTCACTTAATATAGGGTTATAATGGGCTTTCCAGGTGGCTCAATGGTAAAGAATTCTCCTGCCAATGCAGGAGACACGGGAGACCCAGGTTCGATCCCTGAGTCAGAAAGATCCCATGGAGAAGGAAATGGCAACCCACTCCAGTATTCTTGCCTGGAACATTCCATGGACAGAGGAGCCTGGCGAGCTACAGTCCATGGTGTTGCAGAGTCAGACATTGAATCAAATGGGTAGAAATTAAGAACTTGTTTTAATCT
>NW_011495041.1:7562510-7584342 GCF_000754665.1 Bison bison bison
GATTCTGAACAAGAAAAATATTATTTGCTCTTATATAAATGTTTGTTCAACTGCAGGTATATGTTTTTCTCATGTTCCACTCAATTAAATTCCAAGAGGGTATACTGACCTAATTTTAATGCATAAACAAATATTTTCATGGTACATTGATTTTAATATTTTGTGAATTTGTACATTATTTCTAATTAATTATCATAACCTCAATGGCTTTCTTTTTGTAGATGTGGTGCATGCTTTATTATTTTCATGAGTGTTATCGTTATAAACTACAATTAAAAACAGTGATTATTTTATTGAATGTACTTAAGATTTTTGTAAGTATTCTTGAATCATTGAAATAATGTTTTGGTGGTATTTTATAGGATTTTTATTACATTTAATTCATATTTAAACTTGAGTTTTAAGAAATGCCAGACAAATATATCTGCTCTAGTAGAATGCAGAAATTATATATAAAACATATACATGTATGTGAATATTTTGTGTACATATATGTTTATATATTTTATATATATATATATATATACATACACACACAAACCTGCTAAAAAATAAAAGCATGAGGATGGTATCACCAAAGATCTGATATTTGTGGTTCCATTTCCAGAACTCTCCAGAATTATCTTTGCAGGAATTTGGAAGGACAGTACAGTATTAAAAAAGCACTATCCACTTTAAGTATGTACTGGGTTTAGTTAATGTTGAGGAAAACTTTTTCTCCAATTCTATAGCTTTATTATCTTAAAATAAATGGATTTATTTAATATGGTTGTTATTGTACTGTGTAGTCTCAGTCTCTTCTTACTTTCATTGTTCCACCCATGTGTTTACAATAGTGACCTATTGTCAAAAAATCTTTGATCGGTAAAAACAGGTAGTTTACAAAAATCCAGCTAAATTTGAGAATCATGAAAAATATACTGAGACCTTGAATATTTTATTTTAGAACATTTATCTATGCATTAATTCAAGAAAATAACCATGTTGTATGCAATGTGGGAGACTTTTTCTTTGTAACACTGGTTGGAGTTCTGAGTCATCTTCCTAGCATAAATTACCCCTAATTCATTGTTTACAGTTTCCAATTCAGCATTCTTTAAAGTAGTGTGTGTTGGGGTGTGTGTGTGTGTGTGTGTGTGTGTGTGTGTTTATTCTTTAATAGTTGCATGGCACAACTGGTTATAATCATTTTAAAATTACTGTCATGACTTTTCAAGAATTCCAAAAGCATTTGGTATTTTCTGTGGGAAAATTGATTCTCTTTATTTGGTTCATGTAAGATTTAATCAAGTTATGTAACTGCAATAACAAGAACAGCAGTTATTTATCAGTTTGGGAACAAATGTTACTAACTCTCAACAAACACACAGCTAACTGATGACAGCAGAGGCCACCGAAACAGTAGAGCACAGAACATGCATGAGCAGTGACAACACAGTTAGCCAAGAGCATCCTTCCATATGCTTTACAGAACAAGCAGAGTGGACGGGCTGATCCAGAGAATCCACTGCACTGAGGTCGATGAGGGCAAGTCCAGGTGTACACGACTCATTTTTACTAAAATCTGAGCATGTATTTCCTATCTTTTGGGGTCAGAAAATGTGACTGCTTTCCATAAAATATATCTCAGAGTCCTAAAAGGATAACTAAGCCTCTGTAAGAGTTTTATTTCAACTGTGTGGCTGAAAAGCCTGGGGGTGTTAAGTGACCATAGAAAATTTAGAATCATTGCGAGATTCAAGGTCATTATCACCAAAATGGCAAAACCTCTGAGGGTTTGGTTGATTCAGCCTTCATACTAAGCAGCACAAATCCCATGGCAAGGCCAGCACAGCTCCAACTGCGAGACACAAAGAGGTCAGCATGATCTGAAATATGCATTTCTCATAAAGAAATACTCAGCTATCTGGCTTCCTCTGCCTTTTATCCTTTTGCCAATGAAAATTTACAACAACAACAACAACAAAAATATTCAGAGAGGCAGTAAGTTGATGCTACAGGAAAAAAGAAAAAAAAGAAAATCACCAGGCAACACTACCCAGTACTTTTTAAAATACCAAAAACAAAACAAAATTGAATCTCAGGGATATTCTAATTTGCCTGAAACCAGAGGATTTAAATGAGTGCCCATTTAGGAGCACAACGATGATGTAGAGATGGAACTTTATTAGGCCTTGATATTGCATCCAGTTAAAGAACTGAAGCAAAATCCAGAGAACTTTCCTTGTAGAAAAAGAGCTTCAATGAGATCCTGAGCCTACATCTGCCATTAAATGATACTTTTCATTGTATAATAAAATTCACAACTCTTCTCTCACCAACTTACTAGCAACTTTTGTTTCTTTCACTTTTTAAAAATATAAGTATATATAGTTGATAATATACTCAGTTCAGTTCAGTTCAGTCGCTCAGTCGTGTCTGACTCTTTGAGACCCCATGAATCACAGCACACCAGGCCTCCCTGTCCATCACCATCTCCCAGAGTTCACTCAAACTCACGTCCATCAAGTCAGTGATGCCATCCAGCCGTCTCATCCTCTGTCGTCCCTTTCTCCTCCTGCCCCCAATCCCTCCCAGCATCAGAGTGTTTTCCAACGAGTGAACTCTTCTCATGAGGTGGCCAAAGTATTGGAGCTTCAGCTTTAGCATCATTCCTTCCAAAGAAATCCCAGGGCTGATCTCCTTTAGAATGGACTGGTTGGATCTCCTTGCAGTCCAAGGGACTCTCAAGAGTCTTCTCCAACACCACAGTTCAAAAGCATCAATTCTTTAGCGCTCAGCTTTCTTCACAGTCCAACTCTCTCATCCATACATGACCACTGGAAAAACCATAGCCTTGACTAAATGGATATATTAATTTCCTGTATACATTAATAACAGTGATTCAATATTTTATAGTTCATACTCCAATTAAATATATTAAAAAATAACCTTTATATTTCCCTGTTCTGTACAATGTATCCTTGTTGTTTATTTTATGCATACTAGTTTGGATCCCTTAATCACATATTCCTATTTTTCCCTCCCCAAATCCTTCTCCCCTCTGGTAACCACTAGTTTGTTTTTTAATCAATATATGTGTGAGTCTTTTTCTGTTTTGACATATACATTCAACTGTTTTACTTTTTTTTTTTTTTGAGTCTACATAGGGATAACATACAATATTTGTCTTCCTTTCTCTGACTTACCTCACTCAACATGATACACTCTACATCCTTCCACGTGACTGCAAATAGAGTAATTAGTGCGTGTGTGCGTACTCAGTCATTCAGTTGTGTCCAACGGTTTGTAACCCCATGGACTGTAGCATGCCTAGGTCTTCTGTCCATGGGATTTCCCAGGCAAGAATACTGCAGTGGGTTGCCATTTCCTTCTCCAAGGCATCTTTCTAACCCAGGGATGAAACCTGTGTCTCCTGCATTGGCAGTCAGATTCTTTACCACTGAACCACCCGGGAAACCTCAAGTAACTAGTATTCCATTGTAAATATTATATAGATTGGTGGACAATTGAGTTTTTCCATATCATGACTATTGTAAATAATGCTGCTATGAACATTGGGGTTCTGGTATCTGTTGTAATCAGTATTTTCATTTGTTGGATATATTAATATAACCCAGAGTAGAATCGCTGTATCATGATTTGGGCTTCCCTGATAGCTCAGTATTGATCCAGCCTAGCTATCCCTCATGGGCCTCGACTCCTTCTCCCTGCCATCCTCAGAGCCCAGTGCCCAGCTTAAGCCTCACAGAGGTGTGTGGTTGAGAATATAAGGTTACTGAGGGATGAAGGATCGTAGACTTCTACAAAAAAAAAAAAAAACTTTATGAGTATGGTGGAGGAAGATGGCAGAGTAGAAGGATGTGTGCTCATCTTCTCCTGCGAGAACTCCAAAATTACAACTCCCTGCTGAACAACCATCGATAGGAGAATGTTGCATTCCACCAAAAAAAGATACACCATGTCCAAGGGCAAAGGAGAAGCCCCAGCAAGAAAGCAGGAGAGGTGAAATAGCGCTTAGAAGAGATACTTGGAGGGCTCAAACATACCTTGTTCAAACCAGGACCCAGAGACCCCACAGAGGCTGAGCCAAAACTGTGTTTACTCAAGCACAGTGTCTCCTGTGGAGGTACGGGTCAGCAGTGGCCTGCTGCAGTGACAGGGGCTCTGGGGGCAGCAGTCCTGGGTGTGGCCTAAGCCCTCTTGGAGGAGGTCGCCATTAACCCCACCATAGAGCTGCCAGAACTAAACACAGGACTGGTGAAACAGACTCTGGGAGGGAACAAATAAAACCTTGTGCACACTAGGACCCAGGAGAAAGGAGCAGTGACCCCACAAGGGACTGACCCAGACTTGCCTGTGAGTGTCTAAGAGTCTCCGGCTGAGGTGTGGGTCGGCAGTGGCCTGCTGCAGGGTTGGGGGCACTCAGTGCAGCAGTGCATGCATGGGACCTTTTGAAGGAGGTCACCAGTATCTTCAACCTCCACCATAGTTTGACCTCAAGTCAAACAACAGGGAGGGAACACAGTACCACTCATCAACATAAAATTGGATTAAAGATGTACTGAGCATAGCCCTACCCATCAGAACAAGACCCAGGGTCCCCCTCAGTCAGTCTCTCCCATCAGGGAGCTTACATAAGCTTCTTACCCTTATCCATCAGAGGGCCAACAGAATGAAAACCACACTTGCATAAAACTAATCAAACCGATCACATGGACCACAGCCTTGTCTAACTCGATGGAACTATGAACCATGCCGTATAGGGCCACCCAAGATGGACGGGTCATGGTGGAGAGTTCTGACAAAATGTGGTCCACCAGAGAAGGAGAAGGAAATGGCAGCCCATTCTACTACTCTTGCCTAGAAAATTCCATGGATGGAGGAGCCTGTTAGGTTATAGTCCATGAGGTCGCAAAAAGTTGGACATGACTTAGTGACTTCACTTTCACTTTCAGAGAAGGGAATGGCAAACCACTTTAGTATTCTTGCCTTGAGAACCCCATGAACAGTATGAAAAGCAAAATGATAGGACAATGAAAGATGAACTCCCCAAGTTGGTAGGTGCCCAATATGCTACTGGAGATCAGTGGAGAAATAATTCCAGAAAGAGTGAAGAGAGGGAGCCAGGCAAAAACAATATCCACTTGGGGTGATGAAAGTAAAGTCTGATGCTATAAAGAACAATATTACATAGGAACCTGGAATATTAGGTCCCTGAATCAAGGCAAATAGGACATGGTCAAACAAGAGATGGTAAGAGTGAACATCAACATTTTAGGAATCAATGAACTAAAATGGACTAGAATGTCAACAAAAGAGTCTGAAATACAGTACTTGGATGCAATCTCAAAAATGACAGAATGACCTCTGTTCATTTACAAGGCAAACCATTCAATATCACAGTAATCCAAGTTTATGCCATGACCAGTAATGCTGAAGAAGGTGAAGTTAAATGGTTCTATGAAGACCTATAAGACCTTCCAGAACTAACACCCTAAAAGATGTCCTTTTCATTTAAGGGGACTTGAATGCAAAAGTAGGAAGAGATACCTGGAGTAACAGGCAAATTTGGCCTTGGAATACAAAACAAAGTAGGTCAGAGGCTAACAGAGTTTTGTCAAGAGAACGCACTGGTCATAGCAAATATCCTCTTCCAACAACACAAGAGAAAACTCTACACATGGACATCAAGATGGTCAATATCAAAATCAGATTGATTATATTATTTGCAGCCAAAGATGGAGAAGCTTTATATAGTCAGCAAAAACAAAACCAAGGGCTGACTGTGGCTCAGATCATGAACTCCTTATTGCCAAATTCAGACTTAAATTGAAGAAAGTAGGGAAAACCACTAGACCATTCAGGTATGACCTAAATCAAACCCCTTATGACTACACAGTGGAAGTGACAAATAAATTCAAGGGATTAGATCTAATAGACAGAGCCCTGCAAACCTATGGATGGAGATTTTTTTACATTGTACAGGAGGCAGTGATCAAGACCATCCCCAAGAAAAAGAAATGCAAAAAGGCAAAATGGTTGTCTGACAAGGCCTTACAAATAGCTGTGAAAAGAATGGAAGTGAAAAGCAAAGGAGAAAAGGAAATATATACCCGTTTGAATGCAGAGTTCTAAAGAATAGCAAGGAGCGAAAAGAAAGTCTTCCTCAGTGACCAATGCAAAGAAATAGAGGAAACAGTACAATAGGAAAGACTAGAGATCTCTTCAAGAAAATTAGAGATACCAAGGGACAATTTCATGCAAAGATGGGCACAATAAAGGACAGAAATGGTATTGATATAACAGAAGCAGAAGATATTAAGAAGAGGTGGCAAGAATACACAGAAGAACTATACAAAAAAGAACTCATGACCCAGATAACTACAATAGTGTGATCACTCACCTAGAGCCAGACATCCTGCAATGCAAAGTCAAGTGGACCTTAGGAAGCATCACTATGAACAAAGCTAGAGGGCGTGGTGAATTCTGGTTGAGCTATTTCAAGTCCTAAAAGATGATGCTGTGAAAGTACTGCACTCAATATATCAGCAAATTTGGAAAATTCAGCAGTGGCCATGGGACTGGAAGGGTCAGTTTTCATTCTAGTCCCACAGAAGGGCAATGCCAAAGAATGTTCAAACTACTATTACACCCATCTCCACACTAGCAAAGTAATGCTCAAAATTCTCCAAGCCAGGCTTCAACAGTATGTGAACTGTGAACTTCCAGATGTTCAAGCTGGATTTAGAAAAGGCAGATCAAATTGGCAACATCTGTAGGATCATCAAAAAAGCAAGAGAATTCCAGAAAAACATTTACTTCTGCTTTACTAACTATGCCAAAGCCTTTGACTGTGTGGATCACAACAAACTATGGAAAATTATTAAAGATATGGGACCAGATCACCTGACCTGCATCCTGAGAAGTCTGTGTGCAGGTCAAGAAGCAACAGTTAGATCTGGACATTGAACAACAGACTGGTTCCAAATTTGGAAAAGCAGTATGTCAAGGCTTTATATTGTCACCCTGCTTATTTAACTTATATGAAGAGTACATTATGCAAAATGTCAGGGTGAATGAAACACAAGCTGGAATCAAGAATGATGGGAGAAATATCAATAACCTCAGATATGCAGATGACACCACCCTTATGGTAGAAAGTGAAGAAGAACTAAAGAGCCTCTTGATGAAAGTGAAAGAGGAGAGTGAAAAAGTTGGCTTAAAACTCAACATTCAGAAAATTAATTTCATGGCATCCAGTCCCATCATTTCATGGCGAATAGATGGGAAAATAATGGAAACAGTCAGAGACTTTATCTTGGGGGGCTCCAAAATCACTGCAGATAGTGACTGCAGCCATGAAATTAAAAGACACTTGCTCCTCGGATGAAAAATTTTGACCTAACTAAACAGCATATTAAAAAGCAGAGACATTACTTTGCCAACAAAAGTCCATCTAGTCAAGGCTATGGTTTTTCCAGTAGTCATGTATGGATGTGAGTGTTGGACTATAAAGGGAGCTAAGTGCCAAAGAATTGATGCTTTTGAACTGTGGTGTTGGAGAAGAATCTTTGGAGTCCCCTGGACTGCAAGAAGATTCAACCAGTCCATCCTAAATGAAATCAGTCCTGAATATTCATTGGAAGGACCAATGCTGAAGCTGAATCTCCAAAACTTTGGCCACCTGATGCAAAGACCTGACTCATTGGAAAAGACCCTGATTATGGGATAGATTGAAGGCGGGGAGGAGAAGGGGATGACAGAAGATGAGATGGTTGGGGAAGGGGAAGACAGTCGATGAGATTACCGACTCACTGGACGTGAGCTTGAGTAAGCTCCCAGAGCTGGTGATGGACAGGGAAACCTGGTGTGCTACAGTTCTTGGGGTCATAAAGTCGGACACGACCGAGTGACTATTCTGAACTGAACTGAACTGAACTGATAGCTCAGTTGGTAAAGAATCCACCTGCAAGTCAGGAGACCCCGGTTCAAATTCTGGGTCAAGAATGTCTTCTGTAGAAGGGATCGCCAACCCACTCCAGTATTCACGGGCTTTCCTTGTGGCTCAGCTGGTAAAGAATCCACCTGCAACGTGGTAGACTTGAGTTTGATCCCTGGGTTGGAGGATCCCCTGGAGAAGGGAAAGGCTACCCACTCCAGTATTCTGGCCTGGAGAATTCCATGGACTGTATAGTCCATGGGGTTGCAAAGAGTCGGACATGACTGAGCTATGCTCATTCACTTCACGTACTATAGTAATTCTATTTTTAGTTTCTTGAGGAACTTCCATAATGTTTTCCATTGTGACCTCACCAATTAACACTCCCACCAACACTGTACAAGAAAAGGTTTCTTTTTCTTCACATCTTCACCAAGATTTATCATTTTAAAACTTTTTGATGATAGCTTTTCTGTCAATTGTGAAGTGATATTTCATTGTGGTTTTGATTTGCATTTCTCTAATGATTAGCAATGAGCATTTTTTCATGTAGCTCTTAGTCATCTGTATGTCTTCTTTGGAAAAAAATTATATTCAGGTCCTCTGCCTAGTTTTTAACCAGATTGTTGTATAGATATTTAGTTGTATGAACTGTTTATATATTCTTGACATTAATCCTTATCAGTCATATTATTTGCAAATATTTTCTCTCATTCAGTAAACTGTCCTTTCATTTTGTCAGTGGTTTCCTTTGCTGTGTAAAAGCTTTTAAATTTAACTCAATCCCATTTGCTTATTTTTACTTTATTTATTTACTTGCCTTAGGAGTGAGATCAAACCAAAAAATATTGCTATGATTTATGTCAGTGACTGCTCTGCCTATGTTCTCTTCTAGGAGTTTTATGGTTTCAGGATTTACATTTAGGTCTTGAATACATTTTGAATTCATTTTTGTGCATAGTGTGAATAAGATAGGCCACACTCTTCCCATTTTACAGATGATAATACAGAGACTGAAGAAAATAACTAAGATAACAAGCTCTAGAGTTCAGATTTAAAACTGAATTATCTGACTCAATGATTAAATATCCTACTGTGGAAATATCTGATCACTGAGAGTTTCCCAATATCATACTTACAATTAAAAATAAAGTTAGAATAAGGACTCTAGTCTCTAGACTTTTAAATCAAAATACTTTTTCATATACCATCTTCTGATCTAATTTATTTTATTGTGTTTTTATGGCAACTGAGTTATGAACATGCCCTTTTTATTTGGTCTATTGGTTCTCATGGAACAGGAATTATTTGCTAACTTTTACCTGAAATTGACATTTGCAAATAGAATACTTGAGACAGTGGTAAGTGAATAAAAAAATCTGCTTTTGGCAATAATGGAAAATGAACTTAAATTACTGAATATGTTTCATTATAAAATATTAAAGTAAAATATCACAGCACACCAAAAAATCTTTGTATTTGATTTAGTACTACTGTCATTGGTGGTAGGCATGACTTATTAAAGTAGTGAAATAAATGTGTAAAGCTTGATATGAGAAATTATGTAGCATTTATAATGCTAAGCCTGTTCCTATAATAGAAACCATTATAGTTGTAGACATGGTCAAATAGTAGCAGAGATTACAGATGCTGGATAATTATTACTATTTTATTAAGGGAAATTAAAAACTGCCAAAGGAAAATATTTTTGAGGGGAAAATGCATTTCTAAAAAAGGTAGAATAAATTATAGTTACACTTATGTAGATTGTCAAATCAGGTATACTTATGGTGGAAGTTCGATAAAAAATGAATTGATGAGCATCAATTCTACAAAATTCCAATGGGAAAAAAGTTCAGAATTATGTCTAGCTCCTAATGCACAATAATTATCAAGAAGATGAGAAAGTAGAACAAGTATGAAGCATAAAGGGTATGAAAGGGAACTAGCTATTCAAAACACTATGCGAAGTGATTCAATAACATATATCTTACTTAATGGTCATCATTAAAAGAAAGATTTAGATTTTTGCTATGCAGGCTTATCTCACTAAAGTCATTTGTTTGTGGCTGCTGATAGAAAATGGTAAAGCATATAACTAATTATATAATAAATATAAATAATATCTCCTAGGGCCTTTTTAGTTTACAGAGTACTTGCATGTGCCTTGTTTCATTTAATTATTATAATAGTATTGAGAGGTAATATTACAGCTTAATTACAGAATAGAAACTAATGCCTCACGTGTCCAGTGGAGGCCAGATTTCAGAAGCGAGAGCATGGGGGCTAGGGCTAAGTCATTTCAGTCCTGTCTGACTCTTTGTGACTCTTTGGACTGTATCCTGCCAGGTTCCTCTGTCCATGGGGATCTCCAGGCAAGAATATAGGAGTGGGTTTCCATGCCCTTTTTCAGGGGATGTTCCTGCCCCAGGGATCAAAGCCACATCTCTTAGGTCTCGTGCATTAGCAGGCAGATTTTCTACCACTAGCTCTACCTGGGAAGCCCTACAGAAGTGAGATTTTGTCTCAAAGTGAGCCCTCTAAGGAAGGCAAATCTTTCTAGCAGGGGTACCATTGATGCTGGCAGGATAGCAAGAAGACTAGAGTTGGGAATTAAGCCAGATATGATCAAGTGAAATAGGGAAAACCTAGGTAGTGAAGGGGGGTAGAAGGTGATGATGGGTTTAACAACAAAGCTAATTTTGTTTGTTACTATTATTTATTATTTTTATAATAAATTTTATTTATTATTTACATCATTTAAAATTTTATATAAAAAATTACACAGCAAATATCCACTGAGTACTCACTGTGGGCCAGACTCTCTGTTAGAGTCTGGACGTGCAGCCTAGAGTAAAACAGAAACAGTCACTCTTGCAGTGGAGTTTATATTCTTATGAGAATGAAAAATAGAGCAAAATAAAGTGAACAACATAATATGAGATAATAATAATGCAGTGAAAAAAAATTCAGAAGACTAAGAAGATACAGAGTTAGATGTGTGTGCTTTTAGAGAGGGTGGTGAAGAAAGTCCCTTCTCAAGTTACAATTCATGAGCAAAATACAATAAAAGGAAGTCATGATAGTACCTATGAAAAAGCATTATCAAGGAGGTGCCTGGGCTGTAACAGGAACTCATCATATTCAAATAAGAGCAGGAAGGGCACTGACTAAAGCAGGAAGACATGAAATATAGAAATGTACTTGGTGAGGCAACCAGAGGTCACATCTCATAAGGTTTTGAGACCATGATAAGAATCTTATTTTTACTTTTTGTTAAAAGGATATTTAGAGAATTTTGATAACAGCAGTGAAAAAATATTTACTTTTTTAAAATATTACTTTTTATAAATTATTTTTACAAGGTCACACTAGCTACCTTATGTGTAAGAGACTAATTGTAGAATAAGTTTGGAAATAGAAAAATTAGGGAATTGCAAAGAAAAATTGTTTGCCTAGTAAGGATATACTTGTGGATTCAGCCAGTGCAGAGGTGGTAGAATAAATGTGAGGTAGTCATATGCAGAAAATACTTTTAAATTTGAGCCAGTAGGATCTGTGATTCATTGGACATTGGTTACTAGAGAAGAGAGAAGTCAAGAACACTGTTTAGTCTTATAATTGAGCAAGCAAATGAATGATGATGTCATTCATTGAGATCAGGACCATAGATGAAGAACAGATTAGAAGAAATTCAAAGGTTTTGTTTGGGATGTGTTAGGTCTGTGATGCTGACTTGAATGAACATATCAATCTGTAAGATAGAGGAGTCAAGATTGTTTACTAAGAAACAAATTTTTCGAAGTTAGCAGTAAAATGACAGTAACAAAGATTTTAAAAGAGCGAACAGTGTGATGGGTGGCAAAAGACAATGAACGAAAGTGGAGACTGTAAACCAAGAGAAAAGGAAAAAGAAACTGTTAAGGAGAGAGTAATAAACTATAAAATGCTCCTAAAAGTGAAAGTCGCTCAGTAGTGTCCTGTCTCTTGGTGAGCCATTGGACTTTACAATCCATGGAATTCTCCAGGCCAGAATATTGGAGTGGGGAGCCTTTCCATTCTCCAAGGATCTTCCCAACCCAGGGATCGAGTCCATGTCTCCCACACTGTAGGCAGATTCTTTACAAGCTGAGCCACAAGGAAAGCCCAAGAATACTGGAGTGGGTAGCCTATCCCTTCTCCAGTGGATCTTCCTAACCCAGGAATCAAACCGGGATCTCCTGACTTACTTATTGGATTCTTTACCAACTGAGCTATCAGGGAGGCATCCATAAAATGCTCCTAGAAATTGGGTAAATGGATGAAGCTTCTCCTATGACTTTTTAAACAGAAAATAAAGAACAACAGGCAGTTTGTGACATGGTGGAAACACAAGTTGAAGTGAAGTTATATGTAAGACAGAATGTTAAGGGTGTTGAGAGGGTGAGGATGAACAATTATTAGGACATTTTACCATAAAGTGGGAGAGGAGACAGAGGCAGAGGGGACTGTGAAGTCCAGGGAAGTGAAGATTTTTTTTTCCCCCTGTTTTTTTATTTGTTTTGTTTTATTAACGGTGAACTGTAGGGCTTTGAAAGTTTTCTAAGATTAGAATCAAGATGCATAATGAATCTAAGTAGATAGGTTAGGTTAAGTTTTGGCTAAACATGAGCTGGGAGCAGGTAAGGACATGCAGTCATGTATGGTAAAATATGTGATGTATAGACATTTAAATAATTAGGTTTAAACAACACAATCAGACTTAAATATTATTTTCTTATTTAAAAATAAATAAGTATTCTTATAATTATCATCAATTTCATCACCATAATAATTTTCATCACCATTATTAACATTATTATAATATTGTCTAAACTATATACTATATGTTATACTTAATGAATTATCACATACACTCCCTGTTTGATATTGGTAAACTGGTTAGAGCATTGCTCAGGACATTTAAAGTATTGATCTACATATTTTAAGTACTGAAAACACCTAAGAAGTCAGAAGTTTTCCTAAATGTCATGAATAGCTATGGAATTTATTTATATATGTATACTACTCTTGCTATTAAAATAAATCCTGCTGTGAACGATTATTTTAAGAAATATCCCACTCCTAGAGTGGCAATTGAAAGAAAATATTCATGACAGGATGTACTGCTGGGCCTTTTCTTGTTTATTCCTCATTCCCCTTATCACAGCCCACCTTCTTGAGCTCCATAAGTCATTCAGAAAGGATACAGAGGCCCCAAGCTATAGAGAGATTTCCTATACAATCCAATCAAGACAAAGGGGAGTTTTGTCTTCTTGGTTTCTAGAATCACTAATCCCAGAAATCTCCTTGGAAAGGTTTAAAATTATTTCCTGTTTTGTGTGTTATACAGGTATCCCATTAATATGACAGAATCTATTGTTTTATAGTTATTCTATATGAATCATCTCTGTTCAGAAACTAGAAAGAGTGACCTCGTGTATTACTAACCTATTAAGTCAGAGACATGTTGTACTAACCCATTAAGTCCAGTCAATAACCTTGCTTTGGGTGATATGACAAAAGCAGGATTAAGGAGGTTTAACTGGAATGCCACTTGATATGCTGGATTAGGTACCACAGTGCAATATGAGAGTTGTAAAGCGTAACTAATAATTTCCTTTTAAGGGAAGCAAAGGGAATTGCACTGAGTGCTAATGTTGACCTCAAGAAAACCCAGACACAAACTCTGATACAACATCTCACTTGTCAACATAGTGACTATTTATCATGAAATAATGTAAACATAAAATTATAAACAGATGAAATTACTGACATTACCTCTATCGGTGTATTTTAGTAGTGAAATATAGGAGTTACAGTATAATCAGTGGAAGAAAATGAATTGATATTTTACTGAGAGAGATGCTTTTACTAAAACGTGATAAATGTAGGTGTAATATTCATATACCTGAGATAACAGCTTTCTCCTCTTGACTTCCTTTAAGTTTTCCTCTCCTATGGACAGAGGAGTATGCTTGATGCAGTCCATGGGTTCATGAAGAGTCAGACACAACTTAGCAACTAAACCTACACACAGTCAGGATAAAATTAATACCAAATATAATTTCCCATTATCTTTTCCAACTAATATGCTTTTTTTTGACTTGTGGCTTACATACACATTGTTACTTCATGAAGGAAGTGTTCCATTGATTTATAAAAGTTATTTTTAATTAACAGGATCTCAGCATCAGAGACTTAATAGATAAAAATACATTATACAAAAAAAAAATACATTATACGATACAGACAGTAAAAGAATTGAAAAAAGAATTGAGAAACATCTAACTTAAATGCTAATGTTTTCACAAAAACAAGTGACTTGACAAATTAGAATTTAACTGATTAGAGATGAAAATAGTCAAGAATATGAATTCAACCTAGAAATCATTCCCAATTTTTCTTCTTTTATAATCTTGCAACTAAGAGCTACTTGTTAAAAATACTGTAATAAAGATGACTTTGAATTGTAGGACACAATTGAAGGCAAAACCTTCAATTAGAGTTTTCTAATTAGTGAAATTCAAAAGGAAGCATTTTATGATTGGTTTTCCAATCATTTAGTTTTTTTTTCTATTCTAAGCTTCAAAATGTTTCAGCATTGATCAAATCAGCAAATAGCATAATTAATAAGCAAAATAAACTCTGGCAGGTTATTGCTATAGAATGCAAAGGAAAAGTGACAAGAAACATGTTAATGATGAGACAACATCAAGGTCTAATGGTGGCCTGCAACATAATGTTGTTATTTAATCATTTTTAGTTGCATTCAATATTCCCGTTACACACAGGCTGTAATGACCTATCCAGGATGGTGGCCAAAGGCATCAAATCTGAAAAAAACCCGGGAAGATCATGCTCTCAGGGTAAAATAGAGATTAGAACCCTTGTGCAGGAAGCCATCCTTCTTGGCAGTGTGGAAGAGCATTTATCCATTACACCAGAATGCATGGTAATGACCTCCTCTGTGCAAATTTAGAGACTCCTGGAGAATAACCACTGGATTATGTCATCTTTGCACATAGAAAACAAGGCTATGAGCTTCTCAAGACTGTGACCATGATCTATGGAACTGACTTACAGCCTACAGCACAATGTTTATCATAAGCTATGGATCAGTAAATGTGAATCTAGACATTAATAAGGGAAAGAAAGTGATTAAAAAATAGGCACTTTGGACTGGGAGAAAGAAAAGGAGATAAGTGATAGGGAGCAATTACCTGATTCTTAGATGGAGAAGTAACTGGCACCGAGGAGCTCTAGATGCAAAAGGGGAGGATGTATTATAAGGAGGTGAAACAGACTTCAGACCTTGCATGTAAGAATTTAGCTCCTAACAAACTGGTTTCTAAATGCCCAACTGCAGGGAAATAAATTATTATTAAAATGTAAGCATCCAAAGGAATTTATGTGACCAGATGAGATACTTCAACAGGATACAGGAACAAAGCTGCTGTCAGTTATTGTCAAGAGATGTCATAATAATAATAATAATGCCAAGGATTTGGCATTCAGCCATCATCAGAGTTGTGTCTTCTTTAAGGTGTCTTCTTTTATCTGTGAATGATGCAGAAATGTCATTGACTTTTTTCTTTGAACTCTCACTGCATGTGAGCATGCCAAATCACTTCAGTAGCGTCGTGATAACTGACTATTTAAAGATAAAGGCAAAACTGGATAATTTAGGCACGCTATTCATTTTTTAATAGAATTTTAATGAAATAATTAAAGAGTGCTGTTGCTGTTTAGTCTCTTAGTCATATCCAACTCTTGCAACCCCATGGCAGTAGCCTGCTAGGCTCATCTGCTAATGGGATTCTCTAGGCAGGATCCCTGGAGTGGGTTACCATGCCCTCTCCAGGGGATCTTTCCCACTCAGGGATCAAACCCACATCTCTTGCATCTTCTGACTGGCAAGTGGGTTCTTTATTACAATCGCCACCTGGAAAGACCAAACTCTCACCAGATGGCTTAGATTTACAAGATGGTTGTCAGCGTTGTTGTAATGACCTCCAGCCATGCAGTGTAACAGAGCCAAGGTAGGCTTTGTTAATCCATTTTATAGTTGAGGACAAAACAGATGAGATCGTTCTGTGCGCAGGGCCTTCTGTAAATATGAGATGCATAACCCTGTTTTGTTCAGCAAAAAGATGTCCCCGGAAAACACTAAGGAAGCTTCATGGGGCAGTTTGGTTAAATTTCTGGAAAACATTCAGAGATCCGCAATTTAAGGTTTCAGAAATTCATGAATCTGAGACCTGTGAACACAGCATCGTGTTTCAACAATAATGGAATTCACAATGTCCACTGAGTATAAAGAAGTGTCTGTCTCTCTAACAGCAGGGTAGCAGAAAGTATCCCAAGCCAATTAGTCTCCCTGCCTTGTAGATTTGCTCTGCATTGCTGTTTCAACAGCTCATTACTACGTTAATGAATACAGCCTCAGAGGCAGGCATTTGTACAATCGGTGATGGTTCGACCTCTCCAAAAGTGAGCACCTAATTACTGCTTCATGTGCAGGACTGATTCAAAGGTTATTGCTCTTTCTCTAAGCACGATGTAAAACTTCTTATTGATTCACCTGGATTTAGAATAACAATAGGGGTTGTCAGTGCTTAATGATTAGATTCTTTTGTTGTCAAAATATGTCTGCAATATTGAGTTCTAACTGATCTCTCTACAGGAAATTCTATATGCACAAAATCTAATATTTGGTCATTAGCCTTGGAAGCTAACATGTAATATTTCACAGTGCCTATTGCATACCAGGTATAAAATAAGCATTTTTAGTGAAATGAAATAAAAGATAAGTTAAAGACAGAAAAAAATCGAGCAATAAAAATAAATGATTGTGTATATTATGTGATTTAAAGTCTATAAAAATAATGAAAAATTTAGCGGATGATTCAAGTAATAAATAGTCTTGATATTTCTGTTATTTAGATTTTTCAAACTTATATGTTGCTTTCACATGTATTTTCTGTTGTTGCTTTTTCTTTTGAGTTTTGTTTGTTCCTAGTCTTGGCTTAATTTGGTTCTAAACCCATGACAATGTAAGTTTTTTTTTTTCCTTGACATTGTTCATAAGAAATGTCACAGAATTCAGTGTAGTAAGCTGTCAGAATCAAATACAATGGTCTTCTTAGAAATGCTCTGTAAAAAACTCTTCAACAATCATGAAATTAGTCACCTTGAAGCAATATCTGTACTCCCATGTTCAACTGCCATATTATTCACAATAACCAAAATATAAAGATACAGAAATAACCTGTGTCCTCCCACAGATGAATGAAGAAGAGAGAGAGTAATGCTACATATTATTCAGCCTTGAGAAATGAGAAAATCCTGCCATTTACAACAATATGAATGAACATAGAGGACATTTTGCTAAGTGAAATTAGCCAGATAGAAGACGATAATCTCATTTATATGTGAAACCTTTAAAAAAAAACAACTCATAGACAGAGAGCAGAAAGGTGTTATCAGGAGCTGGGGTTGCAGGAGTTGAGGGATGAACAGGACAGAATCGGGGGATGTTGGTCAAACCTGAAGTTCTGTAGAATAAGCATGACAACTGTAGTTCATAATTCTGTACTGAATACTGGAAATATGCTGAGAGAGTAGATTTCAGATGCACTCATCACAAAAAGAAATGGTAACAATCTGAGAAGATGATCTATTAGCTTGACTGTAGAAATCACTTCACTATATATATGTATATCACATCATGATGTTTTGTGCCTTAAGAAGTATATATATACATATATATATACATATATATAAAATTTAAAAAATATTTTTTAAAAGATTACTAGAGTATCTGATAATTTGGGCTGTTTTTCAAGGAATTTGTTGATTTTATGGAAGTTGTCAGTTTATCATGATAAAGAAAGGTAATTTGAGAAAAGTAAAGCATACAGCTAAAAGGCTGTCATTGAATAAAATTTAATTATCAGAATTATAGAAATCATTAATAACTCAAAAGTGCTTGCCAAATCAATATTCAATCTTCCTAACCTGATATTCTGTTTCAAATAATCGGTACAGAAGTGGACACTTTTGCTGACCCTTGATTTACCCAGAGCCACAGGCGAGTCGGGTTTCAGATTCCATCAGTGGCCTTGAAACAGCTATAGCTACGCTTATCGCCTGACACATTAATCAGGCACTATATGTGATTGATTGCACTGTTTCTAAGGCTTTGGAACTGATCACCGGAATGAAGGATTTTTCCGTCTGCATTAAAGCACAAAGTCATTTTAAAGACCAATTTTAGGAAGGTGAGCAATAACTGTCATCAACAATGAAAATTTCACAAGCACTTGAAAAGTGGTGCAGGAGTCTAAAGTATGAAAAGAACAGCCTTCGGGTGGCTGCTTGGTACATTTTCTGTCTTGGGAGTTCATGGTGCATTTATTAATATACTTTAAATTAAAGTCTCTTTTGATAATGACAGCTTTTCTTTTTTTGTGATTTTGTCTGATATTTTGTTTCCCTGTGGAAGTATTACATAGTTCCTTGAGTAAGGAAACTTTAATAAGGCCCTGGGTTTTGCACTGTTGTACAGGATTTAATAGGATCTTTCTTTTTTCATTGTCTGTGCTCAAAAGTCAAATCTCTTTACATTTGTCCAGTTCAAACAAGGAGGTCTGCACAGTTGATATAACCTGACCCAGAGCACTCAGATTTGCAGAGTTCTTTCAGGAAAAAAGCATCTGTATGGATGGAGGAGAGTAGTACGCAGTCCCATGCTTCCAGACCCTTCTACAAGAGCCATGTGTAAATAAACATTGTTGTTTCACTCCTCTCTTTGGCTTGAAAGTTGTTTTTTCCCTATTCGCATTGGGTTACTCTTCTTGTTTTTCTCTGTCTCCCTTCACATACATTTTGGAACTCACTTGCATTATATATCTAATCCTTTTGCTCACCAAACCAAAACAGTGTACCTAATTTTGTTAATGTTTCAGGTTTTAAGAACTTTTATGGTGTTGACAGAAATGAAGCAATCATTACAACACAGAAAACAATTTTTTTTTTTTAAGTAGAAGGAAATAGCTTCCCCACACTGAATCATTAAGTGTCAGAACATACAATCAGTTAAATAAAGTGGAATGACAGTTGATCCATTAGTCAAACAGGCATGGCCTTGGATCCTATGTTTCATCACTCATTTTGGCATCACAAAGCAAGTTAGTTGGTCTATTTATCTAATTCTCAGTTCCTTCTCCTTAAAGAGTGGAAATAAAGCCACCTTAATATAGTTGGAAAGGTTAAATGATGTCATATATGCCCAATGTCTGGTAAGGAGATTGGAACATAGTAGGTACTCTATGGTTCTTGCAATTTTAGTTCCTCCTGTAAGTGTTTGAACAAAGGAAATTGCTTCTTTAATGGGATTCCCTAATGCCTCAGTGGGTAAAGAATTTGCCTGCAATGCAGGAGATGCAGGTTGGATCCCTGGGTCAAGAAGATCCCCTGGAAGAGAAAATGGCAACCCACTCCAGTATTCTTTTCTGAAAAATCCCATGGGCAGAAGAAATTGATGGGTTATAGTCCAAAGGGTTGCAGAGTCGACATGACTATGTTACTCAATCTATTCCACAGCCCCCACTTTCATTATACCATCACAAAAACATATCAAATAGGTAAAATTAGCTGTCAGTTCAGTTCAATTCAGTTCAGTTGCTCAGTCATGTCCGACTCTTTGCGACCCCATGAATCGCAGCACGCAAGGTCTCCCTGTCCATCACCAACTCCCGGAGTTCACCCAGACTCACGTCCATCGAGTCAGTGATGCCATCCAGCCATCTCATCCTCTGGCGTCCCCTTCTCCTCCTGTCCCCAATCCCTCCCAGCATCAGGGTCTTTTCCAATGAGGCAACTCTTCACATGAGGTGGCCAAAATACTGGAGTTTCAGCTTTAGCATCATTCCTTCCAAAGAAATCCCAGGGCTGATCTCCTTCAGAATGGACTGGTTGGATCTCCTTGCAGTCCAAGGGACTCTCAAGAGTCTTCTCCAACACCACAGTTCAAAAGCATCAATTTTTTGGTAATCAGCTTTCTTCACAGTCCAACTCTCACATCCATACATGACCACTGGAAAAACCACAGCCTTGACTAGACAGACCTTTGTTGGCAAAGTAATGTCTCTGCAATTAGCTGTAAATTATAATAAATAGTGTATCAGAATCATTTTTATATCTTTTACAGTCTATTTATCCAAACTGGTGTAGGTGTCTATGAAAATCCTCTCTCCCTCTTTCATGCACACACACATACACATACACACAATCCTTAAAATCAAATCAAATATATATACAAAGAAAAAAGGATGTTCATTTATTCAGAGGATATCATAACATGTTATTTAATTTATGGCCTTATGTGATGTAAACTCTACGAAGAAACAATAGAGAAAAAATATATATGTTATATATATAAATTGATAAAGAAAGATAACTATGTGGACTTCAAAATTGGGTTTCACAATTTCCCACTTTTAATAGTTTAAATACAGCTTTGGAAAACATTCTAGTTATCAATACCAGTTTGTATGTTGAAACAGTCAGAAGTTTTTGATAACTGTCAGACTTTGTAAAGTGAGTCAATAATTATGCTTCAGATGATAAATAAATGAGTAGCATTGTTTTACTTCTCTAGTGAAATATTCACCTAAATTATTTGATATTCGGTATATACCACAGTCAACATTTCAAATGAAAATTTTCTTTATTAGTATATGTATACAGAAAAGAAACACAAATAAAACTACTGCAGAATAATTCCACTTTACATTATTGAATCCAATTTATATTCCATTATGCAATCAAAGTCTTAAATAAAGAATTGTCCATTCTGAAAGACTGACTTTAAATGAATAATTCCCTTTATTGGTATTTATTACAACCTTGCCCACATACATAGCTAGAAAAATTACCATATATCTTGCAAAGTCAATTTGAAAACTGTAGTGTGAGGAACGTTTGTACAATTGTACCTGAATCAGACCACTTCTACTATTAACAATCTAGTTGCATCTCCTGTGGCTTTTTCCATTTGAACTGAAAGTTGCAGAGAGGGATAATCTAATTCAAAGAGCTCAAAGGAGACTAAAGTATTCATTGAGGCTGTTCATTTATTTCTGACAGGATTCAAGTGTAGTTCCAGAATTTTGAAAAGATACTCTAATCATGTATGAAAACCAGTCAAGAAAAAACTCACCATGCTTTTCATGGTATTATGCACTCTGGAAAAAATCTTGTTTCAGATATGGGAATATCAAAATCAGCACAAGTAAACAAGGACATTCACAAAAATAAAACATAATGATTCCCTTCATATACAATGTGTGTCGCTTCTAAAAAATATGGAAAATAAGAATTTAATATATGCCAAAGAAGAGCAATTATACCCACTGAAACAACTGAAGCCTACTTCAGTATAATACAGTCAGGGTACTGGATTCCAGTTCTGAATTGCCAAAAATTCTTTCAAAATGAATATACTAGAGAAAGCCACTTGATGGTCTTAGAGTTCACTTTTTGTTCTAGAAAGAGAGGGGTACATAAAGAAGGTCACTGAGCCTGGGAAAGAGTCAGTCAGAAGACAAGCATGGGAAGATGGGGCTGATGTTGTAGGAGAGAACTCATCATCCAGGCTTCTGAGCGCGGAGAAGATTTAGGTATCTTTTCTGAAAGGAAAGATAATCTTTGTGAATTTTCAGCATGGGAGAAAAATCCCTTAAAGTCTTTAAAACTTAGCTTTTGGGGATGAGTATGAGTTCACTAGGCTGATAAAGGTAGCAACAGCATATGCCATGGCAGAGCAGCTTGATGTTGGCATGCCCAGGGTGCCTATCACTGGAATGT
>NW_011495041.1:7584442-7587533 GCF_000754665.1 Bison bison bison
GAGTTCACTTTTTGTTCTAGAAAAGAGAGGTGTGTGAAATGCTTTGCTGTTGTTCAGTCACTCGGTTGTGTCTGACTCTTTTGTGACCTTAGAGTCTATGTCAATCTTGTAATGATGGAAATTACTAAGTTATAAAGTTTAGCAATTCAGCTATGAGATGATGGAAAGTTTTTCTATACTTTGAGAAATTCTAACATGCAAAATTCAAAAATCTGGGGACTGCCCTAGTGGCCCAGTGATTGAGAGTCTGCCTTGCAATGCAGAGGTCACAAGTTTCAATCCCCAGTCAGGGAAATAGGGTCTCACTTGTTGTGGAGCAACTGAGCCTGTGCACCACAAACTAGAGAGTCTGTGCACCCCAATAAAGATCCTGTGTGGCAAAATTTTAGTACTATTTCAGTACTATTTTCATTTTTAAATAAAATTTTAAAGTTACATATTAAAATACATTTAAATTATAGCATCAATAATATAGGTACTTTTTCTATTAATGATCTTGACAATAGGATAAAAATAGCTATTTGACAACATTATATTAAAGTATATTGGAGATACAGCAGTATCAGTCTACTTCCCAGAAAAAGGTTGCATTCTAGGAATTGTTTATGCACTGGATGGATTTGAGTCATTGTATGTCCTTCCCACTCCTGAGAAAAAATGAACAGATTTTGCAAAGCCAAATCCTAAAAATTGTGCAGAGCTCTCTGCTTCAGTCCATATCATATTTCACTGAAAGCTATTGGTCTTTTTTAAAAGCATACTAAAAGAGGGACAGATTAAGGGTAGCTTTTATGGGATTTATAGGTTTGGTTCATTCATTTCGGTATGTGTAGAATGGCAAGAGAAAGAAGGGGAATGAAAGAAGGATAAGAATGCTAAGAAGATTTACTAGTTCCTATTCTATCTTAATTCTCCAAACCCAAACTTCAATAGCTCTGGGTCTACTACTTATTTAAAAAAAAAAAAAAAAACTCATGTGCCTTTTAGACCATGCGGTTTCAAAAATAGTTTTCCCAAATAGCCTGGACAGTCTTCCTCATGAATGACCACCTTGGTTTTCATCTCAGTTGATTGTGGGGTGATTAGAAGCCTGGTCTTTTAATTCTGAAACTGGTTTCCAATCAAAGTACTGCCATGTCAACTCTGTGGCTGAAGGCCAGTTATAAAACTCTCCTCTGAGCCTCATTTTATTAATTTAGATAGTAATATTGAATAGTAACAGTTCCTAGTCCATAGGTTTGTTGTGAAGAGTTCAGATAGTGTGTGTAAAATCTACAGCACAATTTATTACTTACTAAACTGTCTTATTCTGGAAAAGCATATCTAGCTTCTGTTTTTTCAATATTCATATCCAGTATTATCTTTGCTATGAATTGCCACTGTTAAGTCCTGATCGAAAGGCAGGAGCTTCAGCTCTGTTGCCAAAGGGACAATGAGTGAGAGATAACCAATGAGACGCGTTTACTTTTGAAAGTCCAAGATTATACTCCTCGATTCTTAGCTCAGTTAAGTGGTATTATCTAGGTAGGTGTCTTTGCTAGACCTCAGTGGGCAACTTTCATCAAACCACAATCAAAATGAGGTTCTAGCATCCTGACAACTGCCTCATCGTGAGAGTATAGCTGCTAACCACCTTCTATCAGTTCAATAGTTCCTGGGACCCTGAGTTTAGCCACAAGGCATTGTCAAACTACAATTCAATTTTTTAAACAGGTAAAACATCTCTTGTGGGTTTTCATTTCTTACATTTTCTCTAATTTATCAGTATACATTGCACTCCTGAAGTCATTTCTATGAGATAAAAAAATAATTGTTCAAATATCACAGTGTTGTGAGTGTTCTGAACAAGTTTTGCCTTATCAGTAAAGGCATCTATTGCTGAAAATAATATGCTTCACAATGTTAGAGAAGCATAACTGTGAAAATATTAATTTCTCTATACTTATGTTTCATCCATTTCTTTATATTTATGTATCACCTTTAAAAACTGTAACTCCAGTGTGATCCAGTTGGTTTATTGCTCACTTATTATAAAATGGCATATGACCTAAGTACACACAGATGCTTCCATTCACATGAGTTCTTATGATATGGCACTCAAGCAACAAGTAATCAAAAACATATTATCAAGAATTATGAAAGGCTCACTGTGCCAGGACGATGGTTTTAAGCAATTAAGTCTTCTGTCACTATTTATTGCTTCCATATATCAGTTCACAATCAACGAGGCACATGCATATAATTCTTTAAAATGTGCAGAAAGTCCTATGGTCCCATTATGCTCCTTGCATATCAACTCACACTGGCTAAGGAACACGAGGAATCAAATGCTCCCTCTCCACATATTTCATGTATACAAATACCATACCACTGGGAGGTGTGGAAAAGGTGTGAATTTCATAAAGACTTAAACATGATCATTTGTATCCATCACTTTGGAAATACATTTTAAAACAGTATTCTTCACAGAGCTAGAACAAATAATTTCACAATTTGTATGGAAATACAAAAAACCTCGAATAGCCAAAGCAATCTTGAGAAAGAAGAATGGAACTGGAGGAATCAACCTACCTGACTTTAGGCTCTACTACAAAGCCACAGTTATCAAGACAGTATGGTACTGGCACAAAGACAGAAATATAGATCAATGGAACAAAATAGAAAGCCCAGAGATAAATCCACGCACCTATGGACACGTTATCTTTGACAAAGGAGGCAAGAATATACAATGGATTAAAGACAATCTCTTTAACAAGTGGTGCTGGGAAATCTGGTCAACCACTTGTAAAAGAATGAAACTAGACCACTTTCTAACACCATACACAAAAATAAACTCAAAATGGATTAAAGATCTGAACGTAAGACCAGAAACTATAAAACTCCTAGAGGAGAACATAGGCAAAACACTCTCTGACATACATCACAGCAGGATCCTCTATGACCCACCTCCCAGAATATTGGAAATAAAAGCAAAAATAAACAAATGGGACCTAATTAACCTTAAAAGCTTCTGCACATCAAAGGAAACTATTAGCAAGGTGAAAAGACAGCCTTCAGAATGGGAGAAAATAATAGCAAATGAAGCAACTGA
>NW_011495041.1:7588024-7588358 GCF_000754665.1 Bison bison bison
TACCATTTCACACCAGTCAGAATGGCTGCGATCCAAAAGTCTACAAATAATAAATGCTGGAGAGGGTGTGGAGAAAAGGGAACCCTCTTACACTGTTGGTGGGAATGCAAACTAGTACAGCCACTATGGAGAACAGTGTGGAGATTCTTTAAAAAACTGGAAATAGAACTGCCTTATGATCCAGCAATCCCACTGCTGGGCATACACACTGAGGAAACCAGAAGGGAAAGAGGCACGTGTACCCCAATGTTAATCGCAGCACTGTTTATAATAGCCAGGACATGGAAGCAACCTAGATGTCCATCAGCAGATGAATGGATAAGAAAGCAGTGGT
>NW_011495041.1:7588458-7623403 GCF_000754665.1 Bison bison bison
AAAAAAAAAAAAAAACAACAAATTGACCTAGAAATTACATCGTTTAGCATTTTTACATCTGTAAAATAAGGAAGCACACATGACTAGGGTGATGCAGCAAAGCAACACTTCTTTGTTGGGAAAGCATCTTTTCATTCAGTCAACATTTATTTCATTAGGATTTTCCATGTACTAAAATTCCATGAAAGATGCTGTAGGGTGTATGAACATTACTAGGCACTCCAAGGAGGAGCTCCAAGATACTACATCAAAGCATGTATTCATTCAAGAAACCTGTACTGCACATGTATTGAGTGCCAGACTCATCCTGGGTGCTACAAACAATACAATGAAAATTAACCATCTCTTCCCTGCACTCCTGAGCTTGCACAAGGCAAATAAATAAACATAAATAAAATTTGGACTCAAATTTATAACTATAAACTGTGATAAACATTATGATATAAAAATGGAGGGCAATTATGAACATATGAATGAATTAAATCCATTTTGTCAGAATGGTCAGGAAAGACTTAACAAGAAAGCAATGTTTAAGCTGAGATGAGAAATGAGACAGAAAGTAATTGGAAGAAAAATCTGGTGAAAGCACATTGGAAAATGATAACGGGACAGTTCCTTTCCTCACAAAATATTCAAGACCCTGAGATGCAAGAAAGTGTAGTTTGTTAAAGGAATTGAAGTAACATAGTCATAAGCCACATGTCCAGAAAACAAGCCAAGCAAATCTAGTATAGAGATCTCAAACTTGACGTATCATTTGAGTATCATAGGTCAGATTCCTTAGATTTGGTCTTCATTTATTTATTTTTTAAAATTTATTTATTTTAGTTGGAGGCTAATAACTTTACAATACTGTAGTGGTTTTTGCCATACATTGATATGAATCAGCCATGGGTGTACATGTGTTCCCCATCCTGAACCCCCCTCCCACCTCCCTCCCCATCCCATCCCTCTGGGTCATCCCAGTGCACCAGCCCTGAGCACTCTGTCTCATGCATCAAACCTGGACTGGCGATCTATTTCACATATGATAATATACATATATACATTGAAACATGGGATTCTCTCAGATCATCCCATGTCTCCTTCTCCCACAGAGTCCAAAAGATTGTTCTATACATCTGTGTCTCTTTTGCTGTCTTGCATATAGGTTTATCGTTACCATCTTTCTAAATTCCATATAAATGCGTTGCTGCTGCTGAGTCACTTCAGTCATGTCCGACTCTCTGCGACCCCATAGATGGCAGCCCACCAGGATGCCCCACCCCTGGGATTCTCCAGGCAAGAGTACTGAAGTGGAGTGCCATTGTCTTCTCCAATATATATGCATTAGTCTACTGTATTGGGGAGAAGGCAATGGCACCCCACTCCAGTACTCTTGCCTGGAGAATCCCATGGATGGAGGAGCCTGGTAGGCTATAGTCCATGGGGTCACTAAGAGTTGGACACGACTGAGTGACTTCACTTTCACTTTTCACTTTCATGCACTGGAGAAGGAAATGGCAACCCACTCCAGTATTCTTGCCTGGAGAATCCCAGGGACAGAGGATTCTGTTGGGCTGCCATCTATGGGTTCTCACAGAGTCAGACACGACTGACATGACTTAGCAGCAGCAGCAGCAGCAGCAGCATATTGCATTGGTGTTTTTCTTTCTGGCTTACTTCACTCTGTATAATAGGCTCCAGTTTCATCCACCTCATTAGAACTGATTCAAATGTATTCTTTTTAATGGCTGAGTAATATTCTACTGTGTATATGTACCACAGCTTTCTTATCCATTTGTCTGCTGATGGACATTTAGATTGCTTCCATGTCCTGGCTATTATATACAGTCTTCATTTAAAAGCCAAAGGAAACCCAACAGGTTATAAAAGAGAGGAGCAGGGTGTGATCAGATTTGTATTTTAAAATATCTCTAGCACCTTACTCACATTGATAAAACTCAGCAGCTTTTTTTCAGATCTCTTGCATCTTTAAATGTCTGCTAATATATTTAAGCAGACACCCAGGGACATGCATATTTCCATAGTCATTAAGAAATGCATGCAATTTTAGAGTTCACAGAGCCAAGGGGCTTCATGCTAAAAATCCCTACTCTATACGTAAGTGGTATTTGGACTTTTAAGGCTATTGGTCAAACTCTAAGACATAGAAACTAGACCTTAGAGAAGCAATTTAATGAAGGGGGCTCTCAAAACCAAGTAATTATATCTAGATAAGAATGAGTCTAAAGGATTTTAATTCAACTTTAGTATCTAAGGACAAAATTTTAAAGGCTGGATAGCTTAAAATTTGGTTCACTGGTTCACACATAATAAATTCTAATCTAGGTTGCAGAAAACATAATATCAATGTAGGACATCAATTAAAAACACAAAGGATTCTAAAACTCAGGACCAACTTTTATCTTTCTTGATCTGATCACCTCTCAGTCAACTTACCTCCTACTCTTACATGTCTAGACAAGTATTACTACATTTTTTCCTTGTCCTGACTCCTCAGTATCTTCCCTTTATGCAGACATCCATTTATTTTTCAAGCTATTTCAAACCCCTTCGAGTTTTCACTTCTGTGAGGGCTTGGAGAGGCTTAGTGGAAGTGGAAACACAAAGAGCAGCAAAAAGTTGGTAGACTTGACAGATCTTGAATATAGAATTGGTTAAAGTAAGCTTAAGAGAAGGACTGAAACTATAAAAAAAGGAGTGTGTTGGTATCTCTGACACTCAGATACATAGGAGAGGATCAGTTTGCAGAATGAGCAGAACGAGTTTAATTTTGGAAATTTGTTGAAATATTTATGGAAGACCCTGGTTAAACTATATAGCCATAAGCTCAGTAAGGTAAGACTGTTGCTCAAAGGCAAAACCAAGGAAGGAGGTACATTTCAATATGTATGGGTGATTAGTAAAACTGAAGTATTGGCTAAAAAGTTCATTTGGGTTTTTCTGTAATAACATGCATAGTTGTACAGACAAAGAAAAGAGTTCAGACAAGGAATAATAAAGTCAAGATCAGAACCCAGAAAAAACTTGGCTGAAAGAGTAGAACCAGATGAGATAAAGGCAACAGTTGAAGAAGTCAGAATAGTTTCAGGTTGGAATGTCATCGAAAAAAGTGGAGAATGGTTTCTTGGAAGCTCAGGTTCCATAGTGTCCAATTATCTGGAGACATCAATGAGCAGGAACACTGTGTATGGATTTTGCTTGCTAATAAGTAGCAACTTATTAGTTACTTATTAGTTACTTGCTAAAAAGTAACAACTTTTTAAAGAATGGCTTCAGTAGAATTATATAATACAAATGCTAGAGAAGTAAAGACTTGGAAATTGCTAGAGTACAAGAGAGTGCATATAAACTGCTGTAAAGATTTTTTTGTTTTTTTCACTTGATTCAGAAAACACAGATAGGACAGTGTGCCTTTTTTACAACTTGTGAGATCTGAGTACTTTTAAGCAGTTGAGTTCAATGACTGAAAGAAGTTTTTCTTTTTTCTAAAGATGAGAGCAAGAGAAAATAACTGAAATTTTAGGATAGCAACAGAAGCAGGGAAGTGAGTGAATGGATGAAGAACACACAAAAAGATTTGGACTGCGAGAGCAAGAGTACTGAAACTTCAGTAATTTAAGAAGCATATATATGCATATAAGGTTTCACATGAAGCATGCAAAATAACAGTCACCTAGATGACCAGATATTGGAAACTCCTAAGATCCAGGGAACATTTCAAAAAGACCTAAGGTCTTACTGCGTCCAAGAGGCTCTTCTATTGTCTCTACTCAATGACCCAACTTTTATTTTGGCCTATATTGATATGCATTAAGTTAACAGAATGCTTACTTTTTTGTCATTTCTCATCAAAGACCAGATAGTAAAATAAAAGCCATGTAGGGGGAGATAACTAGTGAAGTTAAAAGAATCCATTTTGAGAGCTGAAGGCAAAAATGGGTGACTTAGTGCGGTGCATATGTGTTTAAACCATCACAGCTTTCTTTCATGAAGAGAACCAAAAAGCACACAATGTGGCAGGTCAGGAGCAATTCAAACTTAAGTGAGTCAAAAGAAAATTTTAGGAGCACTTTTCAAGGCAATAAAAATCCCAATAATGAAAGGTTCTTTAAATACATCAAAAGGACTGACTCATTCAGCAAGCATTTATCCAGTGCCTATTTCATGAGCATCAAGAGGACCAGGGGGCAATCATTGACTTAAAAGGTACTCAAGGGGGAAAAATGGACTGAAGGACAGCTGTGAAGATTTGTTCCTATTTTTTTGAAGAAAATTATCAGAAATTTCCCAACTAAATTTCCTTCAGTGTTACATGATACATTTTTAAGCCTTTCTGTTTTGAAATAATTTTAGATTTTTAGGAGTTTCAAAGACAGTATAGCAAGTTCCCATATATCTTTACCAATTCTCCTGATGTTAGCATCTTACATAACCATGCACATTTCTCAAAATTAAATTAACATTTACCTAATGTTATTAATTGAACTAGAAGTTTTATATGGATTTCATCAATTTTCACATGAAGGTTTAATGCTTCTATGTAACAAGTGGGTGAGTATAGTACACAGAACAGAACCTATAAGAAATGCACATACCCTTTAGCATGACAGCAGGTGGCATAACAATGAATGTAGACCCAGGAAATGACTGTTTTTACCACACTCTGGAGCCAAGAATTATGCCACTTCCATATATTCATTCCTATATATTGCAATTTACTTTTAAAGAAGCTTTGTTGTCTTTTAGTAGAGGAGGAAGAGATAACAAAATTTCTATATACAAATTACACCTTCTTAATTTCCTTAAAAACCTCATGTCTTCAACTGAATTTTAGTCAGGATGTTACAAGGCTCAAAAATGCTCCACACAACACAGAAAAAAGAGAGACTAACACTTTCACTTTTTTTTTTTTTTTTTTAATGCTCTGTATTCCTGTTGCTGTTTAGTTGCTAAGTCGTGTCTTACTCTTTTTTGACCCCATGGACTAGCCCATCAGGCTCCTCTGCCCATGGGATTTCCCAGGCAAGTATACTGGGATGGGTTGCCATTTCATTCTCTAGGGGATCTTCCAGACCCAGGGATCAACCTTGCATCTCCTGTATTGTTGGGAGGATTCTTTATTGCTTATACCCAAATCAGATTCCCATCACTCTCCCTCTAATGGGCTGAAGTGAAGAATATGGAGCTTGTATGGCTCTTTTTAGGCTTCCCAGATGGACGCTGTGGTAAAGAATTTGCCTGCCAATGCAGATGTAGGTTAGATCCCTGGGTTGGGAAGATTCCCTAGAGAAGGAAATGGCAAACCATTCCAATATTCTTGCCTGGGAAATCCCATGGTCAGAGGGCCTGATGGGCTCCATAGTGTTGTGAAGAGGTGGGCACGGCTTAGCAACTAAGCAGCAAGGGCTGTTTCGCCCTCCTGTGGCCTCCTGAGTCAGTCTTCAGAGTTCTGTCCCACTTTCTTTTAGCCAGCGCCACATGCCAGTTCTCCTTGTTGTCCTGGGTTTACTTTGAATACTTTGTTATTATTGAATACTGTATTATATGGTTCCTATCTCTCATCATTTCTTGTGTGTCCCAGTAATTAAAATACTGTTGCCTTTGGAAATTCCCTGGCAATCCTGTAGTTAAGGCTCCACACTTCCACTGCAGAGAGCACAGGTTTGATTCCTGGTCAAGGAACTAAGATCCTGCAGGGCCGGTAGTGTGGCCAAAAACAAATAAATTAATAAAATAAAGTATTATTGGTTACATTGTTAATCTTGGCCTCTTGGCCAATGTGGTACTTTTGTGTAGTGATCATAAAGAACAAGATTTAACATAAAATAGGAGGGTTAGCTTACGTAATGATAACAGTTTAGCATTCCTATCTTTTGCCTTGCTATTTAAAACATTAAGTAGGCTCCACAGAATCCAATTGACTTTAATTCCTATTTGTAAGTTGAGCTTATATGTTATTGTTTTCATATTTTATTAATAAGTCATGAGAAATTTTAGAAGCTCCTTGAGAAAGAAAGTAATTTGAAGATTAATCACAATTTTGTCACTAATCTGGATAATAATCTGTCATTAAACCAGTTGTATAGGAGATTAGTCTAAAGAACTTATAAATTCAAAATCCTGGGCTCTATACATTTGCATTTTTAACCAGCACTTACAATTAGACTACATTTTGAGAACTACCAAAATACTTGCTGTTGATATTAGACTGTGAAAAGGTAGTTGTAAAAGATAAAATGACACTTTTTCCCAATTTTTGCTAACAAAAACTTAATATGAACCTGATTTTTAAATCATAGGAAAGTATATATTTTGAATAAGATTCTCTCCCTTCAAGGATATGACTAAAATCTTCAATTGTATTTTCCATCATAATAATTACATTTGCAAAATGAATTCACCCAGCAGTTTATTTGCAAAAGCCATAAATGTTTGTAAAACTCCCTCATAACTTTTTATAAGGCTTGCTTAAGCTATTATGGGAAAATGAGCTTGTTGATTCGATGAAGAGAAAGTCATTATCTTGTCTTTTCTACACATGGCATTCCAAAAATTTAGAAAAGACATGATTAATATAAAATTCCTTGCCCAACTTGTCTATCAACCAAATGTGAAAAGTTTACCCAATAGGACTGCAAACTACTAGTAATTCAATGAGAATGGTACAAACTTAGAAACATATACTCTCTCTCCTTCTTTCAATCACGTACATTATATTCTTGCTTGTAGTCAAGCCTGAGTAGTCTGTAGCATACTATTCTGTTGCTGTTCAGTTGCTAAGGAGAGTCCGACTTGTTGCGCCCCCATGGACTGCAGCACACTAGGCTCCCCTGTCCTTCACTACCTCCTGGAGTTTGCTCAAACTCATGTCCATTGAGTCCGTGACGCCATCCAACCATCTCCTCCTCTGTTGCCCCCTCCTCCTCATGCTCTCAATCTTTCCCAGCATCAGGGTCCTTTCCAAGGAGTTGGCTCTTCACATCAGGTGGCAGTCCTTCCAATGAATATTCGGGGTTGTTTTCCTTTAGGATTGACTAGGATTTCCTTTAAGACTGACTATTGTTCAAACCAATGACAGTTAAATTTCTTTAAAAAAAAATAAACTTAAAAATCAGCTGTCTGAAAGTACTACAATGCATACAAGTAGAAACTAGGGGCCTTGAAGGACAGAATTCATAATGCTTAAAGACTCAAATTTTATCTAATTACCCCTGGAAATACTCACAGGTCTGCATGGTTCTCAATAATATAGTTTATGCAGAAAGTGCAAATATTATTAGATTGAAAAATAGAAATAAAGATTAAGTTGAAGCAGAGTGGGCTACGAATTTAGGCAAGAAATCCTCAAACAGAGGATACCACGGTGTGGAGGCTCAAAGTCCCTATGTTCAAGTGAAAGTGAAAGTTGCTCACTCATGTTTGACTGTTTGTGACCCCATGGCCTACATTGTCCATAGAATTCTCCAGGCCAGAATACTGGAGTGGGTAGCCTTTCCCTTCTCCAGGGGATCTTCCCAACCCAGGGATTGAACCCAGGTCTCCCACATTGCAGGTGTATTCTTTACCAGCTGAGCCACAAGGGAACACCCCTCGCCCCCCATTCCCCGCCATGTACAAAACTGGCTTGAAATCTTGGCTGACTCCTAAATTACACATATGAAGGACATTAATCCAAGAAGTCCTGAGAAAAGTCATAGAGAGAGGCTAAGAAGATTGAGCAGAGATTTCAATACCTTTTCCATTCTAGAAAAACTACAATTTGAAATTCCAGCATAAATAATTGAGGGGTTGGATAAATACTTGAGATTTCCAGTGAAACCATCAAGGAGCCATGCCTTAGGATTAACAATCATTTCACAGCACTGATAACTTGAAATATCCAGAATATTCCAACTGAAGCAAGCATAAAAATAAGCTTCCACATTATCAAGGTGATCTGTCCATAAGGTAATTTCTGCTAGAAAAGAAATCAACACTTTACAGAGGAAGACAAAAATATTCAGATTCTTTGCAAGGAAACATCTATGATCTTCATTATACAATAAAATGATAAGATGTGATCAAACAATGTGCTCAGAGAAACACAGAAGATTCTTACATCAGAAGACAAAGATTTTAAATAATCATCAAGGATGTCTTAAAAACTATTGACAGTGATGAGCATAACGAAAGAAGAAATGGGGAATTTGAAGAGAACTATAAGTCACTTGCAAATAGGACAGGTATTTGCAAATATTAAATATAAAAATAAAATATCTGTAACAAAAAATACATTATGTGGAACAGTCAACTGATTATTCAATGCAAAAATAAAGGTTTGCATTTATCTCAAAAATCTCAAGAGCAATTATTCAAACAAAACCCTGCCACTCAAGAAAGAACTGAGAAAAAATAAGCAAAACTTCAATAATCTGTAACAGTGTAAAACAGTGTAACTAACACAAGCCTTAGAGAAAGTGAGCAGAAAGTAGGGAAGGGACAGATAAATACTTGAAGAAATATTGGCCAACATTATTTCAAATTTGTTTAGGAATATCATATAGTTCCAAGAATTTTAACAAAGCCTGCTGCTGCTAAGTCGCTTCAGTCGTGTCCGACTCTGTGCGACCCCGTAGACGGCAGCCCAACAGGCTCCCCTGTCCCTGGGATTCTCCAGGCAAGAACACTGGAGTGGGTTGCCATTTCCTTCTCCAATGCAGGAAAGTGAAAAGTGAAAGTGAAGTCACTCAGTTGTGTCTGACTCTTCACGACCCCATGGACTGCAGCCTACCAGGCTCCTCCGTCCATGGGGTTTTCCAGGCAAGAGTACTGGAGTGGGGTGCCATCGCCTTCTCTGTTAACAAAGCCGTGACAATACAAATAAATAGAAAAATACACTTAAGGATAATACATTCAAAAATCCTAATTAAAGTATAAATTTCTGGAACCACCTTTAGCAGTAGGAGCTACTATATAAAAAGGACTATTAATAAAAGTTCCAAATGATATATTATCAGAAATAAGGACCTATAGTAGAGCACAGGGAAATCTACTCAATACTCTATATTGACCAATATGGGAAAAAAAAATCTTAAAAAGAGTTGATATATGTGTATGTATAACTAACTCACTTTGTTGTTTACCTGAAACTAACACAATATTGTAAATCAACTATACTCCAATAAAACTTTTTAAAATCTGGTACAGTTATACTAATGTAAGGCAAAACAGACTTCAAGGTAAGAAGCGTTGTGCTTAGTTGCTCAGTCGTGTCCGACTCTTTGAGATCCCATGGACTGTAGCCCGCCAGGCTCCTCTATCCATGGAATTCTACGGTAAGAATACTGGAGTGGGTTGCCATGCCGTCCTCCAGGGGATCTTCCCAACCCAGAGATCCAACCCAGGTCTTTCACATTGCAGGCGGATTCTTTTTTTTTTTTTTTCTGTTTTTTTTTTAATATAAATTTATTTATTTTAATTGGAGGTATTCTTTACCTTCTGAGCCACCAAGGAAGCGCAACAAGCATTACACTAAAACAATTTTAAAAATTATTAATTTTAATGACAAAGTGTCAATTCATCAACGAGGTATACAAATCTTAAATATGTATGCCCATAATAACAAAGGGCTTCTCTGGTAGCTCAGATGGTAAAGAATCTGCCTGCAGTGCAGGAGACCTGGGTTCCATCCCTGGATCGGAAGGATCACCCATAGAGGGGAATGACTACCCATTCAAGTATTCTTGCCTGGAAAATCCCAAAGACAGAGGAGCCTGGCAGACAACAGTCTATGGGGTCGCAAAAGTCAGACATGACTGAGTGACTAACACTTCCACTTTCTTTTGTAATAACAAAACTTCAAAATACATGAAATGAAAATTGACAAAACTATAGGCAGAGATCGGCAAATCTATAATCATACTTGCAGACTGAATAGAGATCTATTAGTAATCGAAAGACCATGTGGATAAAAATGTCAGTAAGGAAGCAGAAGAGTCACATTTCCATTTGGCCAAACTTGTATTCTTAAAACACTACACCCTATACTAAGACAGGCCATATGCTGAGCTATTAAACAAGCCTCAACCCACTTACAAAGATTGCATTCATTTAGAGTATGTTGTCTTGTCACAACAAAATTAAAACAGCAATCAAACTATGTTTGGGATGCAACTAAAACACTCCTTAAAAGGGAAATGTTTCCTTTAAATGCTTATATCAAGTAAAAGAATTATTTACAAACAAACATCAATTAGGCACAAATAAATGGAAGGAAATAAAGAGAAAAATGAAAGAGAATAGAACAAACTGTAGAAAAAAACTGACAAATTCTAAGTCTGAACTTTTCAAAAGATTGATGAACGGATAATCTAAACATTTCAAGGAATAAAGAGAAATACAAATATTAGCAATGAAAGATGATTCATTTCCATAAAACCTATAAATCTTAAAAAGAAAGTAATACGGTGACTAAATTTTTGCCTCCAGTTGTTCCTAGTGCTAGAAGTAAGTCTGGCTTTTCAGAACCAAAAGTCCTTTTATATGTCTGCTTCCTATACGGACATTTGTTTTGCCACAGGGAGAAATGTGTTGACTTCTGCTGAACATTTCCATTGTGTAGAAGTCCTTGTCACTAAGGGACTTGCATTATTTTTTTTTTTGCTTTTTTTCTTAAAGTGAAAGTTTTGGAGCCCTGTTATACTAATACATTAAACTCTTTATTATTAAAAGTAATTAGAGAGACACATTTATTGAGTTTCAGTTCAGTTCAGTTCATTTCAGTCGCTCAGTCATGTCCGACTTTTTGCGACCCCATGAATCGCAGCACACCAGGCCTCTCTGTCCATCACCAACTCCCGGAGTTCACTCAGACTCACGTCCATTGAGTCGGCGATGCCGTCCAGCCATCTCATCCTCCGTTGTCCCCTTCTCCTCCTGCCCCCAATCCCTCCCAGCATCAGAGTCTTTTCCAATGAGTCAACTCTTCACATGAGGTGGCCAAAGTACTGCTATTGAGTTTACTCAAAGTTAAATTTAAAAATTTATCTTTTACAGCTCAATACTGTAGCCTGCCAGCCTCCTCTGTCCATGGGATTCTCCAGGCAAGAACACTGGAGTGGGTTGCCATGCCCTCCTCCAAGGGATCTTCCAGACCCAGGGATTGAACCCGAGTCTTTCATGTCTCCTGCATTGGCAGGCAGGCTCTTTAACACTAGTACCACCTGGGAAGCCCACTTTCTTTATTAGTGCCACATAACTTTCCCTGGTAGTATTCTATTCATGGTGAAATATAAATTATATTATATTCTATCAATTAAAAGTGAATTTAAAAGATACAGTAACAGCTTATAAGAATTTATAAAAGAACACATTAATTGAGACTTACTGAAACAAAGGTATATATTTTGTCATGTGTAGAGAATTAAGGGACGGTGGCTATTTGATAGTCCTAGGTAACTCATTTGGTCTTCTCTAATCATGCCTCTTAATATCCTTCATAAACAAGTAAGTTCACGCTATCTGAAGTTAAAATGTTTAAATGAAAAAAATATTTAAAGAAAACCCTTATTTAAAAATCAGAAAGTAAATTTAGTCCTTTTCAAGGTTATGAAGTGCTACAATATGGTAAGGGAGACATACAAGGTACTTAGTGCTCTAAAATAGTTAACGGACAAAGGGAGATTGAATGAAAAATAAAACTTCATTTAAAAATAAGCAGATTTCATTGCTGAGTATTTGCCATTCATATAGATTTTTCTCACACCTCTGCTGTTTTATACATTTATCATCTAGCTTTGCCAAAAAATACATTCAGAAGAAGTATATGACAATTTCCATTTGAATTTTATTTCATTCATTCAAAAATGTTAATTAAATTTTCACAACATGACAGGAAGAGCAGCACTAGATAATATGACCAGAGATGAACTGGATATGTAATCTCTAACATCCATTCATCTGGACTAAAACCGACTTAAAGGAGTTCTTTGCAGATTATGTTTTCAAAAATAAAGTATGGCATGGACATCATATTCTCTGTTTACTTGTACAACACATACCACCATAGCACCAAGAAGACCTGATGTATTTTACAGAAAAAGACTACAAGTCCCTCTTTATCCTCAGATGTCCTCTTGCAGTTATTTTTCAGAATGCAGAAAAGTAGTACCAGCGGTATAATGAGTCCAAATTAGACTTGCCTTTCCCAAAGCCAAATTAGTGTCATTCCAAGAACTGTTTAACGAGTTGAATGTGAGATTGCTTTGACATCTGTTATGGTTAAGTTTGGCATTACTCCTGGCTAGAAGGATATGATATTCTATAGGGTAAAATCCAAATCCACTTTTTCCTGAATTTCCTTATTGCTGATGTGCTATTGAACAAAAATTCAATGATTATTCCTTGTCTTTAAAGCTGTAAAAAACAATTATTTATTGACCAAGAATTTATCTACCCACTCATAGTCATCAAGGGCTGTTCCTACCTTGTGGTTTTTAATTAGTGTTTTCTTATACAGTTTTCCTGCATATTCTTGTAGCCCATTCCTTCACTTACTTAGGGTCTTTTAACTAAATGAAAGGTCACCTAATAAAGGGATCTGAACACCCAAATCCAGTGTAGGAATGTGAAGAGTGAGGGGTTCCCTCACAAGTCCAATGCTTTTCTGGACTCCTGCTGGGTGTCCTAAAATTCACCTCAATTTACCAGATAGAGGATTTGCAAGTTAGAGGTTCCATCTCACAAGACTGACTCCTCCCCACTTCAGATGCCAGTCACCAAATCAAGGTTTTCACCTGTGCTTCTTACCAACTGACTACAGATGGGAGGCCCCCACGACCCCTTCCTAAGATTCAATTAATTTGCTAGATCACCTCACAGAACACACAGCAACATTTTACTTGCTAGATCATTGTTTTATTATAAAAGGATATAACTCAGAAACAGGGAGATGAAACAGCTACATAGGACAGGTACAGAGAAAGGGTACAGGCTTCCATACCCTCTCTTAGCATGACTCTCACCCCAAATTTCCACATTTTCACAAACTAGGAACCTCTCTGAATCTGTCCTTGTATTTATAGAAACTTCATTACATAGGTATGATTGATTAATTCATCGGCCATTGGTGATTGAACTCCATCTCTAACCCCTTTCCCTTGCTTGGAGGCCAAGATTTGAGACTGAAAATTCCACCCCTCTGATCACATGATTGGCTCCACTGGTAACGAGCCCCCATCTTTAGAGGAGTTCCTAAAGTCACCTTGTTAGCATTACAAAAGACAACTTTAGAACTCTCAGCTCTTAGGACATTCCAAGTATTTTAGGAACTCAGTGTCAGAAATGGGGAGGAAGACCAAACATATACTTCTCATTATGAATCACAATATACCTCCTCAGTGGTATCTACCCTGACAACCTAAAAATAGAACTACAATTTGATCCAGCAATTCCATTCCTGGTTGTATATCCAAAGAAAATGAAAGCACTAACTTGGAAAGATTCATGGACCCAATGTTCCAGTGTTCACAGCAGCATTATTTACAAGAACTGAGATATGTAAGCAACCCAAATGCCAAACAACAGATAAATGGGTAAAGATGTGGTATATATATTCTGTGTACATACATATACATACACACACTGGAATATTACTCAGCTATAAAATAATGAAATTCTTCTATCTGCAACAACATGGATTTACAGGATATGTGAAGGGTAATACCCTCTAGATTCATCTATTTTGTTGCGGATAGAATTTTAACATCAACTCAATGGGCATGAGTTTGAGAAAACTCTGGAAGATAGTAAAAGACAGGGAAGCCTGGTGTGCTGCTGTCTATGGGATCGCAGAGTCAGACACAACTTAGCAACTGAACAACAGAATCCTTAGTGAAATAAGTCAGACAGAAATACATACTCTGTTATTACTTATATGTACAATTAAAAAATAAATAGATATAACAAAACAGAAAGAGAGAGACTCAAAGATGTAGAGTACAAATTAGCAGTCACAGGTGGGGTGATGTAAAGGTGGAAAGGGCCAGACAGAGGGAGGGGATTAAAAAATACAAACTGCTATGCATAAAATAAATCAGATACTAGGATACATTATACAGCACAAGGAAATACAGCCATTAGTTTACAATAACTTTAAATGGAATATAATCCATAAAAATATTAATAATTATATTGTACACCTGAAACATAATATTGTAAACCAAAAATATTTAAAAATTAATAAAGTTCATTTTAGTTTAAAATAAATAAATATATAAGTAAAATAACAGGCATCTAATCCAAATCCCTGATACTTGCCCAGTTTTGTTTTCTCTTTTTATAGTCAGGACTATCTGATATACTCTTTAATATTTTATTTTATATTGTATGTCTCCATGCACTGGAATGTAGTTTGGAGCTTTGGTCTTTTATGTTCTCAGCCTAGAACAATGTTTGGCACATAGCTCACATTACATAAAAATAAATATTTGTTAGGTGAATGAACAAATTTTATAACTTATTCGGTAAGTATTCAAAGATATTGTGAGGTCAAAACTGTGACTTTAATACACAAATAAATTTAAATTTCCTTTTTATTTGTTCATAATTTTATTTTTTGAAGTAAAAAAGCATATGTCAATTGGAGGAAATGAAATTTTCACGTATTGTAAAAACTTACTTCATTTGAGAATAAAAAGCAATTTATGACATAACTATGTTTTTGAAACATTATACACAGATGAATTCTAGACAACTGAAGTGTGCATTATATTAAATGAGTTAAAGAGAATACAGACTGCATTACATTGAAATGGGAAATTTTAGCTGACATATATATGTGTGTGTATGTGAGCGTGTGTGCATACGCTCAGTCATGTCCAACTTTTGAAAAGCCATGGACTATAGCCTGCCAGGCGCCTCTGTCCATGCAATTTTCCAGGTAAGAATCCTGGAGTGGGTTGCCTTTTCCTGCCTCCAGGGCAGCTGACATATATATTGGATGGGAAATGAGCTAAGTTTTAATATTCAAGGGATGTTCCCGACCCAGGAATCAAAGCTGCATCTCTTATGTGCAGGTGGGTTCTTTACCACTGGTGCCGCCTGGGAATCCCATTTAGGTGATTAGCAGAATGCAAACGAATGTAAAGATTTTTTGTAATATAAGAAAATAAACAATAGCAAAGAATTTTTCATCTAAAGAAAAATAAACAAGGTATTATTTAATAGGTTCTATCAGTGTACATTATACCTTAGAGTTTTTTATCAAGACTATCTACATTTTTTTTTTGTTTTGTGCCTTAAGGACAAATACTTTGTTTCCTGAAAAAATGGACTAGATATTTTAGAGAAATAATAACAACTGTTGAGAATTCTGTTATCTATTCAAATTCTATTTTTTGTTTATAGCAAATACTTCAAATTTTGAACTGAAGCATTTTACAATATAAACATTAGACAAGATGAACTCTATTTGCAGAAAACCTATCAGAAACTTAGAAATAGACAAAAAATTACTAGAGGTTCTTTAGGTGCTGTTGCAGGCTATGTTTCTAGTTTACTTACTGTTGACTAGGATACATCAAAATTCTTCAAAGGTTAACATGAATTTACAGATTTTTGTCTAGTGAAAATGCACATGTGCTTTATCCCCAAATAATCCACATTTTACTGTTATGACTGCAGAATGTTAACCAGTTTTGAAATTAACTCAGGAAACATCATTTACTAATTGTATATAAATATTCAGCTACTCAAATGCTTTTTGAATCCATTTTAACATCTTAATAATTCCCTCATTAATTAATGAGCTGAATGAAACCTTTGATACATAGTTTATATTGTCATGAGAATCTTGTTTTTATTTTTCCCCTTGTGTAATATATATTTGCTGATAATAATTATATGCCAATTGAGTTCAGTTCAGTCGCTCAGTCCTGTCCGACTCTTTGCGACCCCATGAATCATAGCAGCCAGGCCTCCCTGTCCATCACCAATTCCCGGAGTTCACTCAAACTCATATCCATCAGGTCAGTGATGCCATCCAGCCATCTCATCCTCTGTCGTCCCTTTCTCCTCCTGCCCCCAATCCCTCCCAGCATCAGGGTCTTTTCCAATGAGTCAACTCTTCACATGAGGTGGCCAAAGTATTGGAATTTCAGCCTCAGCATCAGTCCTTCCAGTGAATATTCAGGTCTGATTTCTTTTAGGATAGACTGGTTTGATCTCCTTGCTGTTCAAAGGATTCTCAAGAGTCTTCTCCAGCACTACAGTTCAAAAGCATCAATTCTTTGGCGCTCAGCTTTCTTTATAGTCCAACTCTCACATCCATACCTGACCACTGGAAAAACCATAGCCTTGAATAGAAAGAAGGACCTTTGTTGCCAAAGTAATATCTCTGCTTTTCAATATGCTTTCTAGGTTGGTCATAACTTTCCTTCCAAGGAGCAAACATCTTTTAATTTCATGGCTGCAGTCACCATCAGCAGTGATTTCGGAGCCCAAGAAAATAATACTGTATTGTACACTTAAAAATGTGTTAAGTCAGACGTCATGTTAACTATTCTTACCACAATTTTTTAAAAAGCTATGTGATATGTGAGCCTTTGTAGTAGTGGCATGGTGCTTTCATAATGTTTTCAGTGTTTCATCCTTATTGTGGCATATATCAGTATTTCATTCCTATTTAAGGCTGAGTAATATTTCATTGTGTGCACATCCCACAACTGGTTTGTACATTCAGTGACTGATGAGCATTTTGGTTATTTCCACGGTTTAGTTATTGTCAATAGTGCTGCTATAAACATGTCTGTGCAAGCATTTGCTTGACTATCTGTTTTAAATATATAGTAGGAGTGGATTACTGGGTCATATGGTGATCCTGTGTTTAACTTTGAGGAACCACCAAAGTGCTATATGAAACATTTTTAATCAGTAAAATCTATAGAGACAGAACACAGATTGGTAGTTGCTAGTCAGCTATGGTGGGAGACTAATGGGGAACAACTGCTTAATGGTTATAGGTTTTCCTTTGGGGATAATGAATTGTTTTGAAATCAGATAGAGGAGATGATTATACAATATTGTGTAAACATTGTCATCGAATTTTACACATTAGAATGTTACATTTTATTTTATATGTATTTCAACTCAGTAAAAAATGTTAAAAAGCTAGTAACTGCTGACAGGGTCATAGAAATAAAATTTAATCTCTTATTAATATGCTTGAATTAATAAAAATGTTTTTATCTTTAATAACAATGAAAAATTATCACTGAAAATGTCAACTTACAGATTTCTCTTTTGAACATTATCTAAATACTAAGTATAATTTATTTCATTAAAATATATTATTGCTATTCAAGGAATATTCAAATGATCAGAAAGATTAATTTATTAATAAGCTAGAGTGCCATATTTGACTCCTTGTTTCCAAATTATAATAAATATACTGAAATATCTTTATGAAAGGTACTTAATTTACTTATTCATATATTTTTAGGAGAATATTATATATATTTAAAAAGGCTTCCCATGTGGCTCAGTGGTAAAGAATCTACCTGCAATGAAGAAGATACGGGAGACATGGGCTAGATCCCTGGGTCTGGAAGTTCCCCTGGAGAAGGAAATGGCAAGCCACTCAGTATTCTTCCCTGGGAAATTCATGGACAGAGGAGCCTAATGGGCTACCAACCATGGATCTGCAGACAGCTGGACATGACTGAGAGATTTAGCACCCACATTTACACACATAAAAGTAGTAATCCTGGTTTCTTGCTTACATCAATCAAAAGAGTAAAATAGTTATTTTTTAAAGAAGTCTTTACATCTGTAAACTGTAAAATATTTTTACATGTTATTGCAGGAGCCAATAGTCCTTTATATATCTTAGATTCTGTATCCAAACCTGCATACATGAAACATATTAGAAATGGGAATATTATGATTTTTATCTTATTGATTTTATTATCTTATTTTTATGTATATTCCTTATAATATTTCTCCATTAAGATAATTTTAAAGATGACAAACTAAAGAGCATTTAAAACAAAAATGCCTTTGTCAAATTATATCAAAATGATGACAAATTTTCAAGCTGAAAAGGGAAATAGTGCATGTAGCACTATCTCAAAGTGTTATGTTTTTATATCTTATTTTTCTATCATTATATCTATTCAAACATGTTCATTATCATCTTTGAATCAACATGCTAACATAAAGTTTTTAAAATATATTTAGTTTCCAGACTGTTATTATTTTTATTCTTATATATACATCACAGTAATATTGCTGCTGCTGCTAAGTCGCTTCAGTCGTGTCTGACTCTGTGCAACCCCGTAGACGGCAGCCCAACAGGCTCCCCCGTCCCTGGGATTCTCCAGGCAAGAACACTGGAGTGGGTTGCCATTTCGTTCTCCAATGCATGAAAGTGAAAAGTGAACGTGAAATCACTCAGTCGTGTCCGACTCCTAGCGACCCCATGGACTGCAGCCTACCAGGCTCCTCCGTCCATGGGGTTTTCCAGGCAAGAGTACTGGAGTGGGGTGCCATCGCCTTCTCTGCACAGTAACATTATGTTTCTATAATTACATACCCAATTTCAATATCTTCTTAATAATACCTTATCTCTTTGCATCGTGAGTTTCATTACTATTTATTTTTCAAGGTGAAATTGCAACATGCTGATAAAGTATCAGGACAAATATACATCAGAGTAATTGAAATATTGTATTTGACGCTTGCTAATTTAAGTAATAACCCATTATGTCCCCCAAGAAAGGAAAAACTATTTTATACTTTTTGGTTCCCTGAGAGGAATAGCTCAGTTCAAATCTGATCTAATCTCAAATGCCAACACATAGTATATTTAAATGTTTTTGTCATTGTATCGCTAGTTCTCAAATGATTCTCCCTTTGATGAAGCTGTAATCATCCCAACCCACATATGGAAGAAACTCCAGGAGAGAGTGAAGAACAGGGGAGCCTGGCAAGCTGCATTCTATGGTGTTACAGAGTCAGACAAGACTTGGTGACTCAACAACAACGACACATGGAAGAAAAAATGTAGAACGTCAGCACACTTACAGGGGTGACCTCAGAGTACACACACACGTACATACAGTGAATGCACAAGAGTGAATTATAATAAGCCCACTCATGGCCACTCGGCAGGAATCACATTTTTGGAAAGAAATATGCAAGCTTATTTACGTCTGACTATGCAGTATTAACAGAAACCAGAATATGTAAATTGGTTCCTTAATGAAACCTGTGGTATTAAATGTCATTTCAAATAATATTAATGGTTTCCTTTAAATCATGGTGTTCTTTAATTTTGAATAAGAATTTAGTATTAAAAATCAGAAAGAGGTTACTTAAAATAGCACTGAATCCTGAAAAAGGCCAATCATGCAATTAATTTAATTTTTCAAAAACTAGGAAATAAGTTACCGCATACTAAGTCTAAATTAGTCAAAGAACTATTGGGACAATAGATAATTTACCATCTGTGCTTCACTATCAACAGGACACTAATTTCACATATGAAGTCAAACACAAGAATTATGAGAAAGTTACATGATGCTGCTGAGAGATTACATGAATAATGGAACTCTAAAATTAACCTCAGTCACCAGCAAGCAGATGCTCCTCCAACCTGTCAGTCAATCTTAAGTCAATTAAGATATTTTGAATAAACTACTGCCATGGAGAGAATTCATTCATTTTAATATGTCACTCTCATTGAATGTTTTTCACTGTGCCCTAAAAATGCATTTACATTGATGAAAGTTTAATTAAGTCCAAGTAAAATTTTCCCTATACTTAAAAACCAAGACTACAGAAAAATTATAGTTTATTCCTTAAATATTTGAAGTTTTGAGTGAAGCAGAAAGTGACAGGATTGAAAAGAGAGGAGAGAATTTGTGATTAGAAAATTGGGAAGGTTTGGATTTAATTGGTATATAATTTTAATGTGAAAATGGCGTACTTATTATCCTAAATCAAGTATCATCCAAGCCAGCTAAAAGCAAGACAGAGATAGTTGGTTGAGATTTTTAGAAATAGTTATAATTTTAGCTGTTTTCAATTATTGCATATAATCTAAATATCCATCTGGTTCTGCAAGTTATCAAAAGAAGTCATGAGAATTTTGGTCAATTTATGTAATCAGTTTAATTGATCACTATAAAGATGATCTTCTGCCCAAGGTGACTGATATGGGCAAAGACAAATAGGTGATACAGCTATGCCAATTCAGCCTGATTTCTTGAACCTGTCATGCAGATACAACCAAGATGTCTTTTAAGTTTGCTTTCTTTGCCTTTGACACTCATAAATTCAGCTCCAATCTATTAATCTCAGGGCTTCCCAGGTTGCTCAACTTGTAAAGAATCCACTTGCAAAATAGGAGACTCCAGTTTTATTCCTGGGCCAGGAATTTCCCCTGGAAAAGGGATAGGCTACCCACTCCAATATTCTTGGGCTTCCCTGATCATGAACCACTGGAGTCCTACACCATGTAAAAGTTCAGCGTCTACCCTATGATTTTTACAGATGGGCTGACATTCATATGATGACTTCTGGAGTATTTCTTCCGCTGCTACAGAATCAGTTTAGCTTATGAATAGTCAGCTCGTATGTAAGCCCTTCACCTTAGACTTACATATGAAGCCACATCCCTTCATCTCCAGACACACACCTTCCTATCTAGAACATGCCATTTACTGAGGATCATTGTGGTAGCTGAGATGGACTGTGGCTTAAAGGAGGGGACAAAGAATGCAGCCTGAGGAAGGAAGGTGAATAATGATGGGGAGAAGGATATGTTCTGCAGAGGCATAAGCATCTTTTTATTGGACACCTCCGTTCTTAAATGAGCCTGGTGATGCTAGTAGTAAAGAACTTACCTGCCAATGCAGGAGATGTAAGAGACATGGGTTCAATCCCTGGGTTGGGAAGATGCCCTGGAGGAGGGCATGACAACCCACTCCAGTACTCTTACCTGGAGAATCCCATGGACACAGGAGCCTTGTAGGCTACAGTCTATGGAGTAGCAAAGAGTTAGACATGCCTGAAGCGACTTAGCAGGCACAGCACACATGCACATTCTTAAATGTCTTTAAGGTGCAAAGCAAGTGTCCTGGCAATCTCTCTTTTCTCCTTCTTTTCTCTGCCTCCTACCTGAGATTTCAGAGAAATTGAACTGTTCTTCTTTTTGCAAACTATTCACCTATTCAGTTCAGTTCAATTCAGTCACTCAGTTGTGTCTGACTCTTTGCGACCCCATGGACTGCAGCACGCCAGGCCTCCCTGTCCATCACCAACTCCCAGAATTTACTCAAACTCAATGTCATTGAGTCGGTGATGCCATCCAACCATCTTATCACTGATTGTCCCCTTCTCCTCCTGCCTTCAATCTTTGCCATCATCAGGGTCTTTTCAAATGAGTCAGTTCTTCCCATCAGGTGGCCAAAGTATTGAGTTTCAGCTTCAGCATCAGTCTTTCCAATGAATATTCAAGACTGATTTCCTTTAGGATGGACAGATTGGAAATCCTTGCAGTCCAAGGGACTCTCAAGAGTCTTCTCCAACACCACAGTTCAAAAGCATCAATTCTTCTGCACTCAGCTTTCTTTATAGTCCAACTGTCACATCCATACATGACTACTGGGAAAACCATAGCTTTGATTAGATGGACCTTTTTTGGCAAAGTAATTTCTCTGCTTTTAAATATGCTATCTAGTTTGGTCATAACTTTTCTTCCAAGGAGCAAGTGTCTTTTAATTTCATGGCTGCAGTCACCATCTGCAGTGATTTTGGAGCCTCCAATAATAAAGTTTGTCACTGTTTCCACTGTTTCCCCATCTATTTCCCATGAAGTGGTGGGACCAGATGCCATGATCTTCGTTTTCTGAATGTTGAGTTTTAAGCCAACTTTTTCCACTCTCCTCTTTCACTTTCATCAAGAGGCTTTTCAGTTCTTCTTCACTTTCTGCCATAAGGGTGGCTTCATCTGCATATCTGAAGTTATTGATAATTCTCCCAGCAATCTTGATTCCAGTTTGTGCTTCATCAAGCCCAGAGTTTCTCATGATGGATTCTGCATATAAGTTTAATAAGCAGGGTGACAATATTCACCTTTTAGCAGTTTTTTTTTCTCACAGAAAAAAATTGAATTGTAAAGAGATTACCTGCAGAGTGACATTTTAAAATGATTTGGTTTTGGTTACACCTATAAAGTAATACACGATCCATCCTCCCCCCACAAGTTTGAAGTTAGTACCAACTTCAGAAGGAAACATAAATATTAGCACTAAATAGGGGGAATGGAGAATGTTTCATCTCTATAATGCAAGTGGGAGTGGAAACACAAGGAATTCTCAGTGGGGCTACAATTTTAGGGAAAAACCAAGTTGAGTTCAACTTTATAAACAGAGATATCCCTTGACAAATATATTTTATTATAAATATATCAAACAAGCAAGTATTTGTCGACTTCGTTTTCTATCACTCATCTCCCCATGAAGAGTATTTTAGTTGTGATACAGTTTTGTTTGGTCACTGAGTCTTTGGGACCACATGGACTATAGCCCACCTGGCTCCTCTGTCTGTGGGATTTCTCAGGCAAGAATACTGGAGTGGGTTGCCATTTCCTTCTCCAGGGGATCTTCCTGACCCAAGGATTAAGCCCAAATATCCTGTATTTATAGGAGGGTTCTTTGCTGCTGAGCCACCAGAGAAGCCCACTGTGAAACAGTGACCAGCAGTGTTCTGTAGGTTTAGGGCACTAAACTGGGGGGTTTGGACAGTGCTTATGTATTTGATATATTGGGCCACTAAGAAAATAGGTATATTGTCTATAGAGGAACATCTCCTGTCTTGTAAATGTTCACATTAAGGGGAAAATATGACTCATCTCTAGTTCATGTTGTAAAGGTATAGTGCAATCAATTATTGACAAAGTATGTCCACAATCATATTTCATGTACATGAATACACACAGGTGTGTGTGTGTATGTTTGTGTGTTACTGAACAGACTAGATCTCAAAAAGAAAAGTTTGATTGTTGATTTTCCTATATTTTTTTCTGATGGGAGAAAGTATAGCCCAAAGTGTGACCTGAACTAAGGATTTGCTTTACTATAAATATAATTTTATAATTATATTATCAACATGAGAATTTACCATTCATCTTTGCATGTTTTTATTCATTCTTGTAGTATACATTCCTTCACCTTTGATTTTAATAAGCCATCAGTTAGAAGATTTGCCATTATTATTTTATGAATCACTAATAAAGAAGAAACCTTGTGAATTCAAAGCTGGCTTACATTAACAGCAATCCTGATAATAAATTAATTGGTTGCATAATCCTCTCATTGTATTAAAGATTCCTCATCTATTCAAAGGAATTTTGCAATTTTAAACTATATTCCGTTTAGTTAAGGCTATGGTTTTTCCTGTGGTCATGTATGGATGTGAGAGTTGGACTGTGAAGAAGGCTGAGCGCCGAAGAATTGATGCTTTTGAACTGTAGTGTTGGAGAAGACTCTTGAGAGTCCCTTGGACTGAAGGAGATCCAACCAGTCCATTCTGAAGGAGATCAGCCCTGGGTGTTCTTTGGAGGGAATGATGCTGAAGCTGAAACTCCAGTACTTTGGCCACCTCATGCGAAGAGTTGACTCATTGGAAAAGACTCTGATGCTGGGAGGGATTGGGGGCAGGAGGAGAAGAGGACGCCAGAGGATGAGATGGCTGGATGGCATCACTGACTCGATGGACTTGAGTCTGAGTGAACTCCGGGAGTTGGTGATGGACAGGGAGGCCTGGCATGCTGCAATTCATGGGGTCACAAAGAGTTGGACACGACTGAGCGACTGAACTGAACTGAAACTATATTCAGTTTGCATTCCCTAGCATGGATTGGCAAGCATTTCCCATGTGTAGTGACAGTTAAATATTATCAACTTGAGGGTATTTTCCTTTCTTGGTGTCCATAAAGCACTGGGAGGTAGCTTTGCAGGACAATATGGAATAGCTGTCATTTTCCCTGTGGAGAAGATTTGTTTTACTATTATCAAGGTGATGCCCCATTGCTCTCTTTTTTCCCTTTCTTTGAGCACAATAACTTCTTGCTTCAGTGCTAAAGCATTTTGTAATCTTTAGAAGATTTAAATGGTAATTAATATCCACCGTTAAAGTGACAACAATGAACACAACTTGACTGAAGTGATGAAAATATGATCAAGTTTAACTGAGTTCTCACATGCATAAGCGAGGACAATTGAAAGTGTTACTCACTCATCGTGTCTGACTCTTTGTGATCCCATATACTGTAACCCACCAGGCTCCTCTGTCCATGGGATTCTCCAGGCATGAATACTGGAGTGAGCAGCCATTCCCTGATCCAGGGATTGAACCCAGGTCTCCCACATTGCAGGCTGATTCTTTACCCTCTGAGCCACCAGGGAAGCCCAAGCAAGGACAAGTGGCTCACATTTATCCCTCAGCCACTGTGACTGTAGGATGCCACTGATCAAAAAATAATGTCTCTGCATTTCAGATACAACATAATCTGAAAGAAACTTTTAATAAACAATATGATGTGATACTTCTTGAATTTCACCACGTGCCAAAAACTATGCTAGGTGTTAGAAATTATGGAAGCAATTTGCTTGTGGTCAAGCAAGATTTGTGTAATCAAATCTATGAGAGCAAAGAAAGTATGGTGACGTGGGAAAAAAATGTGCTCAAGAAATTCAAAGAAGATAATCCCTGAAGCTGGAGAGAACAACACACACTTAAAAAGGAAGACGAAAGAGACGTAGAATTTGGATAAGTGAAGATGGTGAGGGAAAGATACTTAAAGCCCAAATCAGATTTGGAACAAACATTTGGAGGTGCAGAAACAGGAAGGATCCTCAAGGGATGATGAGAGGGTTGATCTGGCTGAAGCCTAGCATGTGAGAAGGAATAACCACAGATGAGACTGAAATGGAGTTTAAAGAGGGAGTGTTCTTGAATGCCGTCTGCGAAAACCAGGTAAGTCTTGAAGTTTTCCAAAGTCACTAACATGTTCAGAATTGTTTTTGGAAAGCCAAACCTGTGCTGCTGACTCATCTGAGCCAATATGATAGTTTGACAAAGGTGAGGATAGTGCATATTATGGAATGTCTCAACTATTTGTCGGAGAAGGCAATGGCAACCCACTCCAGTACTCTTGCCTGGAAAATCCCATGGACGGAGGAGCCTGGTGGGCTGCAATCCATGGGGTTGTGAAGAGTCAGACACAACTGAGCGACTTAGCAGCAGCAACTATTTGTAAGCAAGTGGGGAACGGGGTTGGGGGGGCCGGGGGGTGGGAAGAGAGGGTGCGGCTTTCCCTGTTCTGAATCACACATCTCCATCCACGTTACCGAGGTGGTCTCTAATTAAGAAAAGCAAGTTAGAAGGAATCCGGAATCCTTTTCTAGTAAAAAAATAATTCTTAAAAAAAAAAAAAAAAAGAAGGCTTGCATGAAAGAACTGCTCCTAAACAGAGAAATCATTCTTGTGGCAGAACTGGCAACACTCACAGTCAGATTGGGCAGTAAAAACTTGTGTGAAGGGAAATTAGGCAAGACCAAAGTACTCTAGATTTACATCCAGTGGGAATGATTTTGGCGATGTCTATATCTTCTAAATGCGAGTCCCACAAACTCCAGCATCCCGAAACTCCTTCTAATAAAGCCACCACACTGTGTGCATAGACAGAAGGATTAACTTGTTCACGCACACACCTAGGACACAACTCACAGCTTCAAACAGTGCAAACTAAATCAGCAAAAACACCAGGACCATATGGAAGCAAAAGAGTAGGCAGATCAGTAGCCGGAGAAATGCAAACAGCGTTTGAGGTAGTAAAGTGTGGATTTAACAATATGAAAATTAATAAAGAGCTGAGATAAGATAATGGTCGAGGAACTCTGAATGATGGAAGAGGTATTTTAAAAGCTGCTATAAATAGACCTGCTACAGTCAGTGACTTAGTTCGCAAGGTATGTTTCTGTTTTCATGGCTCAAGGTGAAATTGCATGTTACGGCAAAACTCACTCAGAATAAAATTGGACTCTATTTCCCCCAAAATAAGTAATTGTAAAACTGAAAAATAGAAAAAAAAAAAAAAAAACCAAAGCAACTTATGGTTTTCTTTTCTCAGGGGATTAACTGAGAATCTCAGGGGATTAAATGAAAAGCTGGTGGATTATTTGTTGTCCCCAGCAAACAGAAACTAGAAGAAGAAAACCCCAAAATGAAACAAACACTATCACTATGAAATTAATTGACTCTTCATACCATTTCTCCATTCAAGCTTGCAAACAACTCAGTATTTTACTAAATCAATTCTGAAAGAGAAGCTTCTGTGTCCCTTTGTCTCACTCTGGATATTGGTAATGATTTGATTCTTTTTTTTTTTTTTTTGACCTTAATGTTAATTTTGTTTTATTTTTTTAATTTTATTTAATTTTTTTTAAATTTTATTTTATTTTTAAACTTTACAATATTGTATTGGTTTTGCCAAATATCGAAATGAATCCTCCACAGGTATACATGTGTTCTTATTTCTATCTGGTCACACTCATGTCTTCAGTTTGCAAAAATTAGTGTGTACACTTACAGCATGTGTATTTTCCTGTACACATTTATTATTTAAATAGTTAAAATTCTAAAATAAAATTTTACAATAGTAAAGTATGCTAAATAAGTGTTTGTGTAACATTAAGGCTAAAATTAGATTTTCAAAACTTTAGAATTTTTGTCTCTAGAACTACCAGGCGGGATTCAAATGAACGTATCTTGATAGCCATTCCAAATACTCACCTCTGTGTTGAAAATTAATAAGCATGACTTGGAAAAATCAAAGATATGGAAAACTGTCTTTAAAGAGAAGCGCTACTGGTGAATGGTAGCCTGACTGCATGTTTGCTAAGTTGCTGTAGTCGTGTGCAACTCTTTGTGACTCTATGGACTGTAGCCTGCCAGGCCCCTCTGTCCATGAGATTTCCCAGGCAAGAATACTGGAGTGGGTAGCCACGTCTTCCTCCAGGGGGTCTTCTCGACCCAGGGACTGAACCTGTGTCTCCTGCCTCTCCTGCATTGCAGGCAGATTCTTTACTGCTGAGCCACCAGGGAAACCCCAAATGGTAGCTTAGCATCAGGTATATTGGAGACTTGGGGTACACATTATCTCTTCTTAATAAAGTGGACCTGGGGATTCCAATGGAAGGGAGATAGTATAACAGTTGGGCTGACTCTCCAGGAAGATCTGAAATATAAAATATCCTCAAGTATTGGAAAAAGATTATTTTTTCACCTATAGAAATATAAATAACTTCAGATATGCAGATGACACCATCCTTATGGCAGAAAGTGAAGAGGAACTGAAGAGCCTCTTGGTGAAAGTGAAAGAGGAGAGTGAAAAAGTTGACTTAAAACTCAACATTCAGAGGATGAGGATCATGGCATCCGGTCCCATCACTTCATGGCAAATAGATGGGGAAACAATGGAAATGGTGACAGACTTTATTTTCTTGGGCTCCAAATTCACTGCAGCCATGAAATTAAAAAGACAGTTTCTCCTTGGAAGAAAAGCTATGACAAAGCTAAATAGCATATTAAAAAGCAGAGACATCACTTTGCTGACAAAGGTCCATATAGTCAAAGTTATGATTTTTCCAGTAGTCATGTATGGATGTGAGAGTTAGGCTATAAAGAAAGCTGAGCACTAAATAATTGATTCTTTTGAACTCTGGTGTTGGAGAAAACTCTGAGAGTTCCTTGGACTGCAAGAAGACTCAACCAGTCCATCCTAAAGGAGATCAGTCATGAGTGTTCATCGGAAGGACTGATATTGAAGCTGAAACTCCAATTCTTTGGCCACCTGATGCGAAGAACTGACTCACTGGAAAAGACCCTGATGCTGGGAAAGATTGAGGGCAGGAGGAGAAGGGGACGATAGAAGATGAGATGGTTAGATGGCATCACCGACTGAATGGACATGAGTCTGAGCAAGCTCTGGGAGTACTGGTAATGGACAGGGAGGCCTGGCGTGCTGCAGTCCATGGGGTCGTAAAGAGTTGGACATGACTGAGCAGCTGAACGACAACAATGTTAAGCAACATTGTGTATTACAAAAAGACAGGTAATGGAGGATAGCATGAAAAGAAATTATGTTAGAATATGATTGTACTACTAAACTTTGCTGTTCTCATTCAGTAATCTAAGAAAGTTTTACTCATTACTTCCTTTTGTTCCATAGTTAATAAATCTGGGTTAAGATATTTATCTGGCTTCAATTTATTTGTCAAACTAGTTCTTTATTCAACCTAAAGCACAGAAAATTCTAAATTGTGGATAATTGTGAGTGCAAAGATAACTATTTGCTACACTTGACTATAAGAAAAAGTGTACTAATTATTGTATTCCCAATAAACTTTTTTTTTAATTGATCTGGATGTCCCATTCCAGAATGCTGAAGTACATTTATAGACACTAGATGAACACAAGTACTTCACCTGAAACCAAGAATTCAGGTTTCATCAGCCTTTATCAGATGTTGACATCCTCAACATCTCTTTGTCCAAGGAAGGAGTTAGGACTAAATTAGTCCATAAATGAATACTTCTCTCCTGTAAGAAATTAAGATTTATAATAAAGGCTGAAAAGGCAGTACATCTAAAGGCTGAGTTTTCTTTATTTTAGCCCATGAATATGATTAAAGCAACAAGAAAACAGTCCCATCTTTCCCAAATAATGAAAAAAGAGGGAACATTTGTCTCTAAGATGAAAAAAGGGACTATTATTGGGCTCAATTCTGTAAAGTTATTTAATAGAAAACCATTATAAAACACAGAGAATTAAAACATCCCTTTATACCTAGTAAGTAGCAATTGAGAGTATGTATTTAATAGTTGATTTATAACCTCATTTTACATTTTCCTTTTTACTTGCCCCAGTTACTTGAACTATAAGTTCATTTTGTCATAAAGAAATGGGAATATAATCACATCCTAATTACATAGCTTTGGGTTATTTGTACAATTAAGTTATCTATTACAAAGTTAATGAATGTTAATAATGCAATTCTCTTTGGTGACCTGATTGATATACTAACATTTATTGTGTACTGCAGTCATTAATTGAGGCATACTGATTGAATAAACACTGAATATTCTAATGTATATTTTTCTCCTTCAAAACGCAGTCATTTATAACAATTTTGTTTTTAACCAGTCTCTCAATTTTTAAAGTTCTAAGTAAAAATAGAGCAGTTAATGCTCACTCATTTATCTTATTTTTCATAAGAACACGGACATCAATGTAAACTAGTCTCCCAAGATTTGGGAGAAAATGTATCCTTTATCCCAGATAGGGACAGGCATGGAAAAGTGGATTAGCAAAAAAAAAAAAAATGTGCCTCAAATATTAATACCCTTGAAATTTGATACAGGGAAAATTGAAAATAATGGAGGAAAACCTTCTTAGTGGTACAAGATAAGAAAAGATTACATGCACACAAAATTAACACTAAGCATTCCAACGACTGAGGGAAGTGTGTTGTCTTTATTTCTTGTGCTTAGATGTTGTCAGAGGCCACAAATCAAGTTAAGGTTTAGATTCTATTTGTGCCTTTGTAAAGCTGTGCAGCATTGTGCCTTGTGGAAGAAATCTTTAAAGCACGTGTTCTGCCAAGTAACTGCTGATGCTTACTTCTAAATTTCGATCTAATTGCATGAGATACTTTAGGCAAAGACCTTAAAAGAGTCCATTTGAAAAAGATTATTTTTAAGAAGCTTATTTGTACGTGTCACCACAGATTTACACCTTCTTGTGATAACTTTGAAACCATTAACCTATTTCTTTCAATACCTTTTGATACCTAAGATTTCCCTACTTAATTTTAGAACATATTTAGCAAAGTACAACATGTTGTTCTAAGGGGGAAAAAAATTCTCTAACATTCATAGAATTGGAACTGACATATTAAAGTTGCACCAAGACATTAAGTAAAGTTGAAGGATGTAGTGATTATAACATAAAAGTTATTTTCATCTGAAGTGCCCACATAATTGAAGTAAATGTGAATTCTGCTTGTGGGAATTATCTCAATTTTCCACTTCAGTTATCCAGCATAAAAATAAATAATGATGTTTTATATTCCCAAGCAATTAATACTTAAGCATAAATAATATACTAGTGTTGATTTTTATTGCTTTTTGTTTAGCACTGAAAATGCATGTCACTCACTTAAAGGGTTATAAACACATTTGTAGCTATGTTTTTTATTTCTCAAAGTTCAAAATGCATCTTAAACTAATTCATTATGAGTGTTGAGCATGTAACAGCCCAAGTTTACTCTGTCTTCTATAACACACTTGGCATAAGGAAAATCAGTGAAAACATATATTCTTCCCTAGATATTACCTTTCTGGAATTGAACAAGAAATGGTTTTAGAGCAGTCTTTATCCCTTCCGACACAGTAATGGAATTGCAGCATTGTTGGTACAAAGTCACACCCAAGAATATTCCAAAATTTATCTATAACAAATCTACGTTTCATATTTATATATTTTATATGCAATTATAACAGCAAAAAATAATGTTTTCTCTTGCTAACTTCACTCACAAAATAATGGTGAAGTTTTTGCAAATGTCACAGCATATTCTTCATTTTTTATGAAGGTAAATGGCAATCCACTCCAGTATTCTTGCCTGGAAAATCCCATGGACAGAGAGCCTGGTAGGCTACAGTCCACGGGGTCACAAAGAGTCGGACACGACTGAGCAACTTCACTTTCAAGCCTAAGAAAACATGGGTGATTTTTGATCAGCTATATTCATATCATCAGATTATTACTACCTTAAGCAAATAAATGGTAAGAATTTATGAAAATGAGACAAAATTATTTCACTAGATCAATGGCATTTCTGCCATTTTTCTGGCAAAGTGACTGAAAATTATTGTTCAAAATATTCTCTGTATAGATATAAAAATATCAACACAGCTTTGCCTTAAAATGGCATGCCTGGTTTTAAGCAGAAATTTCTTAAATGTGAAAAAAAGTTGTGTTGGTTTCCATTTTAATTACTTTTCCAGGTTGACTTAAGATACTTATTCTGATTTCTCAGAAAACCATTACTTAGATAAACAGTCTCTTTTAACTTATGGAAAGTACTGTAAAAATTAATAAAGAGAAACCTCAATTAAACAGTGTTGGGACACCATAAAGGGGAACTCTCATGCCCTGTGATAGCAGTGGAGCTAAATGAGAAAAAAGACTCCCCTTTGTTCCTGGCAGGGGCTCAGCCAAAGAAAGCCATGGACGCTTAGTTCATCATAGCCCTCCCAACTTCCTTTTCATTTCTATATGGAAAGGATCCCCTTCCTTTCCCCTGCAGGGGCAGGCACTGGGGCTCACCCTGACTGTAAACTCTGACCTGCAACTCTCTGCTAATCCCTAGTAAACCAATCTTTGCTGGAGAAATATTTGTTTCAGGTCAACAGTGTGTGTGTGTGTGTGTCTGTGTGTGTGTGTGTGTGTCTTGTGTGTGTGTATTCAACTTGAAACTTTAATTTGACATGAGTGGAAAAGTCTGAGTATAATAAAATTATATAAAACAAGTGACAGTAACTCTTAGATTAAGTGATTTATACAAGGTCATAAGAAAAGTAAGAGATTTGTAGCAATACATAAAAAAAATTTGTTGCAATTGTTTTCACTGAGCTTGAAATCAGATAGCCCCTTATAATGTAACCAAAGACTTCCCTGGTGGCTCAGATGGTAAAGAATCTGCCTGCAATGCAGGAGACCTTAGTTCAATCCCTGAATAGAAGATCCCCTGGAGAAGGGAATGACTAGCCACTCCAGTATTCTTGCCTGGAGAATTCCATGGATAGAGGAGCCTGGCGGGCTACAGTCCATGGGTTGCCCAGAGAGTCAGACATGAATGAATGACTAACACTTTCATTGTCAACCATGATAAGGATATCTTAATTGTGAACACTTGACAAATTATTTTGTGCAAAATACATTAGAATTTAATACATAAACCTGAAGTCTCTTTCTCATCTAGCCTGAATTCAGTTCCACAACTTATCAGGGTTACAGAGATGAACTCTCCCTATAAAGACAATACTCTATGAGCAACAGGTGGTGGTTAGGCCATAACTAGATACTATACTGTTTAAAAGACAATATGAAAAACTGGAGACATAGCAAAGCAAATTTAATTCACAAAGGCAAACTAATAAAGTCAGTCCTAGAGATTTTATAGATATGATGCTTAGTTCAGTTCAATCACTCAGTTGCGTCTGATTCTTTGCATCCCCATGGACTGCAGCATACCAGGCTTCCCTGTCCATCACCAACTCCCAGAGTTTACTCAAACTCATGTCCATTGAGTTGGTGATGCATTCCAACCATCTCATCCTCTGTCATCCCCTTCTCCTCCTGCCTTCAATCTTTCCCAGCATAAGGATATTTTCAAATGAATCAGTTCTTTGCATCAGGTGGCCAAAGTATTGGAGTTCAGCTTCAGCATCAGGCCTTCAATGAATATTTAAGACTGATTTCCTTTAGGGTGGACTGGTTGGATCTCCTTGCAGTCCAAGGGACTCTCAAGAGTCCAACACCACAGTTTAAAAGCATAAATTTTTCAGTGCTCAGTTTTCCCTATTGTCCAACTCTCATATCCATGCATGACTACTGGAAATACTATAGCTTTACTAGATGAACCTTTGTTGGCAAAGTAATGTCTCTGCTTTTTAATATGCTGTCTAGGTTGGTCATAACTTTTCTTCTAAGGAGCAAGTGTCTTTTAATGTCATGGTTGTAGTCACCATCTGCAGTGATTTTGGAGCTGAAAAAAATAGAAGTCTCTCACTTTTTCCACTGTTTCCCCATCTATTTGCCATGAACTGATCTGACCAGATGCCATGATTTTAGTATTCTGAATGTTGAGTTTTAAGCCAACTTTTTCATTCTCCTCTCACTTCCATCAAGAGGTTCTTTAGTTCTTCTTCAGTTTCTGCCATAGGGTGGTGTCAGCTGCATATTTGAGGTTATTGATATTTCTCCTGACAATCTTGATTCCAGCTTGTGCTTCATCCAGTCCAGCATTTCTCATGATGTACTCTGCATATAATTTAAATAAACAGGGAGAAAATATACAGCCTTGATGCACTCCTTTCCCAAATTTGGAACCTCTCTGTTGTTCCATGTCCAGTTCTAACTGTTGCTTCTTGAATTGCATACAGATTTCTCTGGAGACAGGTCAAGTGGTCTGGTATTCCCATATCTTTAAGAATTTTCCACAGTTTGTTGTTATTCACACAGTCAAAGGCTATGGCATAGTCAATAAATCAGAAATAGATGTTCTTCTGGAACTTTCTTGCTTTTTTTGATGATCCAGCAGATGTTGGCAATTTGATCTCGGGTTCCTCTGACTTTTCTAAATCCAACTTGAACATCTGGAAGTTCATGGTTCATGTATTGTTGAAGCCTGACTTTGAGAATTTTGAGCATTATTTTACTAGTGTGTGAGATGAGTGCAATTGTGCAGTAGTTTGAACATTCTGTGGCATTGCCTTTCTTTGGAATGGAATGAAAACTAACCTTTTCCAGTCCTGTGTCCACTGATGAGTTTTCCAAATTTGCTGGCTTATTCAGTGAAGCACTTTTACAGCATCTTCTTTTAGGATTTGCAATAGCTCAACTGGAAGTCCATCACCTCCACTAGGTTTGTTCGTATTGATGCTTCCTAAGGCCTACTTGACTTCGCATTCCAGGATGTCTGGTTCTAGGTGAGTGATCACACACACCGCTGTGGTTGTCTGAGTCATGAAGATCTTTTTCGTACAGTTCTGTGTATTCTTGCCACCTCTTCTTAATATCTTCTGCTTCTCTTAGGCCCATACCATTTCTGTCCTGTATTATGCCCATCTTTGTATGAAATGTTCCCTTGGTATCTCTAATTTTCTTGAAGAGATCTCTAGTCTTTCCCATTCTGTTGTTTTCCTCTATTTCTTTGCATTGATCACTGAACAATGAACAATTAAGAACACAGCTTTTAGGAGTTGTTTATGGCCATTGTTCCTTTGTAATGCTAAAACCAAGATGAGGTGGAAACTTAAATGGTTGTTACCAGGATGTGCTACCAATATCTCTTTAGATTATATTCATTAGATAATTCCCCACTCCCCAGGAGTAAAAAAAGTATAAACATCAAAATAAACTTAAAACTCATACAGGTCAGCTCAATTTTTTTATTTCCTTCTCTGTTTTAATAGGACACTCTCTGTTCCTTTATTCACTAGTGGAACAACAGACTGGTTCCAAATAGGAAAAGGAGTACGTCAAGGCTGTATATTGTCAGCCTACTTACTTAACTTATATGCAAAGTACATCATGAGAAATGCTGGGCTGGGGGAAGCACAAGCTGGAATCAAGATTGCTGGGAGAAATATCAATAACCTCAGATATGCAGATGACACCACCCTTATGGCAGAAAGTGAAGAGGAACTCAAAAGCCTCTTGATGAAAGTGAAAGAGGAGAGTGAAAAAGTTGGCTTAAAGCTCAACATTCAGAAAACGAAGATCATGGCATCTGGTCCCATCACTTCATGGGAAATAGATGGCGAAACAGTGGAAACAGCGTCAGACTTTATTTTTTTGGGTTCCAAAATCACTGCAGATGGTGATTGCAGCCATGAAATTAAAAGATGCTTACTCCTTGGAAGAAAAGTTATGACCAACCTAGATAGCATATTGATAAGCAGAGACATTACTTTGCAAACAAAGGTCCGTCTAGTCAAGGCTATGGTTTTTCCAATGGTCATGTATAGATGTGAGAGTTGGACTGTGAAGAAAGCTGAGTGCCAAAGAATTGATGCTTTTGAACGGTGGTGTTGGAGAAGACTCTTGA
>NW_011495041.1:7623560-7625229 GCF_000754665.1 Bison bison bison
CAGAGACTCTTGAGAGTCCCTTGGACTGCAAGGAGATCCAACCAGTCCATTCTGAAGGAGATCAGCCCTGGGTGTTCTTTGGAAGGAATGATGCTAAAGCTGAAACTCCAGTAAAGTACCATCTCATGCGAAGAGTTGACTCATTGGAAAAGACTCTGATGCTGGGAGGGATTGGGGGCAGGAGGAGAAGGGGACGACAGAGGATGAGATGGCTGGATGGCATCACTGACTTAGTGGACGTGAGTCTGAGTGAACTCCGGGAGTTGGTGATGGACAGGGAGGCCTGGCGTGCTGCAATTCATGGGGTTCAAAGACTCGGACACAACTGAGCGACTGAACTGAACTGAACTGAGTGGTTTAGTATTGAATAAATTGAAAATTAATTTGAGAGATAGACTGAATGGTATAAATATGCATCTATAATTATAAATGTTTATATTCAGTGTAAGAATTAAACATAAGAATATGAGAATAAGTGTTTCTGCGTGAAACGAGTGCTAATAATATAGAGTTTGGGGTAAGTATGAGTTATCTTCTTTCTTATAGATTTGGATGTTGCATCCCAGAGTGGTTGAGTAACTTTTTCTACATTGCATGGGCTCTAGGTGATGAAGCATGTATTCAGTGTACATAGGGCTTCAAATCCCATGGAAGAACATGGAATGCTGAGTCTTGATGTTCAAAAATTAACAAGAATTTGAGATGAAATTTATTTTACTTATGCTTTGACAAGTTTTGACTTTAGTCATAAGCATGAAATAGTGAATGAAATTAACAGGAAATATGAGAAATTAATATCTGAGAAATAATAGAAATCTATTGTCTTAAACCACATCTATACTGATAAATTCAAGTAGCTATTCAAAAAAATCTTCATGTATATATCTACATCTATCTATCTATCTATCTATCTATCTATATATATATATCTACATATCCATCTATCCAGTGAATTTAATAAGTATTACTAACCATCAAACTGTGGCCCTATTCACACAAGGTAAGGTGAAAGCAGAGTATGGGTATGTATGTATTTATGACTGTATTATGTATGTATTTATGGGTATGTATGTATGACTATGAAAGACAAAAGTGAGAATATATTAGTATACGTAAATGTGTAAACTTTTTCTGAAATCTATCCTCTCTCTCTCTCTTGCTAATCTATCTCTATTTGAATGTGTCATTTCTAATGCTGTAATATACTCATTGACTAGGTATTACGTTGGGTGTTTAAACCAGGAGCAAAGCTACTAACTTTGTTCAAACAATTAGGCTGGCTACGGTGCATACATTCACAGCCAAAATTTTGGTCCCCTCACAGTGCCTTGATACGGTGAAGGTGTTCTAAATTCATGATGATTTTAATGAGAAACTGAACTGAACTGAAGTCAATTTTATACACTAAAACCATGAAAATAGAGTTTTGTAATTCATCAGACATACAGATCTGTGTTTCTTTCTTGGGTGTTGGGATAAGAAAGTACAAGTTGCCAAAGCACAGATATCAGTCACCAATCTCATTGAGAAAAGACAACTTCAATGATAATAGATATCTGAAGGGATGTGAGAGATGATTATAATATTTAGCAATGAATTTCTTTACTGTGTACTTTTATTACTGAAGTTTTTACTTTATTAAAAATAAATAATATACTTTAGAAAGGGC
>NW_011495041.1:7625329-7629151 GCF_000754665.1 Bison bison bison
GATGGTAAAGAATCTGCCTACAATGTGGGAGACAGGGGTTCAGTCCCTGGGTTAGGAGAAGAGAATGGCTACCCACTCTGGTATTCTTGCCTGGAGAATTCCATGGACAGAGGAGCCTGTGGGCTAAAGTCCATGGAGTTCCAAAGAGTGGGACATGACTGAGCAACAGACAGGTAGGCATACTTTAGAAAGGAGAGACCAAACTACATTAATGCCTAAAGATACACTCAAATATTTCTTCAGAAATTCATTTTGATACATAGTGGGTGGCTCTCCTGTCTTGTTTTGAAACTTTTAACACTTTGAGATGAGAATTTATTTTTGATTCCTTTTTTTATTGCAGGAGTTTCTGAAAATTATCCTGCCTTGCTTTGAGACTTTGTTTACTGATCAAAATTAATAAAAGAAATAAAATTTGACTCATTACCTTTTTTCTCACTAACAGTGCAAAATAATTTCACAAATATGTTCACTTTTAGAAAACAAAGTTACTGTCTTTTAAAATTAATTTTCATAATTAAGGAACTTTAGTAAGAGTCCAAGGCTGCATTTCTCTTTGGATCTAATTAAAACAGTATTTTATACAGTTGTGCCTGAATTTCTTTTCTCAACCAGCTAAACAGAAAAGAAAAATTAAATTGCCCCCAATGTGGCTTTGCAAAGAGCTTCAGCAAATTTAATTAACCTACCTTGAGTCTCCTTAAATTCAGTGTGAGGCAAGTTGCATCAGCAGGAAAAAGGACAAAGCCATGAAGTGATCTCTGAAAGGCTGGGGTCCATTTTAATGGAGTAAGTTGCTAAATGAAAATAAAAACCTATGTCTCTGTCTCAGTTTGGAAATGTAAATTAATTCTTTCAAACTGTTAATCACTCAGATTTCATGGTTCAAAAGTTAAGGAAACCCCTAGAAAAGTAGGGTCACTTAAATGATTTGTAAAGGTGAATGAGTACTCAAATTACGCACAAACTTTGTACTTTATATCAAGAGCACATGCTTTTTCCTGCATTAGCAGGAAAATGTCTTCTCCCTTCTTACAAATAACAAATTCTTACCTTTACTTGTCTACCCACCTGAAATGGTACCTCTTTTTAAAATATTCCTTGACAGTCGCATGCAATCTTTAGATTTTTCTTCTCTGTATCCCAAAATACTTATTTCCCTTATATAAAGTTGGCATCAAAATTATTTGTATACATAGGTCTTTGATGGAAAATAAAGGACAGCAAGGAGATCAGACCAGTCAATCCTAAAGGAAATCAACCCTGAATATTCATTGGAAGGACTGATGCTGAAAGCTGAAGCTCCAATCCTTTGGCCACCTGATGCAAACAGCCAACTCTTTGGAAAAGACCCTTATGTTAGGAAAGACTGAGGGCAGAAGGAGAAGGGGGCAACAGAGGATGAGATGGTTGGATGGTATCACTGACACAATGGACATGAGTTAGCAAACTCTTGGCAATAGTGAAGGACAGGGAAGTCTGGTGTGCTGCAGTCCATGGGGTCACAAGTCGAACACAACTTAGGAACTGAACAGCAACAATATTGTTGCGAAAAGTTGTGTTTTTCCCACTTGCATGCTGATTTTAATTATTTTATTTACTTATTTTTTCACCAAAGAAGGGTAACTCCCTAAAGTTATCCCATTTAAAGGGGTCTTTTTTAAGGTATCATTTGGGTCCTCAATAGTAATATGGTACTGTGTCTGTCTGGGGTTGTTAATTGGATTTCTCTGTTAACAATGAGACTCAGATTCTCTGTTTATATGTTTGGGCATCTATTTCTGTCACTAGGAATAGCATGTAATGGTTAAGAATGAGTTTTTACCATTGAGTATGAGGTTTTCTGTGGGTTTGTTATATATTTATATACATATGTTATATAATATATATGTATAGTGGCTCACATGTTAATGAGTCTGCCTGCAAATGCAGGAGAGTTGGGTTTGATCCCTGGATTGGGAAGATCCCCTGAAGAAGGGAATGGCTACCCAATCCAGTTTTCTTGCCTGAAGAATCCCATGGACAGAGTAACCTGGCGGCCTATAGTCCCTGGGATCGCATAGAGTCAGACATGGTTGAGTGACTGATACTTTCATTTGTGTATGCCATTATAATAAGTCTTTATTTTGTTGCAGTGAAATGGACTGGAATGGGTGAATTTAACTCAGATGACCATTATATCTACTACTTCAGGCAGGAATCCCTCAGAAGAAATGGAGTGGCCATCATGGTCAACAAAAGAGTCCGAAATGCAGTACTTGGATGCAATCTCAAAAACGACAGAATGATCTCTGTTCATTTCCAAGGCAAACCATTCAATATCACAGTAATCCAAGTCTATGCCCCAACCAGTAACACTGAAGAAGCTGAAGTTGAACAGTTCTATGAAGACCTACAAGACCTTTTAGAACACCCAAAAAAAGATGTCCTTTTCACTATAAGGGACTGGAATGGAAAAGTAGGAAGTCAAGAAACACCTGGAGTAACAGGCAAATTTGGCCTTGGAATACATAATGAAGCAGGGCAAAGACTAATAGAGTTTTGCCAAGAAAATGCACTGGTCATAACAAACACCCTCTTCCAACAACACAAGAGAAGATTCTATACATGGACATCACCAGATGGTAAACACTGAAATCAGATTCATTATATTCTTTGCAGCCAAAGATGGAGAAGCTCTATAAGACCAGGAGCTGACTGTGGCTCAGACCATGAACTCCTTATTGCCAAATTCAGACTTAAATTGAAGAAAGTAGGGAAAACCACTAGACCATTCAGGTATGACCTAAATCAAATCCCTTATGATTATACAGTGGAAATGAGAAATAGATTTAAGGGCCTAGATCTGATAGACAGAGTGCCTGATGAGCTATGGAATGAGGTCTGTGACATTGTACAGGAGACAGGGATCAAGACCCTCCCCATGGAAAAGAAATGCAAAAAAAAGCAAAATGGCTGTCTGGGGAGGTCTTACAAATAGCTCTGAAAATAAGAGAGGAGAAAAGGAAAGATATAAGCATCTGAATGCAGAGTTCCAAAGAATAGCAAGAAGAGATAAGAAAGCCTTCTTCAGCGATCAATGCAAAGAAATAGAGGAAAACAACAGAATGGGAAAGACTAGAGATCTCTTCAAGAAAATTAGAGATACCAAGGGAACATTTCATGCAAAGATGGGCTCGATAAAGGACAGAAATGGTATGGACCTAAGAGAAGCAGAAGATATTAAGAGGAGATGGCAAGAATACACAGAAGAACTGTACAAAAAAGATCTTCATGACCCAGATAATCACGATGGTGTATCACTGACCTAGAGCCAGACTTCCTGGAATGTGAAGTCAAGTGGGCCTTAGAAAGAATCACTATGAACAAATTTAGTGGAGGTGATAGAATTCCAGTTGAGCTATTCCAAATCCTGAAAGATGCTGCTGTGAAAGTGCTGCACTCAATATGCCAGCAAATTTGGAAGACTCAGCAGTAGTCACAGGACTGGAAAAGGTCAGTTTTCATTCCAATCCCAAAGAAAAGCAATGCCAAAGAATGCTCAAACTACCACAAAATTGCACTCATCTCACATGCTAGTAAAGTAATGCTTAAAATTCTCCAAGAACTTCCTGATGTTCAAGCTGGTTTTAAAAAAGGCAGAGGAACCAGAGATAAAATTGCCAACATCCGCTGGATCATGGAAAAAGCAAGAGAGTTCCAGAAAAACATCTATTTATGCTTTATTGACTATGCCAAAGCCTTTGACTGTGTGGATCACAATAAACTGTGGAAAAATCTGAAAGAGATGGGAATACCAGACCACCTGATCTGCCTCTTGAG
>NW_011495041.1:7629498-7633455 GCF_000754665.1 Bison bison bison
AGGAAAGTTATGACCAACCTAGATAGCATATTCAAAAGCAGAGACATTACTTTGTCAACAAAGGTTCATCTAGTCAAGGTCATGGTTTTTCCTGTGGTCATGTATGGATGTGAGAGTTGGATTGTGAAGAAGGCTGAGCGCCGAAGAATTGATGCTTTTGAACTGTGGTGTTGGAGAAGACTCTTGAGAGTCCCTTGGACTGCAAGGAGGTCCAACCAGTCCATTCTGAAGCAAATCAGCCCTGGAATTTCTTTGGAAGGAATGATGCTAAAGCTGAAACTCCAGTACTTTGGCTGCCTCATGCGAAGAGTTGACTCATTGGAAAAGACTCTGATGCTGGGAGGGACTGGGGGCAGGAGAGGAAGGGGACGACAGAGGATGAGATGGCTGGATGGCATCATTGACTCGATGGACATGAGTCTGAGTGAACTCCCGGAGTTGGTGATGGACAGGGAGGCCTGGCGTGCTGCGATTCATGGGGTCGCAAAGAATTGGACATGACTGAGTGACTGATCTGATCTGATGTTTCCTCTATATCCGGTTCCTAGAGACTTTCTATCGTAAAGGAAGTTGAATTTTGTTGCAAGCTTTTTCCTGCATCTACTGAGATAATCATATATTTTTTATTCCTTAATTTGTTAATGTGATGTACCACATTAATTTGCAAGCATTGAACCATGCTTGTATACCTGAGTTAAATACACTTGATCATGTTTTATGATTCTTTTGATGTATTGTTACACTTGGTTTGCTAATATCTTGTTGAGGATTTTTGCATCTGCATCTATGTCCATTGGTGATATTGGCCTGTAATTTTCTCTCTCGTGATTTCTGGTTTTGGTATCAGGGTGATGCTAGCCTCATAGAATGAGCTCTGAAGTCTTCCTTCCTCTGCACATTTTTGGAATAGTTTGAGGAGGATAATAGTTTTTAGGAAAGTTGTAGAAGCTTAATTTTTGGAGTTTTCTATGCCAGAATAAGAAATAATGAAAGAAGCTATGGCTTCAAACCAAGCCCTGGCATTTATTCAACGTCCATTTATTTATGTCAAAAAGGTACATCTTCAACTCTGTCATAATGAGTTGTGGCAGTCATGGGAACATTTTCAGCTCTTGTTTTCATTTTATTCCAAATATATGGTCTATTGATGATTGGTAACTATGTCAAATGCTTAACAATAGGGTCAAGAGAAAGCATCAAAGAGCTTCAAATCTAAGAGTGGAGAAAAGAGAGTGAAAGCAACAAAAAAAATGCCTATGCAGATGCTGCGGGAAGTTCATAATTTGGATTTGAGTTTACATGCATGTGTATATACAAGTAATTTTATTTATGAAATAATAGGAATTAATCTAATTACAAATAAAATTAGGGAATTCTATGGTTACTAATTGTTGGATATTGAAATTATTCCAGCATTTTCATCTCACTTTCCTGTGAGATTTTTTATTCGCTACTCCTTCCTGGATGGGAAAAATATAAAATTTCTCTACTCTTTGTAAGTGAAAAATGAACACCTTTGGTTATGTAATAATTTAGAAAGTCAAAAATGTCAATAAGAGAAATCAATAGTTAACTATCAATAAATAATTTCAATAATTAACTGAGAGCAAGTTTTGGTTTAAGATATGCAATAGATCTGCGGACATGCTTGACATTGTTAGACAATCATCTGGGGATAACAAAAAGACATTGACTAAAGCCACAGTGAATAAATTTCTAAAACATAAATAAGTAATCTAGGCTTCAGAAAACAACATATTCCTACTAGAGTACAATAGAAGTCAACAATTTCAATGATTAGTTCTTTTTACTGCTGTAGGAAATGCAAGGGACATGTTTATCACTTTTTTTTTCCTTTAAGAATTCAGCATCCAACATCCTAGATACTAACTGATTTTCATGTTTCCCTGGAAATATATTATTTATTCATGATTTGTACTATCAACCAGAAAAGTTATATCATTTTTCAAGATTTTTTCTAATATTGCTCATCTTTCCTTTAAAGACTGATTCCTTCACAGTATCTGAACTCTTTTTTTTTTTGGTTGACGTGGTGTTGAACTGTTGCAATCTCAGTGGCATCTCAGTTAATGATACCCTTCAGCTCAAAAATACTTCATTTCTCTCCTTATCCTTTGCTTGGAATTGCATGTTTTTAGTCCCCAAACCTCTTGGCAAGAGAAGGAAAAATGCTACTTTCAACAATGCATTTCAAATATAAGGGTTAGAGAGAGAGGGAGGGAAGCACATTTAGAACAAGATGAAGTTACCTAACATAATAAGTGTAAACTTTTATATATCCGCTCTCCTCCTCCCTCCCCAAAATCATAATGCAGGTAGGTAAAATAGAAAATAAAACCAAACCAAGGGGCACAAACATATCTCAGCTACAAAAGTAAAATACTACCATTGATATGAACATTTATGTGCAGTGATTTCACTCATAAGCATATGGAATTGGTGCTGTAAGGATGCCCTCACACAGGTATGTTGGCTGTTACTTTGAATTTATGTGATATGCTTTGACAGCATGAGTTTACCTATAATTTCTCTTATATCTAAATAATATTTTTGATATTTGTACATAGTTCAGGTGATGCAATCCATTTATGCAATATTCTATCATCAGTTGAAACTAATGCAAAATACAAATATTTCTTAGAAACTAACAACTGAAATTATGAGTTTGAGGAGAGTTCAAGCCAAAGTTACTGAAAATAAAGCAGCAGATCTTGATTGGTACCTATCCAAATGTGAAATACTTTTAGTTACCATGACTGTAGGACTCTATGCTAAGATGACATTCTAAATAAATTTAAATTTATTGGTCAACTTGAAATTTAAAATCAACTTAAAAACTAACCTCTTTTTATAAGAAGGAAAGTATAATTAATATATTGGAAATGTTTTATGTATCACCAATTTACAGTATATCAGAAAACCCTTTCTAGCAGGTCAAAGGGCAAGTGTTAGAGATGCTATTATAAAGATGGGTTGGAAGCTGATGTGTATTCCAATGCATTATCTCTAATTTTAATGGAACAATTTAGAGTACTGACTCTAAAAGAAGGATAGCTCCACTTAAAAGTGATAAAAATAACATCTTCAAACAAATATTGCATTAGTATAGGCCAAGGCGTTTTACATCTATTATCTTATTTTATTAGTGTTAGTCATGCAGTCCTGTCCGACTTTTTTGTGACCCCATGGGCTGTAGCCTGTCAGGCTCCTCTATCTGTAGAATTCTCCAGGTAAGAATACTGGAGTGGGTAGCCACTCCCTTCTCCAGGGGATCGTTCATATCAACAAATTGAACCCAGGTCTCCCACTCTGCAAGGAGATTCTTTGCAGTCTGAGCCACCAGGGAAGCCCATGTCATGCTCTCATAAGCATCAGACAATGTGTGAGAATCAAAATGATCTTTTACATAACTTACTTGAATCTAGCAAAAATTGTTTTTCTCAAAAGACTTGAGACAAAAGTCAGAAGTGATCAGTTCAGTTCAGTTCAGTTCTGTCGCTCAGTCATGTCTGACACTTTGCGACCCCTTGGACTGCAGCACACCAGGCTTCCCTGTCCATCACCAACTCCGGGAGTCTACTCAAACTCATGTCCATTGAGTCAATGATGCCATCCAACCATCTCATCCTTTGTTGTCTCCTTCTCCTCCTGCCTTCAATCTTTCCCAGCATCAGGTCTTTTCAAATGAATCAGTTCTTCCCATCAGGTGGCCAAAGTATTGGAGTTTCAGCTTCACCATCAGTCCTTCCAATGAATATTCAGGACTGATTTCATTTAGAATGGACAGGTTGGATCTCCTTGCAGTCCAAGGGACTCTCAAGAGTCTTCTCCAACACCACAGTTCAAAAGCATCAATTCTTCAGTGCTCAGCTTTCTTTATAGTCCAACTCTCACATCCATACAGGACTACTGGAAAAACCATTGCTTTGACTAGAT
>NW_011495041.1:7633555-7639940 GCF_000754665.1 Bison bison bison
GGCTTTGACTAGATGGACTTTTGTTGGCAAAGTAATGTCTCTGGTTTTTAATATGCTGTCTAGGTTGATCATAACTTTTCTTCAAGGAGCAAGCGCCTTTCAATTTCATTGTTGCAGTCACCATCTGAAGTAATTTTGGAGCCCCCAAAAATAAAGTCTGTTACTGTTTCCACTGTTTCCCCTTCTATTTGACATGAAGTGATGGGACCAGATGCCATGATCTTAGTTTTCTGAATGTTGAGTTTTAAGCCAACTTTTTCACTCTCCTCTTTCACTTTCATCAGTGGTTTTTGCTAATGTCATCATTAAATACAGCTGAGACTGAGAAATACTTTAAAGAATAAAATGTCTCCACCTAAATAAAATATTCAAAGTATATTATTTGGCCTGACAAATTTGAATTTAGAGTATGTGTTTACTAAATTATTTGGATAATTTCAAGATTCTTTCAAAATAAAGAGCATTTGATAATAATATTGACTATCATATAATCAACACAGTGGGATATCTTATGTGGTGAGTACTGAGGCATGTAATTAAAACAAAATATGTTACACTACTTCCAAAGCCGTGCAATAATTTAACATTCCGATTCTGTATTTCTACATTTCACTATGAAGTGAAGTGAAGTGAAGTCACTCAGTCGTGTCCGACTCTTTGCGATCCCATGGACTGTAGCCTATCAGGTGACTCCGTCCATGGGATTTTCTAGGCAAGAGTACTGGAGTGGGTTGCCATTTCCTTCTCCAGGGATCTTCCCTACCAGGGATCAAACCCAGGTCTCCTGCATTGCAGACAGACGTTTTTACCATCTGAGCCACCAGGGAAACATTTCACTGTAATGCACATAAATATTTTGTGGAACATTCATAATTTCTTCCATTTTCTAAGTGTTCTAGGAAAAATGAACACTAAAAAGTGTTCTAGGATTTGAAGAAGTTCTATTTACATAAAATTTGTTTATTTCAGCAGTTATTAAATAGAATACCTGCTATATGGCAAATATTACATATTTCAAGAACTGAGAAAATAATTAGGACCAACCACCTATCCTTAAATGTTTATAAAATAGTGATCCAACTCTGCTTAAGGAAAATAAAGAATTCTGTCCATATTGTGAGGATTGGTATTTTTAGGAATATGCATTTCATAGAAGTCCTTATAAACTCTGCATTTTTATTTCATGTGTGCATAATTGTACTGCATAGTCTTATAATCATGCATCTTTTAGAAATATTATGTAGCCCTTTATAACATTTTCTACCTAGCAAGTCAGACAGGCAACAGAGATGTTACCACTGCTTAAAGAGCCCATCATAAATCTCAAATTTAAAGTATTTATTTCCCTTTTGGAATAAAACTAGAAAAGGAAAATAAAATAATTTCCTTAAGTTCCATAGAGGTGTGATGCAGAACATTTCAGAACTTATGTGATGTCTTCCAAAGCCAAGTGTAATTAAACATGTAGAAAGCTGGAGACTGCTCTACGGGTGAGAGTGAAATGCAACAATCGTGTGTTCTTTATTAAAATCATGAAGTTTTCTTCTAACTTGTATCCTTCAGGTGGCAAAACTATTATCAATTTCATGCATTATGTTCTTTCCTTATAACTTTTCAAGCTTTCAGATGCTAGGAAAAGTTATTTATCTTTACTGACTAATCAGATATTCTAGAATAATTTTACAAAGGCCCAGCTGTAAAGGCTCACATGAGCCACACTTAACATGAAACTGTTTTTCTTTTTATTTTTCAGGTTTAGCTGAGCCTGATGGTCTAGCATATTATATCATCTAGATCCCAACAAGAGGATTTCCCAGATGGCGGTGGTGGTAAAGAATGTGCCAGCCAATACAGGAGACCTAAGAGAAGTGGGTTCAATCCCTAGGTCAGGAAGATCTGGAGGAGGGCATGGCAACCCACTCTAGTATTCTTGCCTGGAGAATATCATGGATAGAGGAGCCTGGGAGGCTACAGTCCATAGGGTCACACAGAGTTGCACACAACTGAAGCGATTCAGCACAACAGGATTAAAGTAAGTATGTTGAGCAATAGGGGAGAAGGCAATGGCAACCCACTCCAGTCCTCTTGCCTGGAAAATCCCATGGATGGAGGGGCCTGGTGGGCTGCAGTCCATGGGGTCGTGAAGAGTTGGACATGACTGAGCGACCTCACTTTCACTTTTCACTTTCATGCATTGGAGAAGGAAATGGCAATCCACTCCAGTGTTCTTGCCTGGAGAATCCCAGGGATGGGGGAGCCTGGTGGGCTGCCGTCTATGGGGTTGCACAGAGTCGGACACGACTGAGGTGACTTAGCAGCAGCAGCAGCAGTTGAGCAATAGAAAGTATTATAAACACCCATGAACTCAAAAGCACTTTCTCACAAAAGCATCATATCTAATATAGAAAAAGAATAAGGCATGATAGCTTTCAGCCATTGTGGTGCTTTGTGAAAACATAGCTGGCTCAATGTTAATTAAAATCTGAATTTACTGCCAATGTTGCAAAAGTACAAAAATTTGTAACAAATAAATAAAACCATGGCCACGAATATAAATGAGGAATTTTTAGAATATAGTTGTTGCCAAAAATATCCATAGCAGGTATAATGTTTATGTTTGGAGTAAAGAAAAGAAGGGAAAATAAAATATCTTGTCTCTCAGGTCTCTGGGTCAAAATTTAAAACATGACTTGAGAAATGTTTCATAATTATACTGTCAACTATACTGTCAATATGAAAAGGATTGATATCTATATCAAGACAAAAAACTTCTAAAACTCAAAAATAAGAAAACAACTCGATTTTAAAGACAGCAAGACATTTGAACAGACCCTTCACCAAAGAAGGTAAACAGCAAACAATCACAAAGAAAGATGTCATGTGTCATTCAGTTCAGTTCAGCCGCTCAGTCGTGTCCGACTCTTTGCAACCCCATGAATTGCAGCACGCCAGGCCTCCCTGTCCCTCGCCAACTCCCAGAGTTCACTCAAACTCATGTCCATCGAGTTGGTGATGCCTTCCAGCCATCTCATCCTCTGTCATCCCCTTCTCCTCCTGCCCCCAATCCCTCCCAGCATCAGAGTCTTTTCCAATGAGTCAACTCTTCGCATGAGGTGACCAAAGTACTGGAGTTTCAGCTTTAGCATCAATCCTTCCAAAGAACACCCAGGACTAATCTCCTTTAGAATGGACTGGTTGAATCTCGTTACAGTCCAAGGGATTCTCAAGAGTCTTCTCCAACACCACAGTTCAAAAGAATCAATTCTTCAGCACTCAGCTTTCTTCACAGTCCAATTCTCACATCCATACATGACCACTGGAAAAACCATAGCCTTGACTAGACAGACCTTTGTTGGCATTCGAGAAGTGCAAATTAAAAAAAAAAAAAATGATAATCAGTACATACTTATTAGAAATTTATAATAGCCAAAGTTCCTGAACACAAGGGGAAGCAATAGGAGGCCCTGTTCACTTCTGCTGGAAACACACAATCATACAGTCACCCTAGAAAATAGTGTGACAGCTCCTTTTAAAGGTAATCATACTCTGAAAAGTACCATTGATATTTTGCTAGGGAATGTATAGAATTGGTAGATTGCTTCGGGTGATATGAACATCATTACAACATTAATTCTTCCACTCTATGAACATGGAATATTTTTCCATTTACCTGTATTTTAAATATCTTTTATAGTTTTCAGAATACAGACATTTCACCTCCTTTGTTAAACTGATTCCAAGTATTTTATTTTTGATGCTAATGTAAATTGAGATTAGTTTCTTAATTTCTTTTTCAAATAGTTCATCATTAGTATATATAAACAACTGATTTTTGTATGTTAATTCTGTATCCTGCAACTTTACTGATTTCATTTATTAGTTTCAATTAATTTTTTTATGGAGTATTTGGAGTTTTCTGTCTATAAGGTCATATCATCTGCAGAGACAAATTTTCCCTTTCCAACTTGCATGCTTGTTTTTGTTTTTTTTAATTAGTTTTCTTACCTAATTGCTTAGGCTAGAATTTCCAGTATTACACTGAATAAAGTTAGTATTTTATTCATATTTCTTATTTCTTTTCTTATTTCTGAGTAACTGAATAGTACTACTTTTAGTTAAATATGTACTTTCTACATACAGGAAAGGTTTGAAATCAATATATGTACCACAGACTCTTAAACATATTAAGCATTTTCATTAAATATTCATCTAGATTAACTATTGAACTAAATCAATATATGTATAAATATAGCTTTTATACATATATTAGCATTTAATTTTACCAGTAGTAGTACATTTAAAAATATTCACAAAATAAAATTAATGTGAACATATCTTGCCATCTGACTCAGATTAACATCGACTACACTAAACAATATTTCTTGGTTTAATACAGAAATCAAACATGAAAGAAACTTCAGTCATCAATACTTTGGTATAATTATATTATTTTGGTATAAATTTTGTATATAATCATAAACAAATATTAGTAATATAAAATATCAATGTACAATTAAGAACAAGATAAGAAGGATAGCTATAATAAGTTTTATTCAATACTTTACAAGACATTGTAGCAATTGAAAGGAGACATATAAAATAAAGACAAGGTAAAAAATTTGGAAAGGAAGGAAAATACTGATATTTTTTCCAGCTGGTAAGCTTTAGTTCAGTTCAGTTCAGTTCAGTCGCTCAGTCATGTCTGACTCTCTGTGACCCCATGAAGTGCAGCATGCCAGGCCTCCCTGCCCATCACCAACTCCTGGAGTTCACCCAAACTCTTGTCCATTGAGTCAGTGATGCCATCCTTATGTATATTAAAAATAATTCATGATTATTAATTAAAAGGGTTTTTGCATTGTTGCTAAATAAAAGATCAATATAAAATTTTAATTACACTTTATATACCACCCATGTTTAGAAAATTAAAAATAAAACTATTTTAAATTTTATAATAAAAATTATAAAATAAAATTTTTTTTCAAAAAGTTTTAAAATAATTAAAAATAACTACCAGTCACAATATTAGTGCATAATATAAAGTATCAGGAATAAGTGTCCTAAAAGCTATCAAGACTATTATATAAATATTATAAAACTACTTTAAAATATATTATGAGGCCTCTATAAATATATATTGTTATATATAACAATATTTATTTTATGTCAGTATTATATATTGTCTATAACATGTTATCAATTATTATACATTAATAAACTATATAATTGATATAATTGTATATCATAAAACATTATTACAAATTTTAAATTTTACATATATATTTACATTATTTATTAGGAATCAGTTCAGTTCAGTCACTCAGTCATGTCCAACTCCTTGCGACCCCATGAATCACAGCATAGGAGGCCTCCTTGTCCATCACCAACTCCCAGAGTTCACTCAACTCATGTCCATCGAGTCGGTAATGCCATCCAGCCATCTCATCCTCTGTTGTCCCCTTCTCCTCCTGCCCCTAATCCCTCCCAGCTTCAGGGTCTTTTCCAATGAGTCAACTCTTCGCATGAGGTGGCCAAAGTACTGGAGTTTCAGCTTCAACATCAGTCCTTCCAATGAACACCCAGGACTGATCTCCTTTAGGATGAATGGGTTGGATCTCCTTGTAGTCCAAGGGACTCTCAAGAGTCTTCTCCAACATCACAGTTCAAAAGCATCAATTCTTCGGTGCTCAGCTTTCTTCACAGTCCAACTCTCACATCCATACATGACCGCTGGAAAAACCATAGCCTTGACTAGATGGACCTTTTTTGGCAAAGTAATGTCTCTGCTTTTGAATATGCTATCTAGGTTGGTCATAACTTTTCTTCCAAGGAGTAAGCATATTTTAATTTCATGGCTGCAACCATCATCTGCAGTGATTTTGGAGCCCAAAAAATATAAAGTCTGACATTGTTTCCACTGTTTCCCCATCTATCTGCCATGAAGTTATGGGACTAGATGCCATGAGCTTAGTTTTCTTAATGTTGAGCTTTAAGCCAACTTTTTCACTCTCCTCTTTCACTTTCGTCAACAGGCTTTTTAGTTCCTCTTCACTTTCTGCCATAAGGGTGGTGTCATCTGCATATCTGAGGTTATTGATATTTCTCCCAGCAATCTTGATTCCAGCTTGGGCTTCTTCCAGCCCAGCGTTTCTCATGATGTACTCTGCATAGAAGTTAAATAAGCAGAGTGACAATATACAGCCTTGACATAAAGGCTTTTCTTATTTGGAACTAGTTTGTTGTTCCATGTCCAGTTCTAACTGTTGCTTCCTGACCTGCATATATAGGTTTCTCAAGAGGCAGTTCGGGTGGTCTGGTATTCCCATCTCTTTCAGAATTTTCCACAATTTATTGTGATCCACACAGTCAAAGGCTTTGGCATAGT
>NW_011495041.1:7640040-7707926 GCF_000754665.1 Bison bison bison
AGATCTGGAAGTTCACAGTTCACATATTGCTGAAGCCTGGTTTGGAGAATTTTGAGCATTACTTTACTAGCGTGTGAGATGAGTGCAATTGTGCGGTAGTTTGAGCATTCTTTGGCATTGCTTTTCTTTGGGATTGGAATGAAAACTGAAATTTTCCAGTCCTGTTGCCACTGCTGAGTTTTCCAAATTTGCTGGCATATTGAGTGTAGCACTTTCACAGCATCATCTTAGTAAGTCTTCTCAAAAGTTATCAGGACCTTTAAGTAAGTACTATAAAATTACTTTAGCTATATTAAAGAGAATCTCTATAAATATATGTGATTATATACTATTTCTGCTTTTTATCATTTATATAAAATATCCATGTATATCTATTTAATAGATAGCAAGTTACAATTTGTTATTCCCTCTACTCAGTTTGATTTAAAAGTCAGTGCAATTCCAATTAAGAAGAATTTTGTTGTTTTTTTTTTAATTTTCATTTGGCTGCACCATGTCTTATTTGTAGCACACACAATCTTTAATTGTGGCACGTGGGATCTAGGTCCCTGACCAGGGATGGAACCCAGGCCCCTGCACTGGGAGAATAGAGTCCTTATGACTGTACCACTAAGGAAGTCCCAAGGACCATATAATGTTGACAAGAAAGCAGATATGAGGAGGCTAAGGTTTGAGAACAGTAAACATCTTCTTGATTTGCAAAATTTTTATAAGGCCAAATTGATGAAAATCTGTCTGATTCATGGCAGAGATAAATAACCAGAGTACAGTATGGAAAGCCCAGAAATAGACAAAAATAAACTTGACATATAATATATTAAGAATTTACATTGAAGAATAGATAATAAATTATGGATCATTTGATAATGCTGGGACAATATATCTATACTGAAAACAAGTTTTAAAACAAAACCCTATTTCATATCATTCACAAAAATCAATTCTGCATGAAACAAAGAGATAAAAGAAAAATACACTTTTACAGGGAAGTTAACCTTTTTAGGATCATGTGGTTGAGATGATCTCTTTTTAAAGGATTAAGCAAAGTATAAATCATAAAAGGGCTATCTTATAAACAGAAGAAACTCTGTTTATTAAAAGTAATGATAAATAGAACAAATATGTTAAGACAAGTCCAAAATGGGAGATATTTGCAACACTAGTGAAAAGATTTCAGAAAACGTAAGAAATCTAAGAAATCAATATGAATTAAAAATATGACAATCTCCATTAAAAATAAAGAAGTACTTCACAAATATTGGAAAAGAAATGATCAATTTAAAAAGAAAATACATGATCTTTTTGAACACTAATCAGGTAATTGCAAATTAAAACAACTTTTAGTTTCATTTCACACACAAAACAACTGGCAAAATTTTACGTCTTAGAATTTTGAGAAAATGCAAGATCATGGCACAATTATAGCTCATATACTGTTAGCAGAGATATAAACTGGACAAAAAAAATGGGTAATAATCTGGCACATTTTAGCAATGTAGTCTTTTGTAATCTACACATTTCAATGGTGGATATATACCTTATAGAAGTACACACAGGCACCAGGACACATTACACAGGAATGTCTGTAGTAGTATTGTTCAACATAGACCTGAAGTCATTCAAATGGCCATCAACATTACGGACAACACATACACTATTGATACATTCACATATCAGAACATTATACAGCAGTGAGAATGAACTACGACTATATATAAAACAGTATGTTTGAATCTTTCAAATATAATATTGAGCAAAAGACAGAAATAACCCACATTGTTATCTCAGAGCAAGAGGCTGTAGGCCACAAGCAGTAACATCGGTGCAGTGTTCATCACCTCCAAAACATTTAAGGAACCACTATTAGGAAGCCCTGTGTCTATACAGACAATGCTTCATATTAATATTCTAAAATTTCATAGGCTAATATTGGACTTCAATTTTTAAAAGTCAGCATGGTATATATGAGATTTTTAAGAAAATTTTTGTGACACATCTTAGGACGTAAAGAGCAAGTAAAAACGGTGTGGTATTACATAGATATTGTATTTGCTGGTAGAAATTGTTTCTCCTACAAGCATGTTCACAATTAAGTTATATTTGAAGTCATTCTGGTGATTTCCCCACCTACTTATGACCTTTAGTATAATTCTGCAACATAAATATATCACCACAACAGGACCTGAACAAGACTAAGATTTAATGTGCATTTTCCTCTCTTATTCATAAAGAATGAAATGTAAACACCTACATTTTTATAACTCACGGCAATTACACCACTCTAGAATGCCTTTAGATTTATTAAGAATTCACTTCCTTCAGAACTACTTTGTTGAAAGCCGAGGAATTTACATGCTTAGAAATAATACATTGTGCTTGAAACCAGCACAGTGAGGCCCTGCACCAGAAAGTTATTCCAGAATTAGAAGGTTAAATGTATTAAGCTCTGTAGTATGAGCAGTGACCAATGTAAAATATCTCTAATTTTCAAAACCCCGTTTTAAAGTTGGGTAGTCATTTTGGTTTTGCTTTTTGAAGGACAGGGAAGCCTGGTGTGCTTACAGCCCATGGGGTTGCAAAGAGTTGGACATGACTGAGAGACTGAACAACAACAAAATTCTAGGACTTCAAAATTAATCAAACTTCTTTGGGGGCCACTGGATTTGGAACTTAATGATGTCACCAGGCAAGCTTCAGATCCTGAAGGGCCTGTGCATGCCTACCTGTGTGTGGGAGTATATTCATTTCCAGGAAAGCCTACCATTGAGGATTTCTATTACTTGTGATAGTAGACATCCAGGTCAATTATGCTTTCGAATACACATATGTAATCTTTTGAGCAGGCATTGTTGTTTGAGTATCACAGATTCAGAAAACATCAATTGAATGTTATTTCAAAGCAAATCTTACTGCTTTCTGTGTCCTATCAATTAGGACTGATTAGTTCTCTAGATTCGCAGACTCTTAGAAATATGATACAGATTCAAGGAGTAGGAATCTTCCTTTGAAATATAAGCACAATCAAAAATCTCTCTTCAGACAATATTTAGTTCAGTGGAGGGGACTGTTAAACTTAAATCTAGATATTTCTGTGAGGCAGCTCCAGGTTATATTTCTAACACTTTGAAAAGAATTCTGATTAGCATTGATTTCCAATAACCTGAAAATCTATGACACCTCCCTGAGGGCTCAAGTCGAGGGCAGCAAACCTTGGTTGGCTTTTCTGCACCTGGCTTCTTTTAGAAGCCAGCAAGGCACATTTCCACAGGGTGGGAAGAAATCCAAATGCACATTAAGCAAGTCATAAAGATAAGACTTACTGTTTCCAGAGAAGTGGTAATTTTCTATGACCTGAAAATGAAAATCAAAATAACATTTGAACGTACTCACTCGTTTGATAGTAACACTAGGGTAGGATTTGATAGAACTGGGTCACTGCCCTGAAGGATTGTGCTTCCTAAACTGGAGACAATATATATTCAAAGAAGCTTCAAATCTATGTTTGTTTGATTTTCTTTTGTTTGTTTCTTTGTTTGTTTGTTTTTGCGCCAGGCGGGGCGGGGTGGGGGGAGCTTTCTTTCAGTGAAATTGAATCTGTGATAAATTTAATTTTACTTCCTTCCCAGGCTTTCTAATCTATGTCCATACATTATAAACTGAGTTCTTCAAAGCTTAAAGATTGTCTAGATTCTAAGAAAGTAAATGCAGTTGAGAGAAAATATCTTACTTAATGCAGGTTTGACCAAGATAGTAACAATGAATCGATAACACCCAAATGTAAAAGCTTTTTGGACAATGTGTAGAACCTACATTTTGTCTTTCTTGTAAACTTAAGGTGCTATTTAATAATCCCTTTGGCAGCTCAAAAAAGATCCATCCAAGTAGGATCAAAAGAATTTCTTGCCCTTACATATATTTCACTTCCTTTCAACTATTTATTTTCCTTAGGAAATTTATCTTGTGTTTCAGCAGTAAATGTGTTCTCGCCTGCCTTTCTCTAACAATACATTAACAATGAATTTATGACACATGGAAAAGTTCTTCATGACTTATCTGTTGTTGAAGATTTCGGCTTAAGTCATTTTATTTCAAATGACTTAGTTTGATATTTTGATACCAAACTAGGGAAAAGTGTTAGAACTTTAAAGAAAGAGTTATCAAAATAAATTCACAAAATGTCTTCTTTCTCCAGATTTAAACTGCAATATTATATCTGTTCATTGAAATTTGGACTCATCTGTATAGAAATCTCCACAGAGATGCGATTTATTGTGTCCACATCGGAATTTTTATTGCCAAACTGAAACCTATCTTCCTAAAGGCCATTGCCAACTCACCAAATGGAAATAGTATTTCCTCATTTTTCAAATCCTGGGAGCTCTTCTTGATTTTTCTTTTTTTGCCACCCTATGCAATTCACTCCACATAAAGAAGCCTCAACTCATTCCTGGCTCCCTCAGTCACAACACTGTATTATATTTTCCTCAATGCATTCATCTCTTTCTCTGAAAATATTGATATCTTTATGTGCTTATTTGCTGTTTCCCTTTAGCCCCTGGAATGCAAGCTCCCTTTGAATATAATTTATTTTTAAAGTCCACTATTAATATCATGTGCATAGCACAGTGCCTGGGGAATAAATTAAATATTAAAAATATATATGTTAAACCATGAAAGAATAAGATACCTTATCTTTAGTACCAAGAACATTGCTCCATATAAGGGCTCTTAATTAATTTCAGAATTCACAAATCCTATGTAAGTAAATTCATAGAGACTTATGACTTAATTTTCAATTAGCTTTGATAAAATGAACATTTTATCAAATACTGTCTCCTGCTCAAAAACACAAATCTTTGAGTTTTTCAAAATACCTTCCTTTTAAAACAAGAAAATTTAAATAATCAAGTGTTATAATGCTTAAATGGTTTTTATAAAACACATCTAATAGTACATACTAAGCTCTATTTAAAAACAGGAACTTAAGGTGCTTGATTTAATATTCATTTGGTTTCATGCCTGTATTTTGTTACTGTTGATATTTTTATTTTGTGGAACATCTTTGTTGCCCTGCATGCATTGTTTATGCCTGGAAGCATGCAGACAGCCCCCACTGGTAATGAGAGGTGATAAGCTTGTCGGCAGCCAGGTGACTAGACATCTAAATATGGCCTCAATGAGTCAGATGTAAAAGAGAAATAAAACAGCTACACTAACAGAGTTTTCTATTTTCACCACACTAAAGAAATCAAAACATTTTATTGCCTGAAAACAAACATCATATGGAAAATAGTTTGCAATAAACAGAATTGTGGTTTTTAAAATGTTACTAAACAGGCTCTTTCGGAGAAGGCAATGGCACCCCACTCCAGTACATACATTGGAGAAGGAAATGGCAACCCACTCCAGTGTTCTTGCCTGGAGAATCCCAGGGACGGCGGAGCCTGGTGGGCTGCCGTCTATGGGGTCGCACAGAGTCGAACACGACTGAAGCAACTTAACAACAGCAGCAGCAGCAAAGAGGCTCTTTAAACAGAAGTCACCAATAAATAGTACAAGCCAGAAGTATCACTGCTGCAGAAGATTATGTCTTCATCTTTGTTTCAACCAGAGACTAGTAATTCAAGATCCACAAAAGGTCACAAGTTCTTAAATGGACACTGGACACAGTCACATGCTCCAATGACACAGATGTTGACAATAGGGGAGATTCTGCAAGTATGGGGCCACAGGAACTCTTACTTTTCACTCAATTTTGCTGTGACTCTAAAGCTGCTCTAAAAAATAATCTATTAAAACAATCTTGCAAATGAGTTATGGTTTGGGAGAAACACCTTAGAGCATGCTAGAAAAGATCACTGTTATGTACATACACACAGACACACACACACTGTCTCTTTCTCTCTCTCACACACACACACACACATATCTCTAATGATTATCTTGTTTTCATGTGGTGAAACTGAGTCTCAGCAAGGATGCTAAATTCTGATAGAACAAACTGGAGTCAGGTTCCAAATTTCAATTGATTCCTAAATGCTTACTCCTTTCCCTGCACCAGTTATTCTCAGGATATTTGCATCAATATAATTTATTCTTGTGTGTGTGTGTGTGTGTGTGTGTGTGTGTTCAGTCGCTCAGCCACGTCAGACTCTGTGACCCCATGGACTGTAGTCCACCAGGCTCCTCTGTACATGGAATTTTCCAGGTCAGAATACTGGAGTGGATGGCATTTCCTAACCCAGAGATTGAACTGCATCTCTTGAGTCTCCTGCATTGCAGGTGGATCCTTTATGACTGTACCACCTGGGAATCATACTTAATCCTGTTAACTCTTCCTAGATTAAAACAATAAGATAGCAACACTGCCTTTTACTTCAACTATCAAAAGAGCAACATTCTGGAAAAATCTTTTGCTATATCCTTTTTAAAAATTATTGACAAGATGATGCCAAAATTTCCATTTTAAAAAAATCAATTTTTTAAAATTTCCATTTTAAGAAAATTTTTTTCAAGTTGGCCTCTTCTAACATTTACTGGTCCCCAAATCCCAAAAACTACTGTCCAATGTAAACTTTTTATTTTTTCTTAAAAAATAAGATACTGACCTCATAATGATCATTTTAGCTTGCACATAGAAAGTATTAGAATTTAAACAGTTGGACAGAAAGTGGTTTTTCAGAGAACATTGACTTTATTATTATTTATGTTTGATGATGAACATATTTTCTTAGGATTTTCATAATTTATAAAGGTACTAAGATAAAGTTGTCCTAACAAAAAGTTAATGGATAAAAATAATTTAGAAGAAAGATACTATAAAAGCTACTTATATTGTAAGAACAAAAGAATAAATCTTTACTTAAAGAAAATATGTTTAATGTTTTAAACTCATTAAATTCATACCATACTTATTATAATCAGGCCAAGAGGGATGCTCATATGTTCCCTTGCGTCGATTGATTTTCCTATGATATTTAAATGAATGGTGTTGTATTATAGTCATAAATAACATCAAAGTGTACTATTCATGTGCTGGGATTAAAGTTCTGCTGCTACTGTGAAGTTAATCATCTTCACAATTATACAATCAAATGAAGAACTTTGAGTAGTTTTTTTTAGAGGGAGAAGAAAAACCCCTAAGGCTCCTTATCTTCACATTTGTGGAAAGAAAAGAAAAAGGAGCTTTTATGCGACACATCCTTGGGGAACTCTTTGGACACCATGGGCATTTAAGAACTACAGTGAAAAAGTAGAAATTAAAATATCCTGGATTTCAGACATATAATTTTCTTGAGGGTAAAATTACTAAAAGATGATAAAACCAAAGACAAGTAAAGATAAGTTAGGATAAAGATTTGTTACATTCTACAATATATGAATCACCCATAGAATATGTATTTCTGTTTTTTTGAAAGATGAAAGTAATGACCAACAGGAAAAAGTAGACCTTTGTCATTTCCTTACCTTCTGGATGACAAAGGGGAAAAAATAAGCCTAAAGTTAACTTAAAAGATCATTTTCCATTCATAGTTAATTCATTCTTCAGACAGTAAGAAACTACTTTCAGATTCAGTCCATAAAGTAAATGTCCTTGTGATACTGAATTAAAAGGAGGTATACTGGATACTATGAATTATTAACAGTGCAGTCTAGAAGCTGAAGAACACAATATTAATTCAACTTTAATATTATAATCCAACTGCAGTAAAATATCCTTTTTCTATAGATCTGTGTGACCAATAACTTATTTTTAAGAAAATAATTTTCTTGGATTTAAAGTTATTTCAAAAATCGAGGATTGAGTTGATTACTTCTACCAACATCAGAAAAAAAGAAAAAAAAATAGAAAGAAAATTACCAGTCTTCTCGAAGCATGTATTAAATTTCCTCTTCAATTTAAGGCATATCCTTGGCCACAGAATGTAACAAACATGGCCCCTTATCAAGCCTATTTAAAGGTGGAGAATCTGAAGCTCTGAACAGTTTAGCATGTCTATATAAAAACAGTATTTCTTGGAATTTTTCATTTCCATGTGTTCACCTTTTAAAGAATATTTGCTTAATTAAAAATTCAAAAATTGAGAATGAAGAACAGTTACATATGTATTGGGAGTATTGATCCTGTTGTTGTTAAAGTAATTATTTTTGGTCAGATTGGTTTGGGGCAGGCTGAGGCCCTGGATGCCAGATGACAGAACGGTGCTTAGTAGCATGCAGTACCACCTCCAGCTCAACACTTCCCCTACTAACACCACTCTTTGCCTTGTTCTTGCATCCCAGAGTCTGGGGTACCTCACCAGCTGATGTGCAACGTAAAGAGAAAAGAATGAGCCAGAAACTGAAAAATACATCATTGATGATATGGAGTCCTGCCCCAAGGCCATAAACATGGAACCCAGAACCAAGGCCACCTCTGAAATTGACTGAGGCCCTTTGTAACTGTTGCCAAAAGCTTCCCCCCACCAACCATCACCAGCAGCTTCCTAACTCCATATTAGGCAAAAATGCCCACCCCAGTGCTCTCCCTGCTGCTAAGTCGCTTCAATCGTGTCCAACTCTGTGTGACCCCATAGAAGGCAGCCCACCAGGCTCCTCCGTCCCTGGGATTCTCCAGGCAAGAACACTGGCGTGGGTTGCCATTTCCTTCTCCAATGCATGAAAGTGAAAAGTGAAAGTGAATTCGTTCAGTCGTGTCTGACTCTTCTCGACCCCAAGGACTGCAGCCTACCAGGCTCCTCTGTCCATGGGATCCTCCAGGCAAGAGTACTGGAGTGGGGTGCCATTGCCTTCTCCGGTGCTCTCCCTGTAGCACCCTAATCAATCACCTAATGCCAACCTTTCAGCAGGAATTTTCTTTGTCTTGAGGCTATGAAAATTGACTACTACCACCTGGAAAGTGTCAACTCTCCCTGATCTATCAGGAGGTTATCACATTATCTCTGCTCTTTGTTTTTTAATAAACTCACTCTTTCCTGTAATACTCTGTGTCTGAATATTCTTTTCCAACCCACATTTGGACAAGATTAACAATAGGGTAATGTAACTAGGGAGGAACTATATATAAAAGCTGCTTGCCATGGTGACCCTCATCTAAGCAGTGAAGAAGTCTCATATCCTAGTCCTGTGATACCTCCTAGCATCAGATGGAAGCGTCCTTCCAGTATGTGATGTGGGAATTTCCCAGGACTTCAAAAGATCTGGGCTTCCAGGCACTGCTAGTGGTGCTCCACAGGAGCCAAGTGAGCCCTAGATGGTGGGCCTCTGCGAGGGCACCAACTTCTGTGTTTCCCACGCCACTGATGTAGGGTTCATCCCAAAGGCTTCAGCTAGAAGAAATGCTTAAGATCCATCACGATAGGGTGGAGGGGGTCTTCCACCACCAAGATAAAAGAAAGCAAACCAGAAACTAAATGTCTTCTCCCCCTGTATCAGTAATATTTTTGTGTTGCTATTCATAGGATCAAAAGATAACCAAATTAGGAAAGTAGGGAATAGAATCATATATTATGACTTTTTCATTCATATGTGGATTTTTAATATAAATGTGGAGCCATAAAACCCTAATGATTGCAAGTCAAAATATTTCAGTGAACAATATTGAGCAAGTGGTTTCACTGATTGCCTCAGCTGTACCTGATGTGATAAAGGGGCAGCTGGTACCTGATTCACTTAGTATCAATCAAAACTATGTAAACAGCGTGCTAAACCTGTAACTGTAATACATCAATTCAGTTCAGTCGCTCAGTCGTGTCCAACTCTTTCGACCCCATGAATCGCAGCATGCCAGGCCTCCCTATTCATCATCAACTCCCGGAGTTCACTCAGACTCATGTCCATCGAGTCAGTGATGCCATCCAGCCATCTCACCCTCTGTCGTCCCCTTCTTCTCCTGCCCCCAATCCCTCCCAGCATCAGAGTCTTTTCCAATGAGTCAACTTTTCACATGAGGTGGCCAAAGTACTGGAGTTTCAGCTTTAGCATCATTCCTTCCAAAGAAATCCCAGGGCTGATCTCCTTCAGGATGGACTGGTTGGATCTCCTTGCAGTCCAAGGGACTCTCAAGAGTCTTCTCCAACACCACAGTTCAAAAGCATCAATTCTTCGCCACTCAGCTTTCTTCACAGTCCAACTCTCACATCCATACATGACCACAGGAAAAACCATAGCCTTGACTAGATGAACCTTTGTTGGCAAAGTAATGTCTCTGCTTTTGAATATGCTATCTAGGTTGATCAGAATTTTCCTTCCAAGGAGTAAGTGTCTTTTAATTTCATGGCTGCAGTCACCATCTGCAGTGATTTGGGAGCCCAGAAAAATAAAGTCTGACACTGTTTCCACTGTTTCCTCATCTATTTCCCATGAAGTGATGGGACCGGATGCCATGATCTTCGTTTTCTGAATGTTGAGCTTTAAGTCACTTTTTCCACTCTCCTTCGCTTTCATCAAGAGGATCTTTAGTTCTTCTTCACTTTCTGCCATAGGGTGGTGTCATCTGCATAGATGAGGTTATTGATATTTCTCCCAGCAATCTTGATTCCAGCTTGTGCTTCCTCCAGCCTAGCATTTCTCATGATGTACTCTGCATATAAGTTAAATAAGCAGGGTGACAATATACAGCCTTGACGTACTCCTTTTCCTATTTGGAACCAGTCTGTTGTTCCATGTCCAGTTCTAACTGTTGCTTCCTGACTTGCATACAGATTTCTCAAGAGGCAGGTCAGATGGTCTGGTATTCCCATCTCTCGAAGAATTTTCCACAGTTTATTGTGATCCACACAGTCAAAGGCTTTGGCATAGTCAATAAAGCAGAAATAGATGTTTTTCTGGAACTCTCTTGCTTTTCGATGATCCAGCGGATGTTGGCAATTTGGTCTCTGGTTCCTCTGCCTTTTCTAAAACCAGCTTGAACAACTGGAAGTTCACGGTTCACATATTGCTGAAGCCTGGCTTGGAGAATTTTGAGCATTACTTTACTAGCGTGTGAGATGAGTGCAATTGTGTGGTAGTTTGAGCATTCTTTCACATTGCCTTTCTTTGGGATTGGGATAAAAACTAACCTTTTCCAGTCCTGTGGCCACTGTTGAGTTTTCCAAATTTTCTGGCAAATTGAGTGATATATATATATATATATATATATATATATTTATGGGGTTGCACAGAGTCGGACACAACTGAAGCGACTTAGCAGCAGCAGCAGCAGCATGCATATATATAGAGCTTCCCAGGTGGCACAATGGGTAAAGAATCTGCCTCCAAGGCAGGAGATGCAGGTTCTGACCTGGAGAATCCCATGGACAGAGGAGCCTGGTGGGCTACAGTCCATGTGGTTGCAAAGAGTCAGACATGACAAGTGACTGAGCATGTCTGAAGCGCCTGAGCATGCATGCACTGTAGGCAAGAAGACTTGAGCGGGTTGCCATGCCCTCCACCAGGGGACCATCCCCACCCAGGGACTGAACCCGCATCTTTTACATATCCTGTATTTGTAGGTAGTTTCTTTACCACTAGCACCACCTGGGAAGCTTATATATATGTTCAAACAAATGGTTTTGAAATATGGACACTGTGCTTACTACAGGAGTATTGCTCTCAAAAGGTTATTTTTTTCAGCATATATTAAGCATATTAATCAAGATATATAAAATAGAGTAATATCCTGTTAAGTGTCAAAAGAAGTATATATATATATATATAGGGTATTAAAAAGTGAGAGCTGCTTTCTGGGAAAAAAATAGAAACGTGTTTGTTTTTACAAAGAGATAAAGTACAAAAGGATTAAAACTAAAGCATAGATAAAATAATTAGAAAGATGTATTCAAGAAAAAGTGTTCTTGCAATTCTTAATAGAAAGGTCACTTCATCTTAGGTAATAATCAAACATGCTTAATGGAAGGTTTATACTCTTAACATAATGGAACACTGCTTAAAAGGGAAGCTGATGAAATGATACTTACTTAGTATGGTCTAAGTTTAAAGGAGTTTAATTTTACTTGTAGAGTTGTTAATATTTATATCACCCTTCATTTATTACAGAAAATGAAGTTTTTACAGTTCATGAGGCATGTTCTACACAATAGAGTATGGGAACAGAGACACTGGAGCCAAAAATGCTCCATGAGAGCATGGAGACATGAGATAAAATTAACTTATGCCAGAGTTCTAGGTAAGTTTCTCAATCACAACAGTTACCATGGGAAGAATAAAGGATAAATCAAAGAAGTTTTACCTAACGAAAACTGACTGGACTGGAAGACTGGTTAGAAATGAGAAACAAAAGAGAAAAATGAACCAGCCATGGTGCTCAAGTGTCAAACGTGCATGACGGTCTGTGGGAAGATAGTTCTACTGGCGGATGGGAAGTCATCCGGAAAGCCAGCTTAAACAGGAATGTGATGAATTATGTTTGAGATATGCTTGACTTGAAGAACAATGGAAAATCCAAGGGGATCATAGCAGATTATGTCTGAGTTACAAATGGCTTTAAATCCTATAAGGGTCTATCCTCACCTGATGCTTCAATCCCTGTCAACACAACCCTGACAAATTGTCATTCAACTCATGTTTGACATCTTTAAGGACAGGAAAATTCCCTATTTTCCTATCAATTCAATGTACTTTAGAAAAATACAACTTTTACAAACATCCTTCTCACAGTGATTCAAAAATGTGTCTCCTTAAAAATGCTAGGCTTTGGTGCTAGCTGTTCTCTGTGGAAATAAAAAGTAAATCCAATCCTTCTTTCCCCAAAAGACCCCTCAATAATTGTGGGCACTTTTCATGTTGCACTGAGCTTTCTCTTCCCAACGTTAAACATCACTTGATGTGCTTTTAGTCTTTTGACTGAGTCTTTCTTTAAAGTGTAGTGTGTAGAACTAAAATAAAATTTCAGAGAAAGAACAGGGTTAAGCTTAAAAATATTAGAACTGATCATTATGAAGACTCCTGAAGCACAAGGGAAGACTGCTCAGGGAGGAAAATCAAACACAAGGAAGCAGAGGAGAGGGCAGGAGATTAAACCTTAGTAAATGACACACACAAAGTAAATCATAGAGAATAAACAATCTGAGTAAAAGATAGATTTGGTGGGCACCAAGAGAGCCAGGGTAGGGCAGAATTAGTAAAACTAAAGAGTTTCATATGACCAGAATATTAAAAAAATATATATAGAGAGAGAAAATCCTGCAGAGAAACTAATATTTTAAAAAATAGCTGAGCAAAGAATCATTGGGTCATTTATCAATTAAACTATGAGTGGTGGGCTTTAGGAATGCTGTGCTCCAGGAAGTCAGATTGCAGAACTTTATATGGTTATGATGTGGAAAATTTTTGAGAGTAAAAGAATGAGAAAAGTAATGTAACTACTAGAAATAATCCTGTTGACACTTCGAGATCCAGATCAAGAGGTTTGATCTCTGATCTCTGGATCTCTGAAGGTTTCTTCCAAGAAACCTTCCCTAAGACCCGTTGTTGTTGTTCAGTCACTAAATTGTGTCAACTCTTTGCACCCATGGACTGCACCACGCCAGTTTCCTCTATCGTCTACTGTTGCCTGGAGTTTGCTCAGACTCATGTCCATTGAGTCAGTATTGCTATCTAACCATCTTATCCTCTGCTGTCCCTTTCTCCATTTGCCTTCAATCTTTCCCAACATCAACATCTTTTCCAGTGAGTTGGCTCTTTACCTCAAGTGGCCAAAGTATCAGAGCTTCCTGTGAACATTCAGGGTTGATTTCCTTTAGGATTGACTGGTTTGATCTTGCAGTCCAAGGGACTCTCAAGCGTCTTCTCCAACAACACAGTTCAAAAGCATCAGTTCTTCAGTGTTTAGCCTTCTTATTGGTCCAGTTCTCCCATCTGTACATGACTACTGGAAAAACCACAGCTTTGATTATACGCACCTTTGTCAGCAAAAGGATGTCTCTGCTTTTTTTTTTTTTTAATTTTTTTATTATTATTATTTTTACTTTACAATATTGTATTGGTTTTGCCATATATCAATATGCATCTGCCACAGGTGTACATGTGTTCCCCATCCTGAACCCTCCTCCCACCTCCCTCCCCATACCATCCCTCTGGGTCATCCCAGTGCACCAGTCCCAAGCTTCCTGTATCCTGCATCAAACCTGGACTGGCGATTCGTTTCTTATATGATATTATACATGTTTTAATGCCATTCTCCCAAATCATCCCCCGCCCCACTCCCTCTCCCATAGAGTCCAAAAGACTGTTCTATATATCTGTGTCTCTTTTGCTGTCTCGCATACAGGGTTGTTGTTACCATCTTTCTAAATTCTGACTGAAACCAGAATTGAAAGAGACACGTGTATCCCAATGTTCATTGCAGCACTGTTTATAATAGCCAGGACATGGAAGCAACCTAGATGTCTCTGCTTTTTAATAGTCTCTCTCGGTTTGTCATAGCTTTCCTTCCAAGGAGCAAATGTCTTTTCATTTTTTTAATTTCATGGCTGGAGTCATCATCCGCAGTGATTGATGGGGATGCTGCCTAACGTCATAGGCATGCTTGGCCTCTATTCCTCTCCTAATCTATTCCCCTCAACTCTTTATGAATTCATTTGTACTATCAATACCCTCTTAATAACTCACTTGTACATTGATCCTTGTCCCATATGTGCCTCCAGCAAACCTTATGTAAGACAGAACCTCTTTAAGAGGGGTGATAACCAGCTACCTGCCTGTTTTTGGTTTGGTTGGTTTTGGCTATTTTGTGGTGATTAATGGGAATTTCAGGGCATGAGTTTACATAAAAAGGATAAAAAAGAGTCACTTATAGAAATTCTCTCTGCATTATATTTATCATAATTTCAATCCTTTTTCCATCTTTATTTCTGAAAATTTCAGATACTGGGTTTATAATTTTTTGAACATTGTGTCATTTTTCTGAGAGATTTACTCAAATTTATCTTCTCACATTTTAATCTTTTTCAATTGATGTTGTCACAGTGTTAACCAAAATCATTCTTTATGAATATTTGTACATAAATTTCTTTATTGTTGTAAATACACAATATACTCACTTCTCTTTTTGAAGATATTACTTATATATGTATTTATGATTTCCTCTTTTTGTTTTTTAATGACCCTTCTGAACTATCTTTCATTATTTATTTCCTTTATATCATTCGAGTCCAATATCTTCCTTAAATGTTTGATGTCTGATCTTTCCTCTTTCCTATCTACTTTCCTATCTTTCACCATGACACAGATTCGCCCTTTCAGTGAACTAACCTCAGGTTTATATTTTGGTGAAATGAGTAGTAGTTAGTACTAGACTTAGAAAGTAAAGGAATAATGGTTATCTCTCTTTCATATATAAATGTTTAACCTACACTTTCAAGTACTATCTCATATGCAGCATATGCATCCCACTTTAAAAGATATTTTTATTTCTATTTTCTGGCCTATATTAGTCTACTCTCTGGCTTCTCATGGCTGACAAATTTCAGGTTCCAACAGTCTGTTAATTCAGTTACTACTTGACTGCCACACTTTTCAACTTCTAACATTTTGTTAGCAACATATCCTCTTACATTCTCTTTCTATTTTGGTTTATCCTTTTCATAATTTTTAAAGATATCTTTTTAAAGTTTATTGACATTTGAGGACAGAAGAAAGTTTAAAAGGTACATTCAATCTGTTATTATTATTTTAAAATTTTATAATGACCTTACTGATCTTCTTTAAAAAAATAAAAAATGAAGACTTCCCATGGTCAGGACATTCAATGGGGTTCATTTTCTTTACTTGGACACTTTTATTGTATGGCTCTTCCTTAACCTTAATCACGGCAAGGCTTTTCTGATATGTCAGCTTCTCAAAGATGCTATTAAACTAGCACTCTGTCAATCACATTCCATCCTTACTTTCATTCATTTTCTTAGCATTTCGGGTAATGTATGATTGCTTTCAAAAAGTGTCTCAGGTTTGTTTATGGATACACATGTATTAATAAAAAAAACCAACTTTATGGGTTAAAGACTTCTAGATGGATGTTTTTTTCTCTTTCAGTACTTTAATGATGTCTTCTAACTTGCAAGATTTCTAATTAGAAGTTGGATATACTGCATACTTATATTTGCCACTCTGTAATGTGTGTTGGTTCTCCTCCAACTATATGCCCTTTCTCATTGTGTCTTATTTTCAGACGTTTTAATACAATATGCATAGATATGTGTGTGTTTGAATAGTTTGTGTCTCTCTGAGAATATTTTCATTTTGTCCAATTTATCTAATTTGTTTACATATAACTGCTTATAGCATTCTTTTATAGTTATTTTCGTTTCCATAAAATTAGCAGTAATGACTTCTCTTTCATTTTCTTCTAGTGATGTGAATTTTCTCTCTTGCTCTCTCTCCCTCTCTTGGTCAATCTAGCTAATGGTTTATCAATTCTGTCAGTCAGTTCTTTCTCAGAACCATCTTTTTGCTCTATTGACTTTCTCTATTATTTTATCTTCAATAATTTCTATCCTCATATTTATTATTTCTTTCATTCTACTTCCTTTAGTTTCATTGTTCCTCTTTTCTTCCAGTAACTTGAGGTAGAAGGTTAGGTTACTGATTTGAAATTTTTTCTTTCTCTTTAAATGTAGAGCTTTACAGCTTTACAAAAAACTCTAAATTTCCCTGTATGAACTGCTTCTATTATATTTCATAAATTTGGTATTGTGTGCCTTCATTTTTAATCATTTTCAAGTACTTTTAAACATTTCTTTTATGATTTATCTCTTTTGTGATTTATTTTCTAACTCAGTGCTTAATTAGTAGAGTCTTGTTTAATTTCCTCATATTTGTGAACTCCTCTGATTTCTATCTAATTTCACTCTAACATAATCAGAGAACACACTTTTGTATGATTTAAATCTTTTAAAATTTACTGAGGCTTTTTAAAGTGGCCGGCTGCTGCTGCTGCTAAGCTGCTTCAGTCATGTCCGACTCTGTAAGACCCCATAGACGGCAGCCCACCAGGCTCTTCCATCCCTAGCATTCTCCAGCAAGAACTCTGGAGTGGGCTACCATTTCTTTCTCCAATGCATGAAAGTGAAAAGTGAAAGCCTAGGAGAGGGCAATGGCACCCCACTCCAGTACTCTTGCCTGGAAAACCCCATGAATGGAGGAGCCTGGTAGGCTGCAGTCCATGGGGTCACAAAGAGTCGGACACAACTGAGCAACTTCACTTTTTTTCACTTTCATGCATTGGAGAAGGAAATGGCAATCCACTCCAGTGTTCTTGCCTGGAGAATCCCAGGGATGGGGGAGCCTGGTGAGCTGCCGTCTATGGGGTCGCACAGAGTCGGACATGACTGAAGTGACTTAGCAGCAGCAGCAGCAGCACGTTAAAGTGTGTACTCACTATTGTTGGGTGGAGTGTCCTGTTAAGAGTATTTTTTGTATGATTTTGTTCAAGTTTTCTGATTACTTGTTGATCTTCCTACTTGTTCTACCCATCACTGAAAGTAATGTATTTAAGTCTCCAAAAATTATTGTTGAATTTTGCATTTCTCCCTATCAGTTCAGTTCAGTTCAGTTGCTCAGTCGTGTCCGACTCTTTGCGATCATGCCTTATTTTTGTTTCATGTATTTTGGGACCTGTCTTAAAGTGTACATATATTTACAAATATTATAATTTTCTGATACATGATATATTTTTCATCCTTATATTTTCCTATTATTTGTATCTTTGAGTCTAAAGTGTGTTTCCTGTAGAGACCATGAAGTTAGATTTTAGTTTTTACCCAGTCTGACAATTCCTGTCTTTTTTGTGTTGAACCTATTCATTTTTAAGGTTATTATTGACATAGTTAGAAGCAAGTTTGCCTGATTTCACATTTTGATCTGTATTTGTTTCATGACTTTTGTGCCTCTATTACTCTTTTGCTTATTTTTTTTGTAAGAACTGAATTTTTTTTAGTGTAACATTTTAACTTTTTGATGTTTTTCTCATTCTATTTTGTGATGTTCCAGGGTTTACCAGATTCATCTTAATTTACAAAATCTACATATAATATATACTATTTCCAGGAAGGTATAGTGATTCTATATCTATATAGCTCTCTTTTCTCCCTCTTCTCTCTTTTACTTGTGTGTGTGTATATTTATTTTACATACATGTATTTTGGTCATATATATGTGTGTGTGTACATATGTATATTCATATATAAAACCTGAAAATAACATAGCTTGCTAATAATATGGTGAGAAGAGATGTTTGTTTCTCTAGGTAGAGTTATACTCAAGTAATTCAAAGTCATCTTTTGCAATGTATCTTTATGTCTACATCTTTATAACTACCTTCTGCAGCATGTCTCACTCTGTTTATTTCTCAGTTCTATTCCCAATATAACCTAATTCATCTCAGCCTGGCCAATTATGCCAAAAATTGCAGGGCATTTCATTCTGAGTAAGTCACTTTATACATTTTCATCATAGTAAGCTATTCCAGATAGACTAAGAACACTGTGCCACTTACAGATGTTCATTCTCTCATGCCAAATCTATTTTATTTCCACATGTGGTAAATCATGCCAACAAAAATTAGCCATAAGTTCTTATTTCTTTACTTCTTATGCAAGGTTACTCCTACCTAATTAGTTTGAATTTGTCACTCAGGAAAAAGCATTATAAACATTCTTTTAGAAGTTATTATTTCTCTTACTCAAAACTAAAAAATAATATATTTAATTTTATGAAAAAAGGGCTGAATTCATGCACACCCCATTTTAATGAAATATTTACTATTACTAGTACTACTACTGCCACTGCTACTGAGAAAAAACCATCTAGAATATTTTCTCCCATTAGTATATTAACATATTCCTAGACAATTTCCATCAGACATGTTCTTAATGTACTAGAATGACTAGCACAAAAACTGACCAAGAAAAATTTTAAACCAGTAGAACTTTAATTCCTAGAGCAATTATTTCATGGTAAGTAAACATACTTATCATATTTGATATGAAATGGTGTCCTAAAATTATAAAGTCACTTAACAAAATTCATGGACTATTGTAAATATTATTCTACTTCCAAAGATAAAACAAAAAGCATATTTAATGATCAAAAGAAAAAAGAGGGAGTCAAGTGAGGAAAAAATGAATACATGACACCTTTCACATTGGAAAACATGGAGATGGTAAATTCTCAAGATTCATAGCAGTACACTATCATGATAAAGAAAGCTTTAAATTATAAATATCTGGATTTGTACTCTTTCCATCTTTGATTCAATCTCCGAACCTGAGTTTGCTTTCTGAAAATTGAGGATTAATTTAAAATAAATCATTAAGAGCTGTCAGTTTGATGTCTGTCATAAAGGAAACATAAAATATTTTGTAATTTATTTTATTAATTTATAACATAAATTTCAGTATGTGTATCTTTCTCAAAATAGAATAACCTGAAACGGGGACATTTTCTTTCCAATAAAGGCAATCATATGAACACAAAAATTACATTTTATATTATGTAATATGAAAAGCTTTATAAAAGCTCAAGATCCAAAACATATTGGAAATAATCTAGAAGAAATGTTTAGGCTATATTCCTTAACAGTTTGGTTGAGGTCATGGAAAAATTCTCTTCTGAAATATTCTACTTCATTTTCCTATAAATGCTTACCTCAGTAATGCATCATAAATGAACTAAATATCTTACTATAGTATGCAAAGGACATAATTTTTAAAAGAAATCACTACACATAATTCAACTATTGATTTACATTTCTATTACCTTACTAGACAGTCATGTCCTTTCAAGTTAATTTTTTTTTTAATCCCAGTGATTGTTATAGGCATGATCACATAGAATTCACAGTAAAATGAATGAATGTACATGATAGAGATCCATGAACACTCATTCTAACAATACAGTGACATGCAATGTCAAACTTTAAAATCTTCATTTTGAAATGCAAGGTGGATAGACTATAACAGAATAGCATATCAATATCTGTATGTACCATTTCATTATATGATTTGTTTTTCACAATATGAAATAAATTAATAAAGCAAGAGAACACCCTTACAGTAGTGCTGTACAAACAATGTTGCTCTCTAGTGCTAGATCTGGGAGAAGGCAATGGCACCCCACTCCAGTACTGTTGCCCGGAAAATCCCATGGATGGAGGAGCCTGTTAGGCTGCAGTCCATGGGGTCCGTAAGAGTCAGACATGACTGAGAGACTTCACTTTCACTTTCCACTTTCATGCATTGGAGAAGGAAATGGCAACCCACGCCAGTGTTCTTGCCTGGAGAATCCCAGGGACGGGGGAGCTTGGTGGGCTGCAGTCCATGGGGTCGCACAGAGTTGGACACGACTGAAGCGACTTCGCAGCAGCAGTGCTAGATCTGCCTGCAATGCAGGAGACCCCAGTTCGATTCCTGCGACGAGAAGACCCCTGGAGAAGGGATAGGCTACCCACTCCAGTGTACTTGGGCCTCCCTGGTGGCTGAGATGGTAAAGAATCTTTCTGCAATGCGGGAGATCTGGGTTCGATCCCTAGGTTGAGATGATCCCCTGGAGGAGGGCATAGGAACCCACTCCAGTATTCTTGCCTGGAGAATCCCCATGGACAGAGGAGCCTTGACAGGCTATAGTCCATCAGGTCGCAGTACGAGTCAGACACGACTGAGTGACTAAGCACAGCTCAACAAGAGAAATCAATACACAGGAAGAACAAATGCTCTAATGATAAATAAGGTCATCAAAACTTTTTTTTCTTTTAGGGAAAAACCACATTGTAACAAGTTAACTAGTTAATCATCAGCAACCATGAATAGATTGTCTTATCTAAGCACATGATTTGAGTATATAACAGGTTAAAATATAGTTAGAAGCAGAAAAAGAAATATAGGAAAAACACAGAAGCTCACTAAATTCTATTCTATAAATAATGTAATGTAATATACTCATACATACATAAATAATATTTATTCTCTAAGTAACAGCTTGATTAGAGTACAAACAAAAACAGAAACTTGCAATGAAGCTTGTCCTTTAGTCCATGAAAGAGAAACACAAAATGGATATTATATGAACTAAATATATTAGAAAGTTCGGAATGGATATCCATTCTATTCCTAACACTGTTTAGAAAGCCCTCTTGTCTAGAGGGTCCAATTTCTAAATGGAAAAATTCTTTCTCATTTTAGAACAAACACTCTCTTAAGTATGTTGATTGACATTTGATATGTTTTAATTATGTTCGATTTAGGCAATTTCCTTGGGAGTGGAAATATGACTGACAAATTGATTTAAAATCTGTAATCCCTGAAGTAAAAGTTCACTCACTACCTAGAACATCCAAGTCCTCAATAACTTTTAATAAATTTATATTTTTTTTCACTATAGAAGGAATATGTTCTATATAAAAAATTTGAATCACACATCAAAATGATAAAAATGTATGATATTTGGCAAAACTAATACAATTATGTAAAGTTTAAAAATAAAATAAAATTTAAAAAAAATACAAAAAATAAAATAAAATTATTTATTGAAATAAAAAAATGTATGAAAATATTTACTTCTAATCACAACATTCAGATATAACTACTCTAATAATTTTGATTTCATTTTATCTACTTTGACTATTTTTGTCTTACGTTTTAGTCTTTTGCAACTTGTGATCGCTATTTTCAGTTTCTTAAAGGTTATCTTTAAATTCTAGGTTGCAAAGCCTACCCAGGGTGTTCATATTCTTGGAATAAAAAACTTTGATCAATCCTTTCCAACTTAAATATTACAATTGTGCAAGTCTATGGTTTTATAACTTTTTTGCCCTCCAAAGTAGACATCTTTATTATTTTTTTTTATGTTATACAGTCAACATTTGTTCAGGTTTATCCACACATTTGCCAATTTCATTGCCCATGATTCCACTTTAGATCTGGGATAGTTTTCCTTCTCCTTAAAGGACATACATGTTTTTATATATCACTGAGTCAAGAACAGTTCTTAGTGGAATCTCTATTTTTATCTGAAAATGTCTAGATATCACCTTTGTTCTTTTAAAACATGTTTTCTGCATTTACAGTTAAAAGCAACTTTTTCCCAGGGTATTTCAGGTATTACTGCACTGACATCCAGCTTATGGTATTCTTTAGAAAACACCTGGAAAGCCAATTGCCACCCAGTATTAGGTACTGCTTTCATTTAGCTGGTCAGCTCCTGCTAAGGGGACTAATTAGAAGGTGCTGTGCCACTTGCTTTTTTTTTTTTCAGATTACTACCAGATGAAGTATTTCTTGGGAGCCTATAAAGCAGCAGGGATTCAACTTCCATTGTCCAGAAAAGACAGCTGTGGATGCTTCGCCCAGCACCACGCATTCCTCAGCACCTGATCTGGGCAACAGCATCATTTTCTTGCCCTCAGCATCATTTTCCATAGCATGGAAACACTATGATGCACTCCACAGATGAGAGGCCATCCCCGTTTTTAGTTTTTACCTGTTTTGACCTGCACCTTTTTGCCCCAATAGCCGGGGTCACCCACTCAGATACACTGTTTAGTCTAATATCCAATAATAACAGCAGTCTTTTTTTGTTTACTTTGTCTTTTCTTTTTTCTCAATATATATATATACATATTATTGAAGCATAGTTGACTTACAGTGTTTCAGATGCACAGCAAGGTGATTCAGTTATACATATACACATATATCATTTTTTAAATTATTTTCCATTATAGATTATTAAAAGATACTGATTATAGTTCCTGTACTATACAAAAAACCTTTGTTGCTTGTTGCATATCCATTTTTTAAAATTAGAAATCTAGCATTCTATTCAATACTAAGTCAAAAAAGTGGAATCAGAATGTCATAAATTTTTTAGGCAAAAATTCATAAGCTTTCTAAAATATATTTTGCATATTATTTATATATATGTATAAAAAAACTTTTCTACTACACTTGATAAAAGCTTAAGAACATACAAAAAAGAAGAGATGGAGAAATTGGAAAACATAAACTAAATTAAATGAGAGTGCTAAGTCACTTCAGTCGTGTCCAACTCTGCGCGACCCCATACACGGCAGCCCACCAGGCTCCCCTGTCCCTGGGATTCTCCAGGCAAGAACACTGGAGTGGGTTGCCATTTCCTTCTCCAATGCATGCAAGTGAAAAGTGAAAGTGAAGCCACTCAGTCGTGTCCGACTCCTAGCGACCCCGTGGACTGCAGCCCACCAGGCTCCTCCATCCATGGGATTTTCCAGGCAAGAGTACTGGAGTTGGGTGCCATTGACTTCTCCGTAAATGAGAGTACCCAATATGAAATAGAAAAAGTGAAACACGCTAGATAAAAGATCATGATATAGTCCAGTTGTTCTTAAACATGACTGCTCATTAGAAACATATCTGGAGATCTGGAGAAATAAAACCAATACTTGGGCATTTGTATCTTTCAAAAAATTCCAAGATAATTCCTGGTTCTTCTTAGCTCAAATTCCAAAGAGATATACTAGGATTTGACAGATAAAGAATAACAGTACTCATGAGAGAGACCACAGCCACATTTAGCACGAATTTGATTGTTCAGGGTGCAGTGAAGGTATAACAATCCCAAATAGCTTATGCAAAGCTCAGTGTCAAATATAATAGTAGTGTATATGATGTGGTTGGGCTTCAAGGTGACTCAGTAAACAGTTAAATGTAAGTAAAGAGTTCCAGTGTAGGAGCTGCAGGTGACCTGGGTTCAATCCCTGGGTTGAAAAGATCCCTTGAAAGAGGAAATGGCAACTCACTTTAGTATTCTTGCCAGGATAATCCCATAGACTGACTATAGTCCATGGAACTGCAAAGAGTCAGACATGACTGAGAGATTGAGCATGCATGCATCTTACACAAGAAAATCATTTACCCCATTTTCTGAGAATACTGTATCAGGTAAAATGAAAGTAAAATCTGGTAAGTCAGTAACACACACAGCTATTTATTTTTATTCTCTCCTATATTCTGACATCCCCTAATCCGAGAAAACTTCTGAGTCCTCCCATAATCAATGAGACACATGTTATTTGAACAAATAAGCCAATCCTCAAAAAAAATATTACCAGATGTTTTGGCTCACATTTATTTTGATGGCCCACTCTGCTTAAAGGGGATTAAGGAATGAGACCTGACCACACAGTATTTTGTCCATTCTGCATGTCAAGAGTAGTAAAAGGCCCAGCCTGACCAGAAATAGTAACATTATGTCTGCATCAGCTGAATAACAGGGAATCCTGTTCTGACTTCTCACTGTGTTCTTCAAAGTTGCTATTGTTAGAAGATAAGTGAATCTGAGAGCGGCATAGGTGTCAATCCTAGTTAACGCCCATTTGCAGCTCCCCAGCGTCCCTAATAGAGGTTCAATACAATCCACTTGCAAGTCGTGTGCGGACTCTTGTCCTTGGGGCATTTTACTTACAGCAGTTTCTAAGTGATTTCTCTCCTGTTGCCACTGATGTGGTTTCTTATCACATGAGCCACCTCATCAGGTAGGGCAACAGTGCGTCGTGACTCTGCTCACCAGTCCATGGCTGAGCCCCCAAGAGCCTGCTCATTTCAACAAGTCAGGTAGCCGGCTCTGGGATCTGACTGAGACATCTGTTCCCTTGAACCCACAGCTACACGTGTTTTGTGGGCCTTTACCTGACCCACCTTAAGTTCACACAAGAATTCCTGTAAGTAATGGTTCCATTTAAGGGTGTTCTTTATTATCTAGTTATTTTAGGGCTCCTTTGCCTCACAATATAGCAAGGAGACCAGAGGAAAGAAAAGGGTTTCTAAACAGATGAGGAAATGACCCCATCTTTTTGGAGGCAGGGTCTGTGATGTATAGCAATTTATCGTTCACCTTCTGAGGCAGGCTCCTGATTTCAGTCCACATCATTCTCAGAAATTTCAAAGACTGGTCTTAGCTTGGGATTTTAGATGGATTTGTCAGTGAAACTCCCTTTGTCTTATAGGTAGCTATGTTTTTAACTCTTTTGCCCTCTTTTCTCTCAGAAGGCAATTCTCGTGATACCATTCATCATCTATTTCACTAAGTGTCTCATGTTGGTTGTTAAATTCCAGTCCCATTTCACTAGATTATGGAATTAGGCTCGTGAACTAAAAATACCTTTGTGGCAGAATAGTAAATGTATACTGTATCCCATTACATGAGGATATAAATTGTCTTGGTTCGATTTAGAAATTGGGATTGAAAATCAGTTTGCTTGTAGTTCTATAAAAGCCTCTTGGACCTACTGCACTCCCTGAGGTCTTTATCATATCAGGTACAGCTGAAGCAATCAGTGAAAACACTTAGTTTAATCCTCAAGTATAGACTGTTAACCTCCAGGAACCATCTGCTTTAAGAACTGGCCAGATAAGAGAGAAGACTTCATATTACAGGCCTGCCACCTAATCATTTACTTCCTAACACTCAAATAACATCGTCATACTCACAGAGTTGGAGAATACATGCTCATATTCAAATTGTCAACATCAAACCAAGTGTTTTATTGATATCAGGCTTTTCACTTACATCAAAAGGATGCTAAGGGTATTGACTACATAAACAATATCTAGTACTACAAGATAGGAAAAAAAAGGTACCTCTCTTACTTTTATATACGCCGCTACATAAATGAGGCCTTATCTCTGTAGCCACGAATAGGTTATGAATTCATTTCCCTGAACAGAATCCTTAACCTACATTCTCACCAACATATTATCTCTGTCTGGACTAAATATTAGTCCACTTCATTTACTTCTAACTTACAAAAACAAATTTATTAGTAGAGAGTAAATCGTTTAATTTATTATAATTATTATAAGCATATTTTTATATCCTATGTAAAATACAACTTGATAAATAGACCCTGTTTATTGGCTCTGCTACAAAATAAAGACCTACTCCTCAAAGGAAAATGCTTTGTTTTCTAGAAGGAAAAAAAAAAGTGCTTCCCTATCCAAACATACTTATTGTTTAATATTAGCGACAATTTTATGAGACTGATGAGATTTAATATTCTCAGCCCCTTGCAGCGTAATGAATTGACTGAAGACGGAAACCCGACACCAGATCCTTACTACTCCAGGTGCCCAGGAAGCATTTCAGGGCCAGATGTTAGAAGGTAGTAGTGTGATTTTGCAGTTATTATCTCTGGGGCTGGGAAAGAGGTAAATTCACTTTGGTTCATTTTTATTTCAGTGTTCTCTTACTTTTCACTCTCCTCCATGTGTCAATATAGTTTACATTTCTTAAGGAGTGGTGAAACAACACCTTACTGACTCGCTGTGTTTGGCTTGTGCACTCTTTTTATAGATCTGTCTTTGTTGTTTCAATTCAAAAAGCATTAAATTTAAAGATGTGTACTCTATTGCATTATAAATAAAACAATCAAGTGGGAGAACCCGTTTTAAACATCCATGTCTCCAGGTCATTTCCCCGTAAAGAAAATTATCACAGGAGAAAGTTAGACATTTGTTTGGTATAGCTAATTTTATCTTCAAGTGGGAGGTTGGCAGGGCCCCAGATATATTCACACTCTATTCTTCAAAAGCAATGGACTGTTATGGCCTTTCATTCAAGGCTTTTCCTTCTGTACAATCAGTTCCTAATTGTTCTCTTAGGAAAACACAGAGTTTTGATCACAGAATGACTGAAGCTAGTTTTCATTTAACTTTTTATTGTCTCTCAGTGTTTTAGTTTTGGCTAAGACTTTCAATAAAATCCTGTTTTGCATTTCAGGGTACTCCAATGGAAAAAATGATAATTTTAGAAATCTTTTAAAAAGTAAAAGAATTAAAATCCTGTGAATATTAAGATTTTTTTTTTCAAATAGTACTTAAACTTCTTTAGAGCCATGGCTCTCCTAAAAGAAAAATGTTGTTGATGTTGGGTGTGGCTGCTTTACTATAATGTCTGCATTTGAAAGAGAATATCTTTGTGTATAGATGTAGGAGTATTTTGCTTCTACAGGATGGTCTCAATGATCCACAGTCAAGGTCAACATTTGCATTAAATGGAAAATCTGAAGCATGTGTGATTTAGGTAATGAATTTGGAGCCTTAACTAACATTACCACAATGCCTCAATGATATGGTCGCCTTAGTATAATCAATAAGGTGAATTTTGCTAATTTCCCTAGCAAGCTGTATGAAAGGAAGATAGTCATCCTAATTTGGGTTTTTTGATAGAGAGTAAACAGCCCCTGGTAACACAAATTAGAGTACCAATATACACTACCCATATTTTTATTGTTAGAATGATATTTGTATAAACATCCCCATGTTTTCCACATAATTTTCACCATAATTAAGTTCTCCTTTTTGCCAGTGTTTTCTGGACTTAAATAATGAAATAGGTAAGGGCAAATTATGCCTCTTTAGGTAGTTTTATCCTAAAACTATACTTCAGATATTGCTGCTGGAATAGACATGCAATAATACACAGATGTCCAAACAAAGTTATTTAAGAACAATTTTAGTTTCTAGGGTCGAATCTTTGGATGAAACACCCACCTGTTAAGTAAAAGTCAAAATATACTTATTGAACCTTCCTGATATTTAATCGGGATAATTTTATGGCCATATTTTAAACTATTTCAACTATTCACATGGCAAGAATTTTTAAAAATGTAAATAACTGATATGAGGATATATTAAGATGATTGAATAAATAATTTATCTAAGCATTCTACCTGCCTGACAGGAAAAAAAAATACACTATTTGATTGACTCCTAAAATGTTAGTTAAAAAATTTTACCTATACTTCTTGCTTCTAAAGTAAAATTGATAGTTTACACTCTATGATGCATAAGCATTCTTTTGTAAAAAGTAAGATGCTTTGATTCGCTCTAATGTTCAGGAGATAATATTAAGGCTTTTTTGGTTCCTGCTGAGAGACTAGAATAATGATCCTTGTAAGTAAGAATTAGAAAAAAAGCATCCCAAGCTCAGAACTGACCAATATACAAATTTTGGACAATGATAAACATTTCCTAACCTCTCAATTTCTACCCCTTATCCACCCTTATTTCACTTGGGTCATGAACTTTGTTGAGTGTGAAGTTGCAAAGATTTTCAAATGCTTGAGCTTCTGTTCTCAAATCTCTTCAGGATAATGGGAAATCATAATGTAATGGCAAACTCGGAAAACCCTGCCTTACTACCTTCTTCTCAACCCAAGATTGAAAGTTTTCAAATGATGTGGGCAAAGAAATATTCACTTGAAAGCTGACTAGGATTTAAACCTCTGAGTTTTATGTGGTTTGCTCCTCTGTCTGATCTTCTGACACTTTGAGAGCTGTTTTTTATCTATACTAGTCTAGGACTTTCACATACTTACCTCTAAACAAGGAAAAAGCTTTTTTCCATTAAAAGACTGATTTCTCTTTGAAGTACAGCCCCAGTCAAACCATGTATATTTCAAAAAAAAAAAAAAAAACACATCAAAGCATCAGTCAAGATTGATATGGGATGGCTAGTGTGATATCAAAGAGCTGTTATGGATTAAAAATCCCAGATAACAGAAAGTATGGGTTTAACTCTATATTTTAAGTAACACCATACATACATAAATAACTTGGATATGCATTTTTCAATGTATAAACTTCCATTCGCCAAAAAAATGTGAATAGTAAGATAACCTATGATTAATATCTTCCTATAATTTCCTTTTGGTTTGTAAATTTTCACTAATATATTTTACCAGATTACTATTTAAGCAGGAATCTTCTTTTCCTTTTTCTCTCAGTCCAGTTTTATATTTCCATCTTTAGATCTCCTACAGATATATTACCAGTAAAAATGAATAAATATTATTATTTTTAACTGGAAAATAACTTGCCAACCAAGACAGAGACGTTGATTCTTCGTTTGTGGGACTAGATTTACACTATAAAGTTTTTTGTTATTTAAATACATTATATTTAATCACTCACTACTGGCTTCAGTGGTAAGATCACCAGATAATGTGCTTTTCTGGTTACCTCTTAAGTTTCTTTCTTCTTCTCATCCTGCATTTGAGCTCTAAACATTAGAATTTCTCAAGACTCCATTCTGAGTTGTCAGTATTCTTTTGGAAACTGTTTCCTCGGTAATGTTATCCATTTCCATGGCTATAATAGAAACTATATGTTAAAGACTATATTATTAAACTGTAGTCTAGTTGCCTCAAAGAACGTCAAACCCGTGTAACTTATTTCCTATTTGAAAATATCCCTGTTGATATCTAAAAGGAGAAGAAAAAAGAAAGAAAATAAAACACAGAAAAGAGAAAGAAAATAGCCAAACAAACATAACAAAACATACCCCAGACTGCCCACTTCATCTTCTTGCGTACATCTCTCTCTGGTCTTTGCCAGGTCAGTAACTGGCACTATTATCCAGCCAGTCACTGCACTTGGATGTCTGGAAGTTACTGTTGATACTTCTCTTTGCCACCACAACAGACCATTTCCAAATTCTGTCAAATCAAATCCCAGTGCTTCCTTACCAACCTCCAGTCACAATAAGTGTCTTTCCATTTATTAATTTCACCAATGCTTTGTCACCTCAGTGTCTTCACTGTCGAGCATAAGTGCCTGAAAAGTATTTCCCAGCACCCTTCAGTGAAGATCTACAGCTTCTCTACCCTCAAGCTCCAAGCTTATGAATCACTTTGTAAGGAGCACTTACCAAAATAACCAGTCCAAGGGTTATTCTGATTTCTCACTAAACCTTATTCTGATTTCTCACTGAACCAGCAAAAAAAAAAAAAAAAATCCTCATCTATCTATCTCATCTTTCTGTCCAGAACCTATCTATGCTTTCAGTTCAGTTCAATTCAGTCACTTAGTCGTGTCTGACTTTGCGACCCCATGGACTGCAGCACGCCAGGCCTCCCTGTCCATCACCAGCTCCTGGAGTTTACTCAAACTCATGTCCATTGAGTTGGTGATGCCATCCAACCATCTCATCCTTTGTTGTCCCCTTCTCCTCCTTGCTCTCAGTCTTTCCCAGAATGAGGGTCTTCAGCTTACTGTAGTTTCAACACAGAATATCATTCTCTCCTTTCTTTTTTTCTTGTAGAGCACAGAAAGGAAGGCATTTTTCCCAAAAGATTTATACTGCCTCTTTCAGGAAGATAAATTCTTGTGAGGAAATTAGACTGGAAGTCATTTTCAATAATCGGTGTTCTTTATAAGGCAGTAAGGTAAAAGCAATTCTTTTGGAGATTAAACATTGAAGGAGATGAGCTTAATTGGAAGATCACAATCAAGAAGCTGGGAGTCCTGCTAGAGAAATAATATCCTAATCTAGTGAATTACAGATAAAGGATCTTGTGCACTTCCCATCACCAAAGGTATTATTCTCAATTTCATGGGCCAAAATACTTTATATTCCTCTTTCATAAATTCATTTTCTTATTAAACCATGTACAAAGTAAACCATGAAGCGGAATTAAATAAAATGAAAAGAGAAAAACACTATCAAATTAAGTAATAAAAGTACAATTTAAAAAAATATTAATAAAAAATGTAGATATTTGGCTTCCCTGGTGGTTCAGACAGTAAAGAATCTGCCTGCAGCACAGAAGACCCAGATTCGACCCCTGGTTTGGGAAGACACCTTGGAGAAGGGAATGGCTACCCACTCCAATATTCTTGTCTGAGGAATCCCATGGACAGAGGAACGTGGTGCGCTACAGTTCGTGGAGCCTCGAGAGTCAGACACAACTGAGCAACTAACACATACTTAGACAACTGACAAAGGTGCTGAAAGCAAAATGAGAAAAGAGAAGGAAGGCATGGTAACTTACACAAAAACTCTTTTAAATATAGTATCGAAGAGGGTTAATTGTAATGCAGGATCTCTCAATCTTAGCACCACTGGCATTTTGAGTTGGATAATTGCTTTAGGGGAAAGGGAGATTTGACCTGTACATTGTAGAACTACTCATTAGATGCCAGTATCAATCCTCCCCACACTTGTGACAACTGAACTTATTTCCAAACACTGTGGAAGGTCTCAAGGAGAGTAACATCACCCCCAGCCCCACTTGCCTCGTCCCACTGAGAACCCCTGGCTTCATGTGAAGAGAACATGACTTTGTGTGAACAAATCTATGTTTACTCTTAGCTTTTCAATCAAATCTTGGAAATGTCATTTAATCAACACATAGCAAAAATTTTCCTCAGGAAAATGGAGGTGCCTACACTGCCTACTTTATAGATTATATCATTCAAATGCTTTCAAGAAAATAATGACAGAGTAGAAAAAGAAAAATAGAAACCAGGGAATAGAAGACTTTAAAAGGCAGATAAAAAAGGTCAAACCTAATTGTTCTATTGAGGTTTCAAATTTCACTCTGATCTTTCTGGCAGCCAAAGTGAAAAGAAAGATGATTACTTGCATAATCATACAAGGGACTGAAAGCCAGTTACTCTAGGAAGCATGGATGCTCTCAGCACTTTCCCGTTAACATTCCTTGCCTTACAAAGAAGACAGGAAGGACACAGAGGACAGGTCCTTAATACTTTTATGGCAAGTATACTCCAATTTTGATAAAGTTTTTGAGGTGTAGTGTTCTTCAATAAAACCTTGGGGGTTAACATTAAAATATAATCTGGTGAAGGCAACTCTATGATCAACTCAAGTTATTAAACCTCAGCTTGATTTAAATATCTTTAAAGTATCAAAACCAGTGATCTGGCTGTAGAGCCCTCAAGGTTTTCAATCAGTCTTACTGTTTTCACTCTGGATTTTTATAAGGTTTTGTTATCAATTATAGGTGGCACTATCCATTCCCAGGTGGTGGTAGTGGTAAAGAACCTGCCTCCCAGCGCAGGAGACTTAAGAGACACAGGTTCGATCCCTGGGTGGGGAAGATCCCCTGGAGAAGGAAATGGCAACCCACTCCAGTATTCTTGCCTGGAAGATCCCATGGACAGAGAAGCCTGGTAGGCTACAGTCCACAGGGTCACAAAGAGTCAGACATGACTGAAGCAACTTCGCATGTTATCAATTATTTTGAGACTCAATGTGTAGATGAAGGATTGTTATATAGATAAACTGGGTAATAGGGCAATTAAAATTACTCTCTCCCCTTTCTTGCTCCTGGTAGTTAGTACAAGGTATCTACCTGCCTGGGCAGAGCAATGGGAGATGGATCCATAGTAGGTAGAAAAGGTTGTGAGCAGGAGACAAAGCTATAGTCCAGTGAGCCAGACTAGTGCCTTGAGTTTCTTTACCTCCACATTACTGTTGTATACTGTTTATGAGTTTTCCTGATTTTATCTGTCTGCAATATTTTCTCTTAGTATGATCATAATATTGTGAACTACTGTATTTTTCCAATACTTCATCTTCTGAGGTAATCTTTTCACATCCAAAAAACAAAAAACCAGAAGAGAGATTTCTGGCTGTTGAATTTGCAAACAATGAACTTATTGTTCAATGACCTCCTCTCCACAGGAAAACATTGCAGGGTTAGTCCACTGAAAGTCAGGGAATATTTCTTTTGTCTTTTTGGTTTGTTTGTTTAGTAAGACACCTGGAGTAACAGGCAAATTTGGCCTTGGAGTACAGAATGAAGCAGGGCAAAGGCTAATAGAGTTTGGCCAACAGAATGCATTGGTCATAGCAAACACTCTCTTCCAATAACACAAGAGAAGACTCTACACATGGACATCACCAGATGATGAACACCGAAATCAGATTGATTATATTCTTTGCAGTCAAAGATGGAAAAGCTCTATACAGTCAGCAAAAAAAAGACCAGGAGCTGACTGTGGCTCAGATCATGAACTCTTTACTGCCAAATTCAGATTGAAATTGAAGAAAGTGAAGAAAACCACTAGACCATTCAGGTATGCCTAAATCAAATCCCTAATGATTATATAGTGGAAGTGAGAAATAGATGTAAGGGACTAGGTCTGATAGACAGAGTGTCTGATGAACTTTGAATGGAGGTTGGTGACTTTGTACAGGAGACAGGAAGCAAGACCATCCCCAAGAAAAAGAAATGCAAAAAAGCAAAATAGCTGTCTGAGGAGGCCTTACAAATAGTTATGAAAAGAAGAAACACAAAAAGCAAAGGAGAAAAGGAAAGATATACCCATTTGAATGCAGAGTTCCAAAGAATAGCAAGGAGAGATAAGAAAGCCTTCCTCATGGATCAATGCAAAGAAATAGAGGGAAACAACAGAATGGGAAAGACTAGAGATCTCGTCAAGAAAATTAGAGATACTGAGGGAACATTTCATGCAAAGATGGGCTCAATAAGGATAGAAATGTTATGGACCTAACAGAAGCAGAAGATATTACGAAGAGGTGGCAAGAATACACAGAAAAACTGTACAAAAAAGATCTTCATGACCCAGATATTCACTATGGTGTCATCACTCACCTAGTGCCAGACATCCTAGAATGTGAAGTCAAGTGAGCCTTAGGAAGCATCACTACAGAGAAATCTAGTGGAGGTAATGGAATTCCAGTTGAACTATTTCAAATCCTAAAAGATGATGCTGTGAAAGTGCTGCATTCCACATGCCAGTAAATTTGGAGAACTCAGCAGTGGCCACAGGACTGGAAAAGGTCGGTTTTCATTCCAATCCCAAAGAAAGGCAATGCAAAAGAATGCTCAAACTATCGCACAATTGAACTTATCTCACATGCTAGTAAAGTAATGCTCAAATTCTCCAAGTCAGGCTTCAACAATATGTGAACCAAGAATTTCCAGATGTTCAAGCTGGTTTTAGAAAAGGCAGAGAAACCAGAGATCAAATCGCCAACATCTGCTAGATCATCAAAAAAGCAAGTGAGTTTCAGAAAACATCTATTTCTGCTTTATTGACTATGCTAAAGGCTTTGACTGTGTGAATCACAATAAACTGTGGAAATTCTTCAAGAGATGGGAATACCAGACCACCTGACCTGAACTTTTGAGAAACCTGTATGCAGGTCAGGAAGCAACAGTTAGAACTGGACATGGAACATCAGACTGGTTCCAAATAAGAAAAGGAGTACGTCAAGGCTGTATATTGTCACCCTGCTTATTTAACTTATATGCAGAGTACATCATGAGAAATGCTGGGCTGGATGAAGCACAAGCTTGAATCAAGATTGCTGGGAGAAATATCAATATCCTCAGATATGCAGATGATACCACCCTTATGGCAGAAAGTGAAAAAGAACTAAAGAGCCTCTTGATGAAAGTCAAAGAGGAGAGTGAAAAAGTTGGCTTAAAGCTCAGCATTCAGAAAACAAAGATCACAGTATCTTGTCCCATCACTTCATGGCAAATGAATGCGGAAACAGTGGAAACAGTGTCAGACTTTATTTTGGGGGCTCCAAAATCACTGCAGATGGTGATTGCAGCCATGAAATAAAAAGACACTTACTCCTTGGAAGGAAAGTTATGACCAACCTAGACAGCATATTAAAAAGCAGAGACATTACTTTGCCAACAAAGGTCTGTCTTGTCAAGGCTATGGTTTTTCCAGTAGTCATGTATGGATGTGAGAGTTGGACTATAAAGAAAGCTGAGCACTGAAGAATTGATGCTTTTGAACTGTGGTGTTGAAGAAGACTCTTGAGAGTCCCTTGGGACTGCAAGGAGATCCAACCAGTCCATCCTAAAGGAAATCAGTCCTCAATGTTCACTGGAAGGACTAATGTTGAAGCTGAAACTCCAATACTTTGGCTACCTGATGCAAAGAGCTGACTCCTTTGAAAAGACCCTGATGCTGGGAAAGATTGAGGGCAGGAGGAGAAGGGGACAACAGAGGATGAGACTGTTGGATGGCATCACCGACTCAATGGATGACTCAATGAATTTGAATAAACTCCGGGAGTTGGACTCCGCTGATGGACAGGGAGGCCTGGCGTGCTGCAGTCCATGGGGTTGCAAAGAGTTGGACACAATTGAGCCACTGAACTTAACTGACCAAGGAAGTAAAAGGAATTGGCTAAGGAAATGGACAACCCCAGAGAATTTCCTTGAAATATAATGCTTTGTACATAACTGCAGCTCACTAAATAGATATTAAATAAAGGAGAATTTCATATGGTGCTAGGTTGACCATTGGCCAGGGAAATATATATTTACAATTAGGAAGTCAGTAAAAATCTGCTTAAGGGGATTAACAGAGATCATTTAACTATTTGAGGATAAAAAGCATGTTGCAATGTATTCCTTTCATTCTTTTAGGGAACACTGATATTGTATAACTTTAAAAAATTTTCAGATTAATTATTCCTTGCCAATGCACATGTATTTCCTATCTGTTATCTGGTTATCTGATTTCTTGCATAATTTCACATGCAACTGAAGAGGCAAGCCAGAAATCCTTGTGGCATATTTTGGCAAAAGAAGGCCAAAAGAGTTGAAAATAAAGAGATCTCCCAGTGTCTGAGTTTCTGTTTTTATAAAGTCTGATGTGGCTGGCTTGGCACCTCATTAAGCAAATCAATGCTAATTGCTAACACTTTAGCAAATTAAAGAGGCGTGAGAGGGCAGTGGACAGTCTGGCAAAAAAGTAATGGTCCTGGAAATGCCCACTAACTAAAACCTCACAGGTCCCACTCAGCCCAGTCGAAATGAGGGGCATTTCCTGCAGAAGCCAGTGGAGAAGGCAAGTCTGTGAGCACTTTTCAAGTAAGGAAATGAACAAAATACTTCCAAGAACTTTTGGAGTGTATGTCTTTTTGTACAACGTCCAATCAATTCTACCTGGGAAAGGAAGTTTGAGGAGAAGCTAAACCAACTTGGGGATTGTCAAGAACCCACTATTTTTGACACAAATGACAGAAAAGATAATACAAGATAAATTCAAAAGGAGGAAATAAGCATTAATTCTCTAAGATAATACTAGTAGGTTCAAGGTGAGACTTATCCATTCAGAGTTCCTTTCGCCAATCAACCACAGTTTTCATATCAGAAAAAATAAAACTGAGAGTTAGATATGTATAAAGTTATACAGTGCAGGAGAGTAAGATGGGACTGGGTACTCCCAGTCTTAGTTTACTCTTCCACTGGAACATTGGTAAATGTTCCAGGTGAACATTGGTAAATGCAACATCCATGCATAAGAACAGAGAGCATTATTAGTCAATGCATATGATGTACCTTATGCTCAACTTAGTAAATGATTCTCAGATAAATTTACATACAGAGAGAGCAGAAGAGCTCTGTAGATGTTGGCTTTCAGGAAGCAGTTGTAAACATAGGTATGAATTTCTAGAGTAATACAGGAGTTATAAATAGGAAAAGAGATTTTAGGTCTTCTACATGGCAATTTTCTGCACAGAATTAGATGACTAAAACCTGCATGGAAGAAGGGTAAACTAAGGATCATTATACGTGTACAGCAAGAATAGAAGAAGAGAGAGGAGTAAGTCAAAAAGACAGTATTATCAGAGGAGAATGAGGAAAGGACAGTGCTATGGACACCCAGGAAAGAGATAGCTGACACTGGCAAGTCTTGCGAAGAAGTTATGAAACATGAGATTGTGAAAGTCAATGTCTCAGCTGATGACGAGTTCACGTGGACCTTAAGAGGAGGTAGCTTATAAAGCTGAGGTCTTAGAACCCCAGGAAATATACCTTGTGGTTCACCCAACTGGAAGGAATCGTGGACTATCAATTATTCTTAGACTTCATAACAGAGACCTGGAGGGGTGTGTGTGTGTGTGTGTGTGTGTATGCATTTGTGTGTGTGTGTGTGTGCATGTGTGATTTTTAAATAGAAAAGAAGGAAATCTACAAAAGTGCATATGGAAATTTTTTTTCAAGAAAGATCTTGAACACTAACAAAACACAAACAAAACCAAAATAATTCCTCATCATCACTTCCCTTCACATAATTCTAAAAGGCACTATTTGAATAGCCAAGGGTGTAAACATCACCTGGAATTCTAAAAAGCAGCTGTCTTTTATTTTCATAAAAATATTATAAAATGTAGAAAATATATCACAAAAATTAATTAAAAAACAGCAATGCATATATATAAACATGCATGTGTAAACCATTTATAATTTCATTAAATTTTTATGAAAATGTAGTCATAACCTAGCATTAGAGATGTAGGTGTTACTATTAGGGTTTATCAGAATTTTAAAGAAAGGTTGTGCCAGCTACAACAGTAATATGTGTCCCTTAGTTTACTGTAAATTCATTCAAAATTGTTTCCCAAAACTGAATTTGCAAATGAATACAATAAATGAACAGCTAAACAAATAAACAAAAATATTAGAATTGGAAAATCTAATTAAAGCTCTAGTTTGATTATGTTTATTTCACATTTTAACTTCCTTAAAAGAGTAAATAAAAAATAATGAAGATTAGTCAGTTTCAGTTTTTAATTTATAAAAGGAGAAAGCTATTACTAATAACAATTTAAGATAAATTCCTATCTGCTTTCCTGGTGGCTGAGTGGTAAAGAATCTGCCTGCCAGTGCAGGAGATGTGGGTTTGATCTCTGGGTTGGGAAGATCCCCTGGAAAAGGAAATGGCAACCCACTCCACTATTCTTGCCTAGGAAATTGCATGGACAGAGGAGCCTGGCAGGCTATAGTCCAAGGGGTTTCAAAAGAGTCCAACATGGCTTAGTGACTAAACAACAACAATATTCCTATCTGTTCAATGCGATCTATATTTCTCACACTTGCCTATACACTGGAATTACCTGGGAGTTTTAGAAAGCCTAGCTTCTCTCCCAGAGATATTGAATGAATTGCTATGAGATGTGGTCTGGCCATCAGTATTGTGGAAAACTCCTTGGAGTTATTTTAATTTGTAGCCACGTTGAAGAACCAATGTTCCAGGCCAAAATATCATCTGGACAGACATCTTCTTTTATGAAAATGATTAAGCTTGTTCAAAAGGACTGACCAAGGGCATTTCAATAAGAGGTTTAAATTGAAATGTGTGGGTAGACAAGCAGACTTGGGCATAAACCAGGTGATGCCTGGAGCCCCACTCAAGAGCGGAACAAGTACCTAAACCAATTTTGCATTTCCTAAGTTCTGGGTTTGTTTGTTTGTTTACTTGTTTTTGTAAGATTAGAAACACATTTGATTGTACCCATAGCCTACAGAAACATCAAAAGCCAGGAAACATGCCCCCCACTCCACATGATAAAGCTTTTACAAATAGGAAGGATTGCAACTGAGTTAGCAGTCAACAGCACCCAAACTCCTCTGCTCAGACCCAGAAACTTGAGTTCACACTTTCCACTGGGGTGAACAGCACAGTCAAAAATGCAATAACATCATCTGTAAGCCAGCGTGTCCATTTATTTTCATCCAAAAATACTCATCTGCATAGGTTACTGGATCTTGAGTCATAGCCAATTTGGAGACCAACTTGCATATGAGACGGGGCTTGACAAGCAGGCAGTGGGAAAGATGCTCTCTGGAGGAGGGCCAGGACCATCTGTAACCTGAAGAAAGGTCACTGTCTTCTCTAGAGACATTTAGTACCAAGAAGGCTTTGCCTACGCCAGGCATGGGTAGAATCAGACAATCGTCTTTAAAGTGCTGCTTGGATACTGATAAATCCTTGCTCTTGGCCTCTTCTCTTCCTAGCCTCTGTGCCGACTGCTGCAGTGTTTGTAGCAAAAGTGATCAGAAGATCTCATTAAGGTTACGTACTTTAGCCTCACTCCATTTTCACATGCTCATCACTTCTACACAGGACGCCTTGATGATCTTAACATGCATTTCAGGCTCTCTGGCATGGTGGCTAAGAGCATGTGCTCAGAAATCTGATTGCCTAGGTTTAAATTCTGATCCTACCCCTCACCAGCTTGATTAATTAAATTCTCTTAACCTCCGGTTGTCTCATCTATAAGATGAAAACAATAATGATACGAATCTCATATATCACTTGTGAGGACTAAATAATGCATTCATTGCAAATAACACAGTGTTTGGCACTAGCAGTAAAATATTCATTATAATAATTAATTATTTGGCCAAATCATCATCAGCAACATATTTTATTCCGCTCCTACCACATGTTACTTAATTAGAAGAGTGAGACTTGCAGCCTGTAGGAAGGACTGTGGGTGAGGGGCACAGAGTCCCTTAGAGGCAGCCGTTAAGCCATAGGAACAGAAAACCTAGGCAAAAGAATTTCCTTACAGGTCTGGAAGTTTCTTGACTAAGATTAAACATACCTATTTTGTGGTTCACTATATCTTTATATTAAATGTTATAGCTTGTCTTTTGTTTTAGTGCCAAATAACTGACAGTGTTTGGAGAAGGAAATGGCAACCGACTCCAGTATTCTTGCCTGGAAAATTCCATGGACAGAGGAACCTGGAGGGCTACAGTCCATGGGGTCACAAAGAGTCAGGCACAACTGAGCACATCAGCAACTGACAATGTTATCTTTCTAGCAGCTATTTAAAGGATTTCGAAGTATGTAATCCAAAGAACACTTTAAAAAATAGAGATATCTCATACAGCCACCAGCTGAAACTTATATCAAAAAAATATGATAATAACAAGTCATTAGCATAAATAATGCAAGTTAGTTGCTCAGTCGTGTCTGACTCTTTACGACCCCATGGACTGTAGCCCACCAGGCTCCTCTGTCCATGGGATTCTCCAGGCAAGAATACTGGAGTGGGGTGCCATTTCCTTCTCCAGGGGATCTTCCCGACCCAGGGATTGAACCTGGGTCTCCTGCATTGCAGGCAGATGCTTTACCAACTGAACTACTAGGGAAGCCCTGGCATAAATAATAGCAGATCATAAATAATCAAGGTGGCATGCATATTCAGAAATAAACAATATTAGATATAGGAACCTGTAAAGTAACTTTAATTTTGCGATACAGTAACCAACTACAAGATATTGTAGAACAGAAATATACCTGACACACTGAGAAAAACCATCAGCTTGCCAGCAAAGGGGAAGGTTAAACATGGTTTTGATCAGAGGTATCATTAATGAAAGATTAATAACCTAAAAGATTAATAGTATCTTAAAGGGAAGAATTTCCTTTTATCTCCTTTTGCCTTCTTATCCTTTAATGTAGGTGTTAATGAATATTGAACTGGACAAAAGGCAAGAAAAGGTTTAAGAAAAGGGAACAGACTGAATCTTCATCCTTGAATAATCCAACTTGATTTTCTCCACCTTCCCCCTTTGAGCACCTCGGTAATTTTCTGTGGCTATTTCTGCACAGAAAATAAATATGCTTTGAATAAGGGGAAAATGTGTCTTAGGCATTATATAAGATGATTGCTAGGAAAAGTTAAGTTCTTAACCTGTGTTGTAAGAAAAGAAAAAAAAAAACTGTTGTCCTCAGTAAAATAAGCACCGTTTTATAGTGAATCTGTCTCTGTCCTTCATTTCCAGTCTACCCCTCCTCCCATTCCATTTTCAGAAGAAACAGATTCTCATCAGGAACTAAGGAGAGTTATTATTTTTTCCAATCACTGTTTCAACCAAACATCTCAAGTTAAATGCACATTTCTTGCATTTGCTAAGAAGGGAAGCTCTGCCTCCACCACCACCATGTGCACTGATGCTCTGAGATACCACACAGTATGAGCTGGTGATGCTACAAAGCTGGTGATGCTTTTTTTTTTTTTTTCACTTGTTCATTAAGCAGGAGACCCAGGTTTATGTAAAACCACATACTCATCATCGTTTAGTGGTGTGGCTTTGTCGCATCGCAGCTCTTATCTTTCTGGAGTTGGTGATTTGGTAGCCGCTGTCACCAATGTCAAGATCTCAGCCCTGTTGGTAGTCCTCTGACACCTGAGTCAGCCTTGCCAGGCAGGTAGCAGGATTCCCTGGGGGATGCCTGGAATGTGTGACTCTTTTGAACTGCGGAAGAGCTCTGAGACCCTTTCTGCTGCTCTTGGTGGTACACTGACTTCTTCCTGTCCAGTGGCTCAGTGGTCAAGAATCTGCCTGCAATGCAGCAGATGTGGGTTCAATCACACTTGGGATTCTTTACCACAAAGGAGTACTGGACGGGTAGGCTACAGATCATGGTGTCACAAAGAAGCGGACACAACTTAGTGACTGAACAGCAACAGCAAAGGTCTCTATGATTCCTCAGTTGCATTCAGTGGTAATGGGGATCGCTGAGACGAGACAGCGTGCTTGGCACTCTGAAGGCCCTGTTTTGTGAACTCATCAGTATCCCAGTGGCTGCATCCTTCCTGCTGAGAGAACCTACCACTGTGACGGCACCTGCTGTCTGGCTAGTCCCCTGCTCGAGTCATTTAGACTCGAGGCCCCGCAGTCCTTGATGAGGCTGGTCTTATAACTATGCTGCTAGAATTGACTCCTATAGTACTTCGTACAGCTTGTTTCACCCTGTGGTTTCAGGTAAGGAGAGAATAGATTTCCCAGTTAAATGTCACTGGAAATACTGAAATTGGGAATAATGTGATATGAAAAACACAAAGCTCAAGGGGCCAGTCCATCTTGATTTGAGTCTGCTCCTGTAATCTGCTACTGTGATGACTGCTTACTTCACTGGCTTCCATTTCCTCACTTGTGAAGCAGAGATAATAGATGCCCACTCCACTGACAGCTATGACCGCTAAATGAGCTAAGGAACGGACATAGGGTGCCTCACCTATAAAGGACGCTGATTAATGTTGGTAATAGATGTTAACATCTTTTATCAGCATCCCCTATCGCTTTACTATGACCTTTATATTCCTCATCTTCCTACAAAAAATTAAAGTGATCAGCATATTTGTTTGTTTACTTTTTATTTTATTAAAAACACCTTTGATTTACTATGCTTAGCTGTATAGAAATTCTATCAAGTGTTCTCAAAGAACTCAACACCCATTTAAAAAAAATAGCTCTATTTTGTTCATATCTAGGTCTCACTAGCAGACATAAATTAATACTTAAACATAAATAAATAGAAAGTGAATTATGTTAAGCATTATCAGTTCCAAACTGCATCCTTTAAAACTGTACCATATTAGCTGGAGTGAGATGTAAACTAGAAATCTTTTTAAATCATAATGTTTAAATTAAGACATCAGAAGATATATTGCAAATACTCAGATGGAATTTCACTGCCCTCAGTAGAGCTAGAAATACATTTTGCTACAATTTTCAATTATGTAACATAAAAATTGAAATATTTATAAGAAATAATCAAACTAAAGACAAGCATAATTTAAAAAACCATGTTAATGGGCAATGCCTTTCATCCCCTCCTCCCAAAAAGGGAGATGAAACGAACAAAACAACATGCCTCAAATAGCTTACACTTTTCAAATTTCACAGTCCTGGTTAATTCACATCCCAATTATCCTCTGAGGTACCCTAACCATGGAGACAACAAAGGATTTAGGGGAACAACGTAAGGCTTTGGGGAACGAAAACAATAAAGACATGTTGTGTTTAGACCTAGTCAAGCAACAAGGTTCCCTGGGGACAAAGTCATCCTAAAAAGAAAAAAAAAATAAGACACAAAGATTTGTTTATATCTGCGTGACTACTGCTGTTTTGCAAGTATTCCTGTCTCTCCATCTCTATCTCAGAGATAGATGAGCCATGTGGTTCCTTCTGTCCAATGGGTGTTAGCCATGTAAAGCACCTTTTAAGGCCAACATGTTTAACTGCCTGAGAAAGAACCTGGAGATATTTCTCTTTGGAACTGTAACTGTCACGATCACTCCTCTTTGAGCCTGGATCCATACGAATCTTCATGGAGTAGATCCAGCCTTGCTGACCAGCAGTGAGCCTTGTGTGAGTGAAGGAAAGATTTTATTGTTTAAAGCAGATATTTGTGTGTGTGTATATATACATATACATAGATATACACACTTATATATGTCATACATATATATGTGAAAGTGATAGTCCCTCAGTCATGTCTAACTCTTTGCGACCTATGGGCTGTAAACTGCCAGGCTTCTCTGTCCATGGGATTCTCCAGACAAGAATACTGGAGTGGGTTGCCTTTCCCTTCTCCAGGAGATCTTCCTGACCCAGGGATCGAACTTGGGTCCCCTACATTGGCAGACAGATTCTTTACCCTCTGAGCCACTGGAGATCTTTTCATATATATACATGGGGGTAGGGGGCGGCAGCTTTCTTGATGGCTCAGCAGGTAAAGAATCTGCCTGCAATGCAGGAAACAAAAGAGATGTGAGTTTGAGCCCTGGGTCAGGAAGATCCCTGGGAGAAGGAAATGGCAACTCACTCCAGTATTCTTGCCTGGAGAATCTCATAGACAGGGGAGCCTGGCAGTCTGCAGTCCGTGGGGTCACAAAGAGTCAGATACAATTGAGCACAGACTGGACTGGATATGTGTGTGTGTGTGTGTATATATATATATATATACACACTGGATATTTATACATATATATGGGCTTCCCTCTTGGCTCAGTTGATAAACAATCCTCCTGCAATGCAGGAGACCCCGGTTAGATTCCTGGGTCAGGAAGATCTGCTGGAGAAGGGATAGGCTACCCACCCCAGTCTTCTTGGGCTTTCCTTGTAGCTCAGCTGGTAAAGAATCTGCCTGCAATGCAGGAGACCAGGATTCGATCCCTGGGTTGGGAAGATCCCCTGGAGAAGGGATAGGCTACCCACTCCAGTATTCTGGCCTGGAGAATTCCATGGACTGTATAGTCCATGGGGTGGCAAAGAGTCAGACATGACTGAGCGACTTTCACTTTCATGTATATATATGGAGGTGAACACGTATGCTCCTTTCATTACCTGGAAATTTTGGAGGACGAACCCCACCTCTTCCCATCACTCATTCTCTATCCTTCACAACAGACTGTTACCAAGGAAATAAAGAGCTCTGCCTCTGGAACACATTCCTGAGAAATTTGTCAGAGAAGCTACAGAAGTACAAAGAATTCTACAGGCTGACACAAAAGCCAGGGTTAACCGAGAAGGAAATTCCAGAAAGAGAATCACTAGGTCAGGACAGACAGGGAACAGAGTAAATAGCACGTTAGGAGAGAAAACATTCAGAATATATTTTATTCAACAGTATGTTAGCTTTAAAAATTATAAAACAAGCAACATACTGTTGAATAAAATATGTTATATCTTCCTACCTTGTCAAACATGCATTCATTTGGACAAAATGTATAAAGCTATGTTTTCTATTTGACTAAAATTTGGAGAAATATCCAAGCTGAATATGTCTACTTTGCATGTATCTTGGTTCTGTTGATGGGCTGGCTATGTTTGGATGAGTAATAAAGGCAAAGACAATTCATAAATAATTATATATCTTTTCTATAACATTTATTTTCATTGATTTCAATAATGCAAAGGATTGCATCTCATAGCTCAGAGGGTATAAAAAAAGGAAATCTCTGTGAGAGCAAAAGGAATCCACTGGTTGAAAATAATTAACTATTGCAGGAATGATTTGAATAGAGGCAGGCTGGCCATCTGCCAGGGATAGGGGACTACCGAGTTAGGCAGGCTGTATATACCTTTTCAGATATACAGTTTCGGGGGACTCTAAATTTTTTTATTCTGATTTTTTTTATTCACCATTTTGAGCACTTTCTCCATGTGAAACCCTCTGTTACATCTACAACAATGAAGAAGAGTGGTAGGAATAAGCTCTTTCATGGCCAAGGAAACAGGCAATTGAGCAGATAATTAGAAGGGTTGCAATAAAGCTCTTTAGTCGAAGTAGATCGGAGGTCACCACAGAGGGGTCAGGGAAGGGAGGCAGGCAGGAAGGAGGGCAGGCACCGGAGCTGAACAGGGAAGGGTGGAGGAAAGGGAATTCTGTGCCAAGGAGGCGTGGGCAGGAGCTATGAACTGTTATTCCAAGCAGAAGAAATTGATGGGCAAAGGTTCTGAGCAACGAGAACGGCTCTTATGATGAAATGAGGGAAAGTGAGAGAGTGGTTGGGGGTGCAAGGGAGATGTCAAGAGGGAAAGGAGTGAGAGGCAGGCAGTCAGGCTACGTCCAACAGACACGATTTCTTGAAAGCCTTGTTGAAAGTTTGGTACATTATCTTAAAAACAATGAGAAGTCATCAAAAAGTTTCCAGCCGAAAGGGGCTAACTTTTTTACATGTTACATGTTCACCCAGACCTGTATAAGGACTGGTTTAAATCTTACTGACTTACTTATTTTATATCATTTGGATAGTTTAGAACACTCCTCACAAAGTTTTGTAGCTTTCAGAGTTCTAAATTATTGAACAGTCAGTTCAATTTATCTAATTTTAACTACAAATAACATTGGTATTTACAGAACTCAAAAGGAATATTTTACATAAAGTTTTATATAAATTCAATAGTAACAGCTACAATTTATACTGCAAATAAGCATCAATATTTATTTTTAAAAAGGATTTGGAGAAGGGCTCAAGTTTTTTTTTTTTTTATAACTATACATTTCACATGAGCTCAGTTAAACTTGAATTAAATTTCACTGCTCTTTTTCTTTGTAGGTTAAACATCATATCCTATTGGATGTTGCCTTTTTTAGGACATGAGAGAAATTCAATCTGTTAAATTAATTGTACTGACATATTTTTAGAATATGGTTTATACACAGTGCTTTTTAAGCTTATCATGACATGCCATTGTTTGTATTTAACTTGCATCAAGTGTATTGTAAATCATTCTTAGTCCTTAAAACCTGCATTCAACACACAAGACTGCATATAGTTAAGCTGTGAACTTCTAATCAAACAAACTAATCGCAGCTTTAAATTATGCAATTTACCTCTGTCCTCCCGCCTAATTTTTAATAGATGTCATGGTATTTGCATCTTCTTTATCGAGATAGAAATCATCTTCCTATGATAAACTCTCTGAATGGAATATGACAGAGAAGATAGATGACCTCTGAATGGTAAATTTCCCAATAACCATCTACAAAGTGACTATGGAAGGAATTCTATACAGTTTCATGGCTTACAAAAACTACTCCTGTTATCTCCACAAAAGCATGCAGGCAGATAGGAAGGAGGGAAGGCGGCAGGGAGGGTGGAAGAAAGGAAGGAAGGAAGATGTTTAAATAAGAAGGACCCACAGGGCAGAAATAGGCAGCAAGTGTGGCTCTTGGTGAAGATGAATCAAGCAGGAATTCATTTACAAATGTATCCTCAATGCCAACCATGGACAGTGACTTGAGTTCTTCACATAGCACTCTTAAGAACCTGGTAGTCCTAATTGGAAAGATAAAATACAGACCTGACATAAGGTAAAACACTGCTTCTCCAGTGTGGTCTGTGAACCACCTACATCAGAATCAAGGGGGTTGCTTATGTAAAATGCAGATCATGTCCCGAGTACCCACCCCATATCTACTGACATCTAATCTGAACTCCTCTCCAAGTCCCATTGCAAATATGTACCTTACCTATTTCCTCAGTTGTCACAGTTGATGTACTTGAAAATCTGAAAAGTCCTCAGAAATAACACAGAAAGTAATCTGAAGGAGGTAAAGGAAAATGCCTCTGAGATCAAACAGGACAAATGACCCCAGCAAAGGAGAATGACTGTTGTCCCTAAATATGCAGGAGTTAAATCAAGGTGTGCCCTGATACCACCGTGACAATTAGCTTCAGTGACACCATTTTTGATTAAGGGAAATTCTGAGGCAAGATATTATCACTAGATGTACCTGAATTTAAGATACTAAAAGGATATTGATTTCACCCACTCAATATTCAGTTTTCCTAAAGAAAACAAAAGCTTGTTAATTCTCATTAATGAAATCTTCCTATGTGTGGATGCTCTGTTGTGCCCTAGCCTTGGTGACTCCATGGACTGCAGCCTCCCAAGCTCCTGTGTCCATGGGATTCTCCAGGCAAGAATATTGGAATTAGTTGCCATTTCCTATTCCAGGGATCTTCCTGACCCAGGTATAAAAATTGTGTATCTTGCATCTCCTTCATTGGCAAGCAGATTCTTTACCACTGCACCACTTGGGAAGCTCCAGAAAATCATCCTACAGCCTATGAAATCTGGGGGTTCCAGAGATCTTCCTTCGAGGAGTCTGAAGATCTACCAACTTTCCAGACTGGTCTTATCTTTTGTTAACCCATACCATGGGTTTTACTTTTTTTTTTTTCCAGAAAAGCATTCCTAGTCCCAGAATACCATCATTTTTCCCCACAGGGCCCTTGTATTTTGGAAAAAGAACAAACTGTTAAATTTTACAATTTAGTTTTAGAATGGATTTGTGGCAGAGGGAAATATTTTAAGGAATCCAAGGAATCCTTATATATTTTCAATATTTACAAATGTCTCTGGAACCTAGACCAGGAGAAAACTTGTACAGTGAAAGGTGTCTTGAATCAACAAATCTACAAACAGTATTCTCTGAGGGCTAAGATTACAAATCCATTCTTAGACATATATTTATTTTTAATATTCATAGTTAGTCACACAGAACTGAACATATTTGGATTGGTCCTTTAGATGAAAGTGTTAATTTTTCAAGGAGATGAATACTAATCAACAAACAGGAGTTCTTTACATAGATTAAATTACCTACTGCCCTACCTCTAACAACAACAAGAAAAGCATATTAAAATTGCAACCAAATGTAACACATGAATTAAAAGTTTGATCTAACTGACATTTCACATAATATTATACATCAGAGAATGTTTATTCCCCTAGTGGGACAATTCTAAAAGAGATGGCTGACCTATATACATTAACAGACAAATAAATCCTACCTGTTTCTGCAAATAAGATAGCAATGTCAAGTTTATCTTGCATTTATTTAAAAATAATTGATTTGTTTTTTTTTCAAGAGTGACTCACTACCTCTCCAAGTGACAAGATTTTCCCAGGCCTTCAACCACTTGATTACAGAAGTCATTCTTTAGCCGCATATCCTGGAAAAAATATAAAATGCTCATTATGGTTCATGCTGTCAAAATAGTATTGTGCCACTAGCAGCAGGCATAGAGCTCCTTAACAATCAAAAAAAAGATTCATGTGAAAAAATCTAGTAAACTGAGATCACTCAAGCAGAAAACCACCACACTACTAAAGACAAGCAGGTAGAGACAAAAGCACAGCATCTTAGAACCTCCCTTCTTTGTGACTGGGGTGAGATCGTACAGATGACACATGCCCCCCACCCAAGTCCATCTAGGATCCCTCTTGAGACACTATGCACCAGACAAGTAAAGGAGAGAAGAGATCTCATTTTGCGTTTTGATTTTTTGTTACTCTCACCTCTTCAAATCATAAAATATGTTGGGGGGATGCAGTGATTCCATAGCAGGCAAAGAGATAACTTTCTACTTTTTGCCATTTTTTTTTCCACTTCAAAATTTATCTATGACCAAATGATTAAAAAATTCATAGTTTTCTCTTACTTTTTCATTTTAAAAGCCCTGCCCAAGACCCAATCCATGATCATAAATTTAGTACTAAAATAAGTATTTATAGAAAAAAGTAAATAGTTCTCAATAGTCTGTACTCATGTCTATTATTCTTTATTACATATTATCATTCTTTGGGGTCATATTCTAGATTAATAAGAGGTGAAAAAAATTAATATAATAACCTTCATTTAAACAAACAAAAAGCTGTTAATATGTTATATATCTCATTGTTTGCTTTTCTCAAAAGCCTTCAACAAATAACATATATATCCCATCATGGGGAAATGTTTAAATAAATTATGATACATTCAAAAAGTTCAATATTATATAGCTTTTAGATTTACCAATAATTTTAATGGCATAAGTAAATTCTTAAAAAAACAATATAAATATGAACTACACTGTACTAATGCATACTTTTATTCTATATATTGAGAAAAAGAAAATAAAAATGAGGCAAGAGAGAAGAAACTACTAACGGGTATGGAGTTTAGTTTAGGATGATTAAAATATTCTATACTTAGATTGTGACCAATGGTTGTTCAACTCTGTACTATACTTAAAAAACTTTGAATTGTACACTTTAAATAATTGCATATTATAGTATGTAATACTATCACAATAAATATGATTAAAATATTAGATATTATTTTAGATAACATTACTAAAGTATAATTTGACTAAAATACCTAATTGAGGTATAAAGTTTGATAAATTGTAACAAATGTTTGTACTAATGAAATCAGGATATAGGTTTTCCTTAGCTCAAAATATTGTCTTCATTTAATATGTATTCCTTTCTAGTTAATCCCGTCTTAACTTTCAGCCTGGGGAAAATATTGACCAGATTTGCCACTATCAGTTCAGTTCAGTTCAGTTCAGTCACTCAGTCGTGTCTGACTCTCTGCGACCCCATGGACCACATCACTACAGGCTTCCCTGTCCATCACCAACTCCAGGTGTTGAGTCAAACTCATGTCCATTGAGTCGATAATGCCATCCAGCCATCTCATCCTTGGTCATCCCCTTCTCCTCCTGCCTTCAATCTGTCCCAGCATCAGGGTCTTTTTATAGATTAGATAATTTTCTAGGGTTTCCATACAAATAGAACCATACAGTATGCACTCTTTTTTTTTTTTTGGCTCAACATATTTTTTGAGATTGCATTTATCAAGTTTTTGCTTCTTTGCACTGATGATTCATATCCCATTCATCTCCTGATGAATTTTGTGGATGTTTTCAGATTTCCAGTATTTGCCTACTATGAACAAAGGTACCATAAGCATCCGTACACACATATGTGTGGCTATTTTTATTACTCTCGGGTAAATATGAAAAGTGAAATTAATGGGCTACATAGTAGCTCGCTTTTTTGTTGTTGTTGTTTTAGCTTTTGATGAACTGTCAAACTATTTTCCATAGTTGTACCATTACAAATCTCATCAGACGTTACCAGCATTTCTTTGATCCATATCCTCTCCAACTCTTAGGAGCAGTCATAATTGTTAATAGTTGCCATATAGCTGTGTAGTGATCTGATGTGTGTGTGTGTGTGTGTGTGTGTGCTTTTAATTTACAGTTCCCAGTGAATGATGACATATGCAAATATACTCCCCCATAATAATGTATGCAATTATAATTTCTGGATATTCTGTATTTTCATCTGTAAAATATCTTTTAACATGTTTTATTGGGTTGTATCTTACATTTAGTAGGTTAGGACTTGCTACCCAGTTCTGGGTTATTTGCTTAGCAGACAGAGTCCAAATACCAGCAACTTCAGGCTCTGCCCTAGTTTGAGAGAGCCAGCTGTCTGGCGGCACCCTGTCTCTGTGATGCAGAAAAGAAGCAAGACGCGGGTAACGGGTGTGCCCGTGCTAGTCTGATGCGGAACACTTCAACAGCAATATACATTTGAGAACCCACCCAGGTTGGCTAAAGTTTGGTTAGCTCTCTACTGCGATTTGACTTCTCCCTTGCAACTATTATCTTCCTTTCTTCCTTTCAAAGGAACTGATCCCTGATTAGCTTTCCAACACCCATTTTAGCATCAGCTGCTAGAAAACTCAACCTATACATGGCCTAAATGCTCCTCCTGTTTCATTTCATTCTTCTTGCGATTCTTTAAAGACTTTCATTTATGAGTGACATGATAACACTAAGTGACAAAAGTAACATGATAAAAGTAAGTGACAAACAGCGTGAGTGACAAATAAAACTAAGTGTCGTGCTTCTTCACAGTTGGTTCCAACCGTCGAAAATCATAAACCACCAAGAACACTGCGTAACCTTGGTTTTCCCAACCTCAACTGAAAATATGCTCTTTACCCATAAATAATAGAAAGTTTAACCAGCTATGAACTCTACTTTATTAAAAGTTCTAGTTTTTAAAACTTAAATGGCATAAACCCTAGCATAGCTTCTTTGTAACATTTTGAAAACCCTGATTTTTTTTTTTGTTTGTTTTTTCAGTGCTACTCAGAAAAATCTTTCATTGTCATGGGTTCCCTACTCAGGAAAGAAAAGAAAATAAATTTAGGCCTTAGCTATAACAAAAGCTAAAACAAAACAAACCTGTATTCTTTGCTTTACTTGTTGACAAAGGTCAAGCTTGAATCCTGCCCAAGGCTGATGCTCAGACTCCATTTTCTCTGTTTGACAATGCCATCTCCATTTTTGAAACTTCTCTTGCCTAACTTCCATCTCAGGATTTTGCTTCACCCTTTTCTCCTTAATCCCTTGGCTCAGTTCCTGGGGTCAATCCTGGTTCAGACCCCTGAAGTGTGCCTCACCCAGTGGACTTTCATAATTTGGCACTTAAATCATGCCCAGGAAATGACAGTGAGCATATATACTAATACAAATTACAGTCTCATTATGCCATTTGCAGTCAGTCACACTGATATGCAGAAAGACAGATTTGAAAGAACTTAGTCAATTACCATAGTATCTGCATTTACATTAAGTAAATGTTCCTGCACCTTGAATATTATTTAATCTTATTCAACTCACTTTAATTGGTTTTGTAGCTCCAAGCACATCCTCTGCTTCATAACTAATATCCAGTCTCTTGATCTCAGCTAAACTCAGGCCATAAACCACAGAGAGCAGGGCAGTGAAGCAAGAGATCCCAGAGCCGAGGAGACAAAAGAAGGAATGCAGGACAATCGTCAGAATCCCAGTCACTGCAAACAGACAAAGCTGGGAAACCAAACTCCCCAAGTTTGGTTGCTCTCAAGCTTTCTGATCACAACCTCATGCACAAATACATCCACACAAACACATGTGCACACACATATGCAGACATGCGCACATACATACGATCACTCTATAGAGTATTTCTTTAACATCAAGAAAACAAGTTTCCTGGATTAGCTGGGGAGAAAAATAGGATATTCAGAAGGTGTCAAGGAGAATTATAAACAGGAGAAAAATGTATCTTGCATCTAAAACACACCTTTTGTTCCTTCTGAAGGGATATCAGAAAAAGAGAGACGGATACCCCTTACTCAGTGACCTTTGTATAAGGGCATAAAGGGTTCCCAGCAGCACCATTATTCCCTGAGTGCTATTCTCTCACACTCAATTGCCACGTGAAATTCACCTTTCCTTTATCCTCCCTCTGCAGAACCTCAGAGGTGAGCCTGGGGACTGCTGAGGCTGCAGGTACGATGCAGTCAGTAAAATGCTTCACAACGAGCACACTTACCCACTGACCTTCATCACTCCTTTGGAGGAAGCATCTGGCAGCTCTGTATCACAATATGGGCAAGGCATTGTGCGCAGCCCTAGGACTTCTCCCCTTCATGTCAGAATCCCCCCTTAGCAAAAATTAATGAAGGAGGAAATGGGGCATGAGGCCTGACTACACTGCTATCCCTCAAACTGAGCATTTAAGGCTCTGAGTCATGTTAAGCATAAGCATCTTAAAGAGACATTGCCTGTCACCTATCGTCATTTTTGTGGAACAGATTTTCATAGGAAATACAACCTGATTAGCCAGGAAGGACAGAGTTTATGTACATGCCACAACATGGGCTAGACTGAGTCTTTTAAAAGGTTCTTTTAGTCCTGTTTGCACACGAACCAAGTATTCTGTTTTCTTGAATTTGAGTTGTTTGTTATTAACATGCCCTTGCTATGTACATTTCTAAAACTGGCATTTTACTTTTAAAAAGTTCCCCTAATATTGGGGCCATTCAAACTGAAATTATAAACACTCTAGGCTCCCAAATGCCCTCCTGGGAGAGCTTGAGGACCCTCAACCTGAGACAAAATGATCTCCGCAACCAATGGGTTTTGAGCTACTACTGAAGCCTAGAAGCTGGAAAGAGACAATGTAAGGCGATCGAACTAATATAATTTGTTAAAGTGAGAGCTGAAAATTCTGGTGATTACTTCTAACAGAAGCTTTATTTAATCTTACCAAATTCACTCGAGTTGATTTTTAATTGAATTATTCAATGTTGGAAGGTAGTTCTCCGAGGGTCTCTCACCTTCTGCAAGTCTAAGAAACCAAGTGCTGACTGTTCTTTGCTCCAGACTGTCTTCACAAGGTTGCTGGTACAGCACCAGCCTTCAGAAATAGAGACGTGCACTCTGGCAGCAAAGGATACATATTCTTACTCTCTAGTATAATAGAGATAACCTCTTCCTCCAGAGCAAAGGCCAGTCATGCTGATGCTATTAATATTTAGGAAATATCTGAAATCCCAAACCTCAGGGTTCCTCTCCTATAATGCACTTTAGTGCAGGCGGCCTCTGGTCCTTATCTTAGCACCTGAAGTAACTGAGGCTGAAGAACTGGCACAGACAAGCCCATGCTCTCGCTACTATTTCGGCTGAGTAATAACCCGTCTTTCTTCCCTGACCTGGGGTTTGTGGCTACTACTGCCATCATTGAAAGCAGAGTATACGAACTGTGTGTTTGAAAGTAGAATAAAATCATAAACTTTTCCACTTTCTTGATGGATTTAATGATGAAGATGGAATTATGAGAGTAATATGGCTTTTTTTTTTTTTTACTAACATTCACATTATAGGGATTCAAGGACAAGAGAGAGAGAAAGATAAAATCTCACTTGAAGAAACAATGGCTGAAAATTTCCCTATATTGTTTTTTTTAATATAAATTTATTTATTTTAATTGGAGGTTAATTACTTTACAATATTGTATTGGTTTTGCCATACATCAACATGAATCCGCCACAGGCTTTTTGAAAAAAGAAGTATTAGGATCTGGTGGGTCAGTTAATGAGATCTGAGGGAAGTCCTCGGGAAACAGTAGAAAACGTTTTGACAAAATTGTGTGGTCCAGTGGGAAGTAAAGCGTTCTGTACTTTATTGCCAGTTAAAGAAGGGGGAGGTTGGTGAGGTGGTTACAAGCAGAGAACCCGAGAGGAGGTACCTGAACAGTGCCCCAGTGATGGCTGCTCTAACTACCCTTTGGGTGGGGGGCTTCTTCACCAATCTGTCCTGTCAACTAATAAAGCCAGATAAAATTCAGGGGCCTGTGCTCCAACTGAAATTTCCTGAGATTATAAGAGTGGGTGCAGAGTACTTAATCCCCCTGGCAGTTAAGGAAAAACTGCCTTCTTATCATCAGTTGCAACAACTTTCCCTAAAATGTGTCCTAGATGAACAGCAGGCTCCTTCTTGCTTTAGGACCAGTTACAGAAACGTGCTTCCTCAATGAGCATAAAGTGGGGGAAATGCGTGACAACTATGTCAGTAAACCAAGAGAATCATATCAGAATTTTGTCTGTCACTGGTGAGATGAGGGGGCTGGGCACATAATCGTTAAAGAAGACTGGAAACAGCTGAGTTGTCTTGCAGCTGCTGCATCCATCATGTCTGTTATGGCAGTCTCAGATCCACTCAGAGAAGGTGGTAAACAGTCTCAGAGTTCTGTGCAGCAGGTTTTGTTATAAGGGAGTTTTGCTTCTATTGGGGAGATTTACCTGAAACAAACTCCTGCAGGAAACCACAGATGAGGCAGTGACTAATATTCTGGCGCCCTGACTAGGCAGGGATTGAGTATTCAATACCGATGAAGGTGTCGCCTATGGAACAAGAAACTGACCCAAAGAAATCTAGAAAAATTCCTGAGGTCAGCCTCAGCATCCTGAAAAACCTCTGTAGCCTAGGGAGAGAACTCAAACACTGTTACTTTCACAATCGGGCAGGAGATGCTTCAGATGTAGGTGAATTCCTCAGAGAAAGTCACCTCTTGTGAACCAACCTTGTCAGCCAGAAACTCCATAACCTCATTCAAAAGTAGAATGTGGATGTGAATGTTGAGCCAGAGACTTTGAAGGCTGAAACAGCCAGAGAGATCTTGCTGTACAAAGCAGAGTATTGAGAAGGCTTAAATACTGGAAGACTGGTTGACTCACGAGCTGTCAGCATGAGACTCAAAACAAAAAGTAAATACAAATTGCAATAGCAAGGTAGTTCTTTCTTCCTATGTGTCAGCAAGCCCTCCCATCCCTCCCCTGACCTCAGCTGGTTCTAAGGAGAACAAAGATGACTAGAAGAGAGGCTGGGGTCTCCATTATCCCTAGAGAGATCAAAGACCATATGAACCCTTCTAAGTATCTGGGGACTTTGGGGGAGGAGACAATTTGTCATGGCCTTTAATGGATATGTTCACCCCAACCACAGGGCTGTCCAGACCACAGATGGAAAAGGCATCCGGACTTGACTAAAAGGTTTGAGCACAGCAGTGAAGAAAAGCCTCCGTGACCTCATGGTGGGATGTGGTGGTCTGCTGTTTCTCACCTAGAACCAGAGTAGGAACTGGTGTTATGTGTGTGTACCTCCCCAGCATATAAATGGCAGGGGAGATTTTCCAGATCAGGAAAAGAACAGGAAAAATGCAACATGTAAATTACTTCCCAAAACCTCCCTTTCATTTGCAATCAGCGGTTGTTCAGGATTTAGCACAAGGGCCATTTCCCTTGATGTCTGAAGCTTTCATCATGCACACGGCATCTCGTTGGTTGGCAAGGCAGAATTTGGTCTCAAAAGCTTTGACTGTGCTATTACACCACCACCTGCAAAAGCAACTAATAGACCCTGACATACTGCAGGTACATGGCTGACAACTTAAATGTCTTGGGACGATGTGAATGAATCAAAAGCCCTGATGCTTTTGAACTGTGGTGCTAGAGAAGACTCTTGAGAGTCCCTTGGACTACAAGGAGATCAAACCAGTCAATCCTAAAGGAAATCAGTTCTGAATATTCATTGGGAGGGCTGATGCTGAAACTGAAGCTCCAATACCTTGGCCACCTAATGTGAAGCGACAACTCATTGGAAAAGACCCTGATGCTGGGAAAGATTGAAAGCAAAAGGAGAAGAGGGTGGCAGAGGATAAGATGGTTAGACAACATCACCTACTCAAACGAATTTGAGCAATTCCAGGAGTTAGTGAAGGACAGGGGAAAAAGCCTGGCGTGCTGCAGTCCATGGGGTTGCAAAGAGTCGGACACAACTTAGATACTAAACAGCAACAATCTTTTAAGGACAAATTGCTGCTCATCAGCCCCTTACCACCACACCGGAGACCCAGCATCTTCTCAGTCTCTGGGTACTAGAAACAAAATATGCTCAGCACCGAGATTCTCCTTGATCTTTCATATTGAACAATGTATACATCAGCATCCTTTGTGTGGACCCAAACCAGGTGTCTGCATCAGAAGTGATCCATGAAACTATGGCACTTTCTCTGTCTCTGTGCCTCCACAGTGATAATGGCTCCTTTGAGCTTTGAGTCTCTATGACTGATGACTGCCAACGGGGCCTTAGTCAAAAGGATGCATCCTCAATGCAGAGACAACCCCTGGATTTTGGCCTTACTGGATCCATAAGTCGACTGCAAGGACCACTCCTTTTGAAAAGTGGCTATTAGCTCTCCACTGGGTTCATGCTGAAGCCGAATGCCTGGCTTTGGTATAAGTTGCATGAATATGTGTTCAATCATGTCCAGCTCTTTGTGACCACTTGGGCTATAGCCCGTCAAGCTCCTCTGTCCATGGGATTTCCCAGGAAAGAATACTGGAGTGGGTTGCCATTTTCTTTTCCAGGGGAATCTTTGACCCAGGAATCAAACCTGCACAGATTCTTTTACTGCTGAGCTGCCTCAACCTCCTGCTTGGCATGGGTTAACTTGGACTAAATAACTAACAGTGTGAAGAATCCAACAAGCCTCACTGGACAATTGGAAATGTTACACTCAGCAATGCAGCTGTTCTGGACTGGGCCCCCATCTCTCTACTTTACTGAAAAAGTGGCAACAACCACCTTGGGAATAATTTCATTCCCCACACCAATGCCTCATAGGAAAGCTGTTGAGTCCATTGATTCAGAGAGGTTCCCCTAAATGTCTGGGCCTGGTTCACTGATGGTTTGGCTGAGCTGAAAATATGGCACCGACTGGGCTCCTGTGCATCTGTTCAACCTCAGTGCTAGCAGTGAAGAATAGAAAATGGTACAATCGCTCTTCACAGTGAACAGAGCTCAGGGCCATTTTTTATATACCTGGCCAATACTCACCTTGATAAAATGTGTTACAGTTTCACTGAAGCCTGGGTGGTGGCCACTTGGAAAGCTACAGACTGGCAGATAATACTCTCCTCTTTGGGGCCATGAACTGCAGAAACTAATCACAGCTACTGATGGAACCATCTGGATTCTTCATGCAAATGCCCAAGCTAAGTGCCCTTTTTCTGATGAGACCAACTGAAATTAAGTTGCTGTTTGAGTCTGCATCACACACACAGAAGAAGGACCTTTCTGCCTGAGCACAGCAACACATTCTCTATCACAGACTGTTTCTGATGCAGAGATACTGCTCCATGCCAGATCCCTGACTTCTGGAAAGGGTTGACCCCTTCGTCTTACAGTCACGGAGGCCACATCCAGTGAGGTACTGTGCCTGTCTGACCACAGTTGATTGACTACACCACACTGTAGACCCCCTCTCAGGATTATCAGCAGTGTCTCAACAGAGTTGACACCTTTGCAGGTTATGGTGTTGCTGGTCCAAAAACCAACCACGACCACACCACTGCGGTCCATGAAACTAACACGCACCATGTGTCTGGCATAACAAAACACTTGTAATGTGATGATAGTGAGAATTTTATCACAAAATCCATGGGGTAATGAACTTTCTTGGCTCCCAACCATCCACAAATACCTCTGGGTTTTGTGCATTTAGTGTTGTTACTATTTACTTTGCGATTCTATTTTAGCCATTGACCATAATTTGATTAATCTTCCCCGTTGGCTCAGCAGGTAAAGAATCTGCCTGCAGTGCAGGAGAAGTAAAGAGATGTGAGCTCGATCCCTGGATCGGGGAGATCCCCTGGAGGAGGAAATGGCAGCCCACTCCAATATGCTTGTCTGAAAAATCCCATGGACAGAGGAGCCTGGCAGGCTACAGTCCATGGAGTCGCAAAGAGTTAGACATGACTGAGTGACTAAGCAGCAGCATAATTTGATTGTCATTCCTTTTAAATTTACCTTACAGCTGCCGCTCTCTCTCCTGGATACCCTTCAATTGCATATCAATATAACTTTATCCAAAGTAAATTATATCCTGGTCATATGTATGCAAACACATGAATTTGTATTTTCCTATACAATCTTTTTATATAATAATGTTTACCAATTGCCTGGTAAGAATTAAAAAATTAAAGGCATAAGTGTGTGTACATATTAATATAAATCTCAAGTGATTCAAAAATAATCTATTTTCTTAACTGCATCACTGCCTTGTTACCAGGTGCTACCACATGATTTGGTTAATACGTCTTAGTCTTAGAAAATATCTTCTTCTAGGCAAGTGTATGTTGAGAAAGAAAGGTTATCATACTGGGATATTAGATGTCTTATTTGAAAGCACAGGAGCACACCAAAAAAGACCAGTCTATTCTTAATAATGAAACTATTAACACAGAACACACATAGGCTATAGTTAGGACTCATTCTAAATACCAGTGATTGGTAATGTGTGATAGAAGAGAAATAATAATAACTAATATTTATATAAGTATTTAGATATAATAGTGATGTGTTAGTATTATGTAAATTAATATTTATATTACAATTTAGAGCTTGGATATCTTTTTTATAAATTAACTTTTTTATGCCTTTCCAATATTTTTTTAAAATTAATGACACTTTAAAGATCAGGGAAATCAACTTCAGAGAAACTGAATGGTCTGTTAAGCCACATCAGATCATAACCCAAGCCCCACCTGAACTGCAGATCCACTGAGTGCAAATCTATACTGATTGAGAGAGAACAGAGAAGTTCCTGTCTCCAGCCTCTTCCTTCTTCCTTTCCCAAGTTTAGTGCTTCATGAGGGTGACCAAGAGTTCCACCGGATTCACAGAAGTCCTCCCTGAAACTGGGTGAGGAAATATAATTTGGCACAGCATTATTATTATTACATAAGCAAAGGTCAAGATAAAAGGTGATGTGGTTAATAAATTCTTAGAGGTAACCAATTTTATATATCTCAGCTTCAATTCAAAGGAGGTAGATTAAAAAAAATTAAGAAAAAAAATGATTTAAAATGTTTCAGCCTGATCATAAAGTCTTATGTTGCTAGGTTGACGTCCTTGGCCAGGCAGAAGAGGGACAATTTCAAGTATCTGGAAATGAAAAACTACCCTCTTGATCAGGAATGTGATGAATCTGTGACTTTCTTTTGATACTCTTAACTATTACGTGGTTTACAAAGTAAAATAAAATGTTTTTTGAGAGGAGAACTGTACGTGGAAGTTTAGCTTTAAAACAAGACAAAACTCAGTGTGTTCTTGGATATGCAGTTGGTAAAAGTTACTGCTGTGGTCATTTAGTCACTAAGTCATGTCCAACTCTTTGCGACCCCATGGACTGCAACACGCCAGGCTTCCCTATCCTTCACTATCTCCCTGAGTGTGCTCAAACTCATATTCACTGAGTTAGTGAGTTCCATGAAAATACTGTACTGTAAAATTTACATTATAGCCTGAATAAAAGCCTTTACTAGCCAAAGAAGTTTAAGACTGTCCTAAAGTTTTATTTATGAGAAATGATTCTATTCCTCTCTGAGGTGTCAGTATTTTAAAATCATGTCTTAGGAGAATTTTTCCCAGTAGTATTAATGCTAGTTTGACATGTGACAAATTCTATCGTTGTGCAAAACAGTTAAAAAATCAATTGTGAATTATTAGGATATTGCTATGGAGAAAGCAATGGCACCCCACTCCAGTACTCTTGCCTGGAAAATCCCATGGACGGAGGAGCCTGAAGGCTGCAGTCCATGGGGTCGCTAAGAGTCGGATACGACTGAGTGACTTCACTTTTACTTTTCACTTTCATGCATTGGAGAAGGAAATGGCAACCCACTCCAGTGTTCTTGCCTGGAGAATCCCAGGGACAGGGGAGCCTGGTGGGCTACTGTCTATGGGGTCTCACAGAGTTGGACATGACTGAAGTGACTTGGCAGCAGGATATTGCTATATTAGGTAATGATGCCTTAATTTTAAGTGTATTTGCCCTTCAGAGTAGAAAGGGAACATTTTTAAAGTTATAACAATTCAAATGTTAGCACCAGGCAGTGTTTTCCCATCTTAAAGCAATAGTTTAGATGAGGATGTCTTAACACTATTAACAGAAACATCTGCTGGAGGTTCGGCAATTAAGACAAATAGTTTCCTCTCTAATTGTCAGGATGTGAAGTGAACATTGGGTTATTAAGAGGAGCTCAGGCCATGACAGATACGAAGCTGAAGGAGAAAGAAGCAGCTGAGTGTGATCAAGAACCCACTGCAGCTATGAGCTGCTCAGAAGGCCCCGCTGTCGTTGACACGGAGGGTAGAGGCCAAACAGACCGAGGTGGTACCAGGGCATGGCTGCTCTAGGCCATAAGAAAAAATTCTCTCTTCACAGGGGAGGATGAGCTGATGTGACACTTGTCCCGTTTCTCAGTAAACCCTGAGTAACCCCAGAATGATGGATACACGAATGATGACATACACCCTTCTGAATTTAACGTCCTGTTTGAGGTGATCCTCTTTCAGGCTTAACAATCCAAAAATGTATTTCACACACTCTTCAGTCTGAATCACCGTTCGGTTAAATTTTATCAGTGATATCATTTAATGATCTCAAATGATTAAAATCTTTTTCTAGTAATTTAGCATATAATGGTTTTAAAATATAATCACTACTAAAATGCCTCAATTAGATCCTTCTCTAAGAGTGGCTGTCTTATTAGCACATTGCAAACCAGAGCTTTATTCTGCAATCTCATGATAGAGAAATGAGCGAGATTCCCAGTATATCCACAGCAAATTACTGAAAGTCCTTGGAAGTTCTAATGCAGCTCTAAGTTGGCAGTTTAAAATCTCTGACCTCTTTGTGACTTTCCTGAAGTGAGCTCCTTCAACGAGACCAATGACAAGAGAAATGGTCCATGCTGGATTGATATTAAGGCTCACCTCTTTTCAATTCTTTTTTCAGTAGTCTCAGAGGAGGGAAAGGATCAGACATGCTCCCTTAATTTTGTTTCCTGGCAATTAACTCCCAGAATAACACCAAATAATTACAACCATAACATTGCAGAGAAAGTTAGAGTAGCAGTAAATGTTGCTAAGCTGTGAACTTTGACAAACAAGCCCCCGTAAAAGGCCAAAGGCTGACTGCTATGCACCCAGGAACACATGCTCTGCATTGCTACTCAGAAGATTTGAGAAAGGAGACAGCTTATCAGGAAAATCCAACTGAAGCACAGCGTTGTTTTGGGAGAGGGGGCAGGAGATACGACACACAGAAAGAACTCATTAAGACCAAAACCAGCAGTACCTCTAGTTTAACACCTATGCATTTATTTACTTAGTCATTCTATTTTCTTTTAGGCAGAAGAGAGAGAGACAAATCCTGAATAATCTGGGTTGTCCTCTCCAAGGGTACACAGCAGAGCGGCCCTGGGTTCTGCCATGTGTTAGTTAAGTAGAAAGTGAAACATTCAGTTTACCAAACTGACGGCCTCATATCTCTGCGTCCCCAGTGGCCCCCAGACTCCCTCGCTGGCAGTCAGGGGAACCGAGCCACCCACACAGCCGCATGTCCCCTGAATCTATGATGGATGAGAACGTCAATTCTTTGAAAGTTTAGACTTCAGCCTCCCTCTATGCCCTGTTAATTACTCCTGTACCTTTCTTCATTGCATGTTCCTCCTTGAACCCATCGTTTGCCCAGCCCAGTCACGCTGACCTTGCTTTAGGCCCCTTTGAGAAATGAACTCTGCAGACCGTGAGGACTCTATTAACAGGCTCTTTCTCTATTAGCAAGGCCTTTCTAAGTTTTGCCGATTCACACACCACATTTCATTTCATAAGACCATGAATTAATTAACAAAATTTGAGTTAAGCTTTTACGGGGTTTATAGACACCTCCTCCAATTAATCTTTGCATTTCCATAAGCAGTTAAACTACCTTAATCCCCAATATTGAATAATATGGAGCTCTCCAGGGTGACGAGGGACTCTGAAAAAGTACTAAGCTTCCTAGGAAAGAAATAACAAAATGATTTCATTTAAAAGCTTTCCTGTTAAAAAGCTTGGTTTCTTTAAGTTACTTCCTATTTAAAGTACCATCTTTCTAAACCTTAAAAATTTAGGCACAGTTTAGAATCGAGTAGTCTCATAGTACTTTGAGAACAGACATTCAGCAAAATATTCTCAAGAGCTCCAGGCTTCAAATGATGAAAATAAAAAAAATGGGGAGGGGAGAAAGGGATGGTCACACAGTAGAAAAAGTCTAGTCCCGACAAGGAGAAAACAGTGCCTGGATCTCACTTGGAAAATAAAACAACACATTAGGTGTGTTCTTCCTCTATGCTCAAATCACTGAGGGAACGTGACAGTACAAATCTGATTATTAGGGCCCCTGTCCTGTCACTCAAAAAAAAACCAAACAAACACACATTCAAAAAATCAGAAGCAGCAATTCAATAAGCTATACTTGGAAAACAGTTTAATAATTCAAAACTCAAATGGTTAGAGAGAGTAGGACCAGTCAGTCATCAGATGCTCAGCTAAATACTCCTCACATAAAAATTTACTAAGTTGCCCAATTCTTTACATTTTCTCATACATCCACTGGTCTGAGAACACAAAATGGCAAGTGGTTATCTGAATTTGGCCAGATGCTGCTATCTGCAGCTTTACAGATCTAGTGTCACTATTTCATTTCAAATACTCAATAAAAATTTTAGTTCACATCTTCTCTCTAGTGTGATCTTTAGCTACTATAAATCAATTGTTTATCAACACTTTACCCTCAATAAGCCCAGGGTTATTATTTTATTTGTTGAGATCATGGACACTGATAGCAGTGGCGCCACTGGTAAAGAACTCACCTGCCAATGCAAGAGACATAAGAGATCTGAGTTTGAACCCTGGGTTGGGAAGATCTCCTGGAGGAGGATGTGGCAACCTATACCAGCATTCTCGCTTGGAGAATCCCATAGACAGAGGAAATTGGGAGGCTACAATCCATGGGGTTGCAAAAGAGTTGGATACAACTAAGCAACTAAACAACAATACTGTAATTAATTCATTAAAATTTTAGTTAAAAAAATTAAGAGCACACCTAAACCATCCAATTTTGCATTTATCATTTTGTGTTTATCATCCAAATTTTGATGACATAGCCAGTATCTTAGATATGTGTAAAGTCATGGACATTAATGTTAATTTTTGAGTTAGATGTATTTTTCATTTAGAAGCAAATGTTCACAACTCAAACGATGATAAAAACAACATGGATTTTTAATGTTTTATCTATTGTTTTAAAGTTATTATGGCTATTAGCTATTTTCAAATTTAGTATTATGTTCTGTGGCTCAGATGGTAAAGAAGCTGCCTGCAATGCAGGAGACCTAGGTTTGATCCTTGGTTCAGGAAGATCCCCTGGAGAAGGCAGTGGCAACCCACTCCAGTTTTATTGCCTAGAAAATTCCATGGACAGAGGAGCCTGGTGGGCTACAGTCCATGGGGTCGCAAAGAGTTGGACATAACTGAGCAACTAACACACAGCTATTAGCTATGTCCAAAATTTAGTATGATATTATGTTCTATGTTCTAAATATAAATAGTCTGTTTTGGTTGTATTTGAACAGAATCATCAGTTATCAAGTTTATTAATGATGAAAATCAATCATCACAAAATTAAATTTTATAAGTTATAATATATTATTGTCTATTTGAACAACAATAAGACCATAAAAACAAAATGATTTACCTTCACATTTCTTTATGTGATTTCTTCATGTAATTTCATTCTTCAATGATTCTAGAGTTCTCAATAATTTCTGTATTATTAACTTGTAGGAGTTAAATGATGCTATATTTATGGTGTCGATATACTGACATTACAATAAATTATAAGCAGATAAGTTAAATTTAGGATCTCTTCATACTTCTGACATGTGCATATAAATATTTTTCATTTCAATGTTCAATATATTCTGGACTATAGGAATCAGAATAAACCTGGAAATGCAAAATTCTTCTGAGTTTTCACTTAAGAATTAGTCACTGGAAATATTATTATTTTGATCAAGTAACATTTTTTCAAAATTCTCAAAACCTAAATTTTCCTCCTTTAGACATTTGACCATTTCTCTTTCTATTTTCCAGGTCACAAAATACATTTAGAAATGCTCAGAGTCTGTGCTTTTTTAATCAACTGCTGTTTTATTCTCCTCTCTTTCACTACAATACTATAAAAATAGTTCATTCAAAATATGTTGTCACTAGGCTGAGTACATTATATATATATATATATATATATATATCACAGAATTCAGATTTCTTCTTATAAATTAGATAGCTCCTTATAAAGAAATCTATATTTGGAAAGTTATTGCCATAAATTTCAAAATCACTACCTGAGAGAGTTTGAAAATTAATAAGTTAGAAGACTAATCATGTATGTCAGAATTTTTAAAACTTAAGAATTCTGATTCTAGTGTAAATGTTTTAGTTTTATCAGTTTGAAACTCTACCTTTAGTATCAAAGACAGTAATCTTTACGAAATTATTTGTTTTAATTTTTATTATACATATTTTCTGAAGGCAATGGCACCCTACTCCAGCACTCTTGCCTGGAAAATCCCATGGATGGAAGAGCCTGGTGGGCCGCAGTCTATGGGGTCGCTAAGAATTGGACACGACTGAGCGACACACTTCACTTTCACTTTTCACTTTCATGCATTGGAGAAGGAAATGGCAACCCACTCCAGTGTTCTTGCCTGGAGAATCCCAGGGACCGGGGAGCCTGGTGGGCTGTCGTCTATGGGGTCGCACAGAGTTGGACAGGACTGAAGCGACTTAGCAGCAGCAGCAGCAGCATACATATTTTCTAATTAGAGGATACAATTTCAAACCATTCAACTAATTGTTTTGTAATTAAATTGATTTAGGAAAACAGGAAAGCTACAGTTTTGACAATTTTGAGTACCAAATACATTTTACTCTTAGTTTATATATTGGGATTTATTTTCATGATTTATCCTTCCAAGTACAAATATTGGCATAGAACAATAACAAATAACATAGATGTGAACTGATATTAATGCTCCTTAGAGCATTGAAAATTAATAAGTTAGAAGACTAATCATGTATGTCAGAATTTTTAAAACTTAAGAATTCTGATTCTTTTTAAATGGAAGAGTAAAAACAGAATAAATGAGGTTAAAATCAAATGCAGATTTTCTTTTTTCTGAAAAGTCCAAAATTGATATTATTGTCTTCATCCCAATCTACAAAATCCCATTTTATATATATTGGCATAACTCCAGGAGTTGGTGATGGACAGGGAGGCCTGGGCGTGCTGTGATTCATGGAATCGCAAAGAGTCGGACATGACTGAGCGACTGAACTGAACTGAACTGAACTGAAGAGTAGCAAATAGAAATTTATAACTTCATAATAGTTATTATTTTTCAGAAAGCATGGAATTAAAAAAATTTTTACATAATAAATAAAAATACTTGAGGTCAGTGTGTTCTTATAAATGTTAAATTATAAGAAAGAAATAGCATTTTGTTGCAATAAAAGTTTTATGTTTGACAATTTATTTACTCTATTACCTAAGTATCTGATTCTATATTAAGTCCTTAATATTCAACAAGACATCAATTACAACTATTGTCAGCTATGTATGTTCTTTAATAAATTGTATATGAATGCTTTCAATCTGAATATGTAACTAAATCCTTTATAAATATATTTGTACCATTTCTACAAGGCTGAACAAAATTAAAAATATTTCTTATATATTGGGAAGATAGATACTTAACTCAGCTCTTTATCTAAATATACATTATTTAATTTAAAAAAGATGAGTATTATACTATATTCACTATTAAAAATCATTTTAAAGACAAAATTGTATACAAATGCAGTAAAATTCTGTAATAACACTATTATAATAAATCCTATGACTTCAGACTTAGAATAATTGACATTTGGCTCCCAAATCCAGAGAACTACAGGCAAGCTAGCTGTGTAGCCATGTTTGAATCTAAAGTCACAATAACACCGTGCTGTATTTTAAGCAATGGAATTCTTTCAGATTTCAATTATGTGCTACATAATTGAAAGTTGCAGTATTTTACTGTTTATATGGAGTTGGTGTGAATGTATGTATGTTTAAGGATGATGTTTTAACTGTACATAAATGTTTTTATAAATAAATTAGTTTCCAAAGTTTTTTTCAGAGATTTAAAATAGGCTATCATTAAGAAGACAACTGATAAAGGCCCATTTGGGGCAGTGGGTATTTAAAGAACAATTCAGGTTAAGGAAGCCATTAAATAAAGTGACTTTCCTGTATTTATTTATTTTTCAATTTAACATCTGTTTTATGTATTTCAGTTACTTTATCCACTTTTAATGTTTCAGATAGAGTGTTATCTTCTGTAATTTACTTCCCTAGTAACCTATCCTCTTTTACTTAAATACATTTAAGCCTTAAAAGACCTAGAATTAACATCACAAAAGGCAAGATGGCACAGAAGATGGATATAATGTGGGAGCTTTTACTCTCCATTGCCTCACGCTAGTTTCAGTCATTGAATTCTCTGAGATTTGATTGTAACATACATAAAAATCAAATAATAAATAGATCCTAATTCACTAGGTTCAATTGAAAAAATTAGTGAGCATGCAAATATGAGATACTCGGTTTTTTGAACTATGAAAAAATTTTCCACCAAAACAGTCATCAAACAAAGCATTTTAAAGCATCGGCTTAAGTACGAAAACAGGCCTCCTAGGTAGTGCAGTGCTAAAGAATCCACCTACCAATGCAGGAGATGCAAGAGATGTGGACTCGATCCCTGAGCTGGGAAGATCCCCTGAAGTATGAAATAGCAACATACTCCAATGTTCTTGCCTGAAAAAAGTCCCATGGACAGAGAAGCCTGATGGGCTACAGTCCATGGGGTTTCAAAAAGTCTGACATGAGCACACAAGACCATGACATAGCTTATAGTCAAGCTAGAAATTCTGGCCAGAACCCTTTCTAAGATGAGATCAGGAACCCATTTGTTTATATTTAAGCAGGTAGCATACTGCTCTGGTTTCTGCCTGTGTTTTGCAGAATCTTGGAGAATCAGCTTTTAGGAAGGCTGCTTCAAGTCCTACCTCCAGACCCACAGGTTGCTGCTGGATTTGGTATGGTAATGGAGCCAAACAACCTTTGCAGCTCAGAGGAAAGCAGCATAGGCTTACAGAGGAACCATTAATTAACCTGGTTAGAAGGTAGGGTGCTAGAATGTTTTCATAACCTCACATGCATTAGAACAATGTGCCACCTTAGGTTTAAACTTGTAAAAGTATTTGCATTGAGTATGGTCTTGGAAAAGACCTTGATGCTGGGAAAGACTGGAGGCAGGAGGAGAAAGGGACATCAGAGGATGAGATGGTTGGATGGCATCACTGACTTGATGGACATGAGTTTGAGTAAACTCCAAGAGTTGGTGATAAACAGGGAGGCCTGGCATGCTACAGTCGATGGGGTCGCAAAGAGTCAGACAAGACAGTGATTGAACTGAACTGAACTGAGTATAATTCTTCAATACTGCACTTTTCACCCTCCACAAGCCAATGGTGATTGCATCCATGAAATTAAAAGACACTTACTCCTTGGAAGGAAAGTTATGACCAACCTAGATAGCATTTTGAAAAGCAGAGATATTACTTTGCCAACAAAGGTCCGTCTAGTCAAGGCTATGGTTTTTCCAGTGGTCATGTATGGATGTGAGAGTTGGACTGTGAAGAAAGCTGAGTGCCGAAGAATTGATACTTTTGAACTGTGGTGTTGGAGAAGACTCCTGAGAGTCCCTTGGACTGCAAGGAGATACAACCAGTCCATTCTGAAGGAGATCAGTCCTGGGTGTTCTTTGGAAGTACTGATGCTAAAGCTGAAACTCCAATACTTTGGCCACCTCATGCGAAGTGTTGACTCATTGGAAAAGACTCTGATGCTGGGAGAG
>NW_011495041.1:7708026-7714079 GCF_000754665.1 Bison bison bison
CTGATGCTGGGAGAGATTGGGGGCAGGAGGAGAAGGGGATGACAGAGGATGAGATGGCTGGATGGCATCACCAACTCGATGCATGTGAGTCTGAGTGAACTCCAGGAGTTGGTGATGGACAGGGAGGCCTGGCGTGCTGTGATTCATGGTGTCACAAAGAGTCGGACACGACTGAGTAACTGAACTGAACTGAAACCTAAAAATAAAAATTATTTTTGGGTATAGAGTCTCCTAAGTTAGATTTCTCTTAGTAGCATCTAATGTCTTTGGATGATTCTAAAACTTCCTGTTTGAATTTTAAAATTTTGGAAAAGCATTCACTCCCCTCATTCATTCTGGCTTTGAGTGAGGATTTCTTTTCCTTTTTCAGAAGCTTATATATTAATGTTTGCTTTGAGGATGAAAAAAGATTGAGTAGACAGACTTTTTGTGTTCATTTTTGCAATTCTCCATCTTTGCAGAAATCTCCTTATGTGTGTTTAAATAAGTCATTTTTTTCTGTAGTACCTGTACAGCTTAAGACTGATTCTTCCCGACTCCATCAGAAGTCATTATGGTAAGTTTAATTTTGCATCCATTTTAAAGGCAGAGTACACAGCTGGGAACTCTCTTAAGGGCATCTGTAACACAAACTACATCCTTCTCCCTGTAGAGTCATCATGTCAAGACTAAGACTCATGGCCTATGGCTGCCACAAAAAGCTATGACTATATAAAACAAACTGAAACTCAAGTGCCCTCAATGAAATATGCCATGAAACAATTTACTGCGCCTACCCAAAGATTCATTCTAAAGAAATAAAAAAGACCAAGTCATTACCGGGTTTTCTTTCCTCTACTGACACTGACTCAATATTTCAAGTGGAATAAAAAATGGTACATTTGAATTCATACTTGATAAAAGCTGATACACTGCTTCCCCACCTGATTCCAGAATTTTGGAGAATCTTAGGACCTATATTGAGTACCTCCCATTCCATAAACAATCCTGAGTCTTCAGATCTCAAAGTCAAACCTCTGTGCTCCCTCTCAGATTTCCATAACAAAGGCAGGTTATGCATAAAATACTGTTTATTGGAAGCTGGAAGCTTATTCTTTTCCTATTTTTTAGTTTTTGTTTTTCTTTCACTCTATTTTTTTTTTTTTTTACCATACCCCCAAGTGTATGCCTCAGTGAGACATCGCTAATTGACAGAAATGAACCTAGAGGTCCAAGTGTTCTGACTGCTATCACCACACCTAAAACCTACAGGCAGTATCCAGTTTCACTACAAACATTAGCAAACATGTCTGCAAGCAAACAAACAGCAGCCAGATAAAAAGCATTAATTGAACTGCATTCAATCTGACTTAATTAAACCTTTAACCAGCAGACACAGAGTGGTAAGGAGTTTTAATGTATCTATTATTGTGAACTTAAATTGATGTAGACAAACAAAGGAAGTAACAAACACATAGACATAATTCAATTAACAGTCATTGAATCATATTGTTTATCTTGTCAGAAATTGTTAATTATCTGTAGCTCCAGACTACCAAATCAGGAAACATCTTCTAATTAACTACTGAACATCATCTTGTTAGTTCCACATTGCTTTGCATTTATAAATGATTAAATTATATGTGTATACTTTTGTTTCCCCCCATTAAGTTAAAACAATATGCATTACCCTCTTCATTTTAAAGATGTATCAATTTGTTGTTGTTTAGTCGCTAAGTTGGAGAAGACAATGGCACCCCACTCCAGTACTCTTGCCTGGAAAATCCCATGGATGAAGGAGCCTGGTAGGCTGCAGTCCATGGGGTCGCTAAGAGTCAGACATGACTGAGTGACTTCACTTTCACTTTTCATTTTTCACTTTCATGCATTGGAGAAGGAAATGGCAACCCACTCCAGTGTTCTTGCCTGGAAATCCCAGGGAAGGCAGAGCCTGTGGGCTGCCGTCTATGGAGTTGCACAGAGTCAGACACCACTGAAGCAACTTAGCAGCAGCAGCAACAGCAGTTGCTAAGTTGTGTTAGACTCTTTTTGACCCTATGAACTACAGCATTCCAGGCTTCCCTTCCTTCACTACCTTCCTGAGTTAGCTCAAATTCATGTTCATTGATATATCAATTTAAGAGCAGGCAAAGAAAACCAACCAACATGTGAAAAAATTCTCAACTAACTAGAAGACCTATGGTTCTCAACTCAGGATTATCTACCTGTTGAATATCATATTCCTGAGAAATAATTTTCTTCTTCTACCTCATTTATCAGATGTCTTTCTTCTGCACAAAGACACTTGCCCAGACCTGTTCTGTGCTATATTTCATTCTTAGTGCCCCTACCTGACATTTCCAGGGTAATAAGTGACTTGACATTCTTCTGTCTCTTACAGAAATTAATATCCTCATTCTTCCCTTCTCAGACAAGGGCACAGTTACTTCTGATTCTCTATCTATTGTTGAAAAGTGAATATCTATCTCTAAGGAGTTAGTCTGCTGCTGCTACTGCTAAGTCATTTCAGTCGTGTCCCACTCTGTACCACCCCATAGATGGCAGCCCACTAGGCAACTCTGTCCCTGGGATTCTCCAGGCAAGAACACTGGAGTGGGTTGCCATTTCCTTCTCCAATGCATGAAAGTGAAAAGTGAAAGTGAAGTGTGTCACTCAGTCATGTCCGATTCTTAGCGACCCCATGAACTGCAGCCTACCAGGCTCCTCCGTCCATGGGATTCCCCAGGCAAGAGTACTGGAGTGGGGTGCCACTGCCTTCTCCGATGGAGTTAGTCTAGAATGCTGAAAAAAAAAAAGAATTTTGAAAATGGGAATAAATTAATAGTACTTCCTAGTACTATTGTGAAAGCATTATAATTATCAATTTTAAATTCTGTGGCCCATTTAAACATGCAGACATTCAATTAATGTTTGCAATTGTTTAGATGCTGTATTAGCAGGGCCTACCATGAGACCAACCGAACCCTCTGCATTCTATTCATTTATTAAAATTATGCATGTAAAACATATCTTGGTGGTAGTTTAGTCACTAAATTGTGTCTGACTCTTGCAACCCCATGGGCTATAGCCCACCAGGCTCCTTTGTCCATGGAGTTTTCCTGGAGGCAAGAATCCTGAAGTGGGTTGCCATTTCCTTCTCCAGGCGTCTTCCCAATCCAGGGATCGAACCCAGGTCTCCTGTGCTGCAGGTGGTCTCCTGCATTGCAGGCAGATTCTTTACTGATTGAGCCACCAGGGAAGCCATAGTCTTAAGCAGAGAGGAAATATATCAGACGAGAAACAGGAGTTACTTTTAAATCTCTATATGAAATAAGCATTGTAAAATTTCAAAACCTCTTAAGTATTACTTAAATGTTCAAAAACTGACTGTGCTTTGGTAACCGTAAGGGAGTATAATGACCCCTATACTTCTCCAGTTATGCTACCAGGACCACTGAACACCAGCACAGTCATACTGGCCAATCCCAACCAGTCCTAACCACGTTCCTCCATTCATTTTTAGACCAAAGACTTTCAAAGTCCACTGTTTTAAGTCAGGGAAGAAAATTAAAATGATTGTGGAACAAAAAGACCTTCCCTAATCTGACAGTTCTTTCATTCTAGCCATGTTGCAATAATCACAGAGATTAAAAGGACTAATAGTTTTAGAAAAAAATAAAAGAGGAAAAAAAGCTAATAATGTATGTGGTTGAAACTGTAACAGGAAAAAAATTGCTCATATACAATTGATTGAAATTAAATTATGAAAGACCTTCTGGGAGGACATTAGCTATAAAATATAAATTTAAAATGTGAATGTGTTACAAGCAATGTGTTTACTTCTAGTAATCTACTCTGTTTAAAAAAAATAACACACAGATATCTTGCTCTTATAATTGATAGAAATCTAACTCCAGATTAGGTGGAAAGGGGATTCACTGGTTAACCAAATTTAGGAATGAAATATGAGGAAAGGCAGGATGGTTGCCTTGGAAATATGAAAAACTAGGACTGGAATGTTTTCAGTTCTCTCTCCCTCTCCCTTCCTCCCCTGCACCCTCAAGTCTCTCCTCATTATCTCTTAAACACAAAGGAAAATATAGCCGCTGGTAGAACCCAAGCTTTTTGCTTTACAGCACCCACTACCAGAAAAAAACAAATCAATAATTTAGAACAAGCCTGCAATAATTAGTCAAAATAACTGTGGCAAGGAAATCTGGGTCTTGTCAGAAAATAACTAATTTCAAGGCTACCACTTATACAGGGGTGAAAATATAGAAGGGATCTCTAAAGAAGGAGGAGGAGGAGTCTGAACAGAAGATATATGTCTATATATGCAATATATGTATTACATGTACTAATTATTAACACACACAATATTAATATTAAATTAATTAATATTACATATTGATATGTAGCATGCGATATTAACTAAAATTATGTATTAATATATATGTATTGCATGTATTAGTCTATGATATATCAATCAGATCAGGTCAGTCGCTCAGTCGTGTCCGACTCTTTGCGACCCCATGAATCGCAGCATGCCAGGCCTCCCTGTCCATCACCAATTCCCAGAGTTCACTCAGACTCACGTCCATCAAGTCAGTGATGCCATCCAGCCATCTCATCCTCTGCGGTCCCCTTCTCCTCCTGCCCCCAATCCCTCCCAGCATCAGGGTCTTTTCCAATGAGTCAACTCTTCGCATGAGGTGGCCAAAGTACTGGAGTTTCAGCTTTAGCATCATTCCTTCCATATTGATATATCAATAAAAGGGGATTGTATAGCTAATCATAAAAGACAAGCAAAAGCCTTCTATTAATAACATATTTCCATAAATATTTGATAGGAAAATAATCCTTAAATGGGACATGAAAATAAGTAACTACAAATACAAAACTTGATAAATTAGACTAGATCAAAACAGGTTCTTCTGTTCTGAAAACTCACAAGAAATAGAAAGGCAAGGTGAAAGGAAGAGATAATATTTGCAATACGAGTAAATGATAAAGTGCTTGCAACTGCAATTATAAAATGTTTCTACAAATTAAAAGTAAATGACACAGAAATGATATCATAAACAACATGCAAGAAGCTTCATTGTATAGAAGACAGTCAATAAACACAGAACTTGATTTACTCATTACTTATCATTGAAATTGCATTGTGTTCCTCCCTACCTACTTTATCACTAAATTCATCCATGTGTTTCAACCCTGCTTAGACAGCATCATGCCTTAAGGTGGTGTCATGTATTTCCATGTACCAGAGGGTTACTCCAAAGTCATGAATGCTAGTAAAAGCCTGCTGAGCAAGTGTGTGAGTTCAAGGAGGCTGGAGTAACCCTCTGCCAAAAGAAGACTAGAGTCAATGAATAAATGTTCTTCTCATGGATCCTTGAGCAGACAATACCGAGTGGCATTCTCTACACTCTTCAGAAGGTCCTGGATAAGCCCCGGTTTTCCACAGAGGTGATTTTGTAACACACACTCACATTGGGTTTTCATTTTTCAATCACTCCCAAATGTCCTTCATCCTTACTTTCTTGGATGGCATCATGCATATAAGTTATTTTCTTAGGCTCTGCTTTCAAAAACAACTGCAGCCTAAGATAGGCAAACAAATTAAGGGCACAGTGATATTCCTTTATGCATACACCAGAATCAGTTAAACTAAACCCTGGTGAGGATATGAAACAACAGTCTTGTACAATTCCCATCAGGGAATGCAATTAATATACATATTTTCATTCCAATTCCAAAGAAGGGCAATGCCAAAGCATGTTCAAATTAGCTCACAATTGCACTCATCTCACACACTAGTAAAGGAATCCTCAAAATTCTTCAAGTCAGGCTTCAACAGTATATGAACCATAAACTTCCAGATGTTCAAGTGGGATTTAGACAAGGTAAAAGAACCAGAGTTCAAATAGGCAACATCTGTTGGATCATCGAAAAAGCAAGAGAGTTCCAAAAAAACATCTATTTCTGCTTTATTGAATATGCCAAAGCCTTTAACTGTGTGGATCACAACAAACTGTGGAAAATTCTTCAAGAGATGGGAATACCAGACT
>NW_011495041.1:7714438-7737111 GCF_000754665.1 Bison bison bison
CAGCCCATCACTTCATGGGAAATAGATGGGGAAACAGTGACAGACTTTATTTTTTGAGGGGCTCAAAAATCACTGCAGATGGTGACTGCAGCCATGAAATTAAAAGACACTTGCTCCTTGGAAGAAAAGCTATGACCAATCTAGACAGCATATTAAAAAGCGGAGACATTACTTTGCCAACAAAGGTCCGTCTAGTCAAGGCTATGTTTTTTCCATTGGTCATGTATGGATGTGAGAGTTGGACTATAAAGCAAACTAAGTGCAGAAGAATTGATACTTTTCAACTGTGGTGTTGGAAAAGACTCTTGAGAGTCCCTTGGAATGCAAGGAGATCCAACCAGTCAATCCAAAAGGAAATCAGTCCTGAGTGTTCATTGGAAGAACTGATGCTGAAGCTGAAACTACAATACTTTGGCCACCTGATGCGAAGAACTGACTCATTTGCAAAGACCCTTATTCTGGGAAATATTGAAGACAGGAGAAGTGGATGAAAGAGGCTGAGATGGATGGATGGCATCCACATGTCTATCGTGTAGACATGAGTTTTAGTAAGCTCTGGAAGTTGGTGGTGGCAGGGAAGCCTGTTGTGTTTCAGTCCACAGGGTTGCAAAGAGTCACACCCAACTGAGAGACTGACCTTAACTGAACTGATACATATTTTGCAACATTCACTAACATGGACCAAGTACTAGGTTGTAAAACACATCTTAACAAGTTTTAAAAAATACAAATCATAAAATGCAACTCCAAGATTTAAAAAAATAATGTCTAAGGAAATGTTAACAGGACTTAATGAAGGTAAATAAGTGGTAAAGTATTTTTGTCCAATGGAAACATAAATGGACATAAGCTCTCCAGAGAAAAAGTCCAATATGTGCCCCAAAAACCTGAAATATTATATTCTTTGATCCACTATTCTAGTTATAGAAATGTTATGCATATCAATGTGTGCACAGGGATTCTCAGGTTTATTTTAGCAAAGCAGTGGAACAAATAACTATCCAAATACATAAAATTATAGTTTCAAGAAATTTTCAAAAATTTAATGCTTGCAAAAGACAAAGTAATATATAGCAAAATATTATGATGTATGTACATATTTCTAAAGATGTCAAATTTTTAAATATAACTGATAAATGAAAAATAAGCTCTCAAATAGCACTGTTTTCCAAAAAATTAACAAAGAATATCTACTCCTGGATTGTAGAAGTACAGAGATAGTGTTTTCTTTCTTTAATTCCAACTTATCTACAATGATATGCATTACAGAAATTGATAGTGAAAAGAATAATATAGAGAATCCTTTGTTTCTGAGGTTTATACATGCCCTTCCTTTACTATGGTGTCTCTATAGATTTAAGAAATGCAAGGTTGGTATAAATTTACGCTTAATATTTTAACCCTTCTCCAGCGGATCTTCCCAACCCAGGAATTGAACGGTCTCCTGCAATGCCGGGGGATTCTTTATCAACTGAGCTATCAGGAAAGCCCGATATTTTAATAGCACTTTTCTTAATGTGCATTTTGGCACTTCTGAGAAGCTGGAAGTTTTCTGGAATTTGCGATGTGCTTATCCTTGAGTCTGTTTTCCCCTTGCTTTCACACCTTTGTCCTTAGGTGACATAATTAGCTTTTTGACTTTGATATTCAGCAACCAGGATACTGTCTGGTTGCATCTAACAGCTCTCATTGTCCCGTTATTGAGATAAAGGTGTTTGTTTAAGAACGGGGCATGTTAACTTTGCAAATGAAAAACTGTCACTTTGACAACAGTGTTTGACCAAAAGTTGGACACAAATAGTTATTTGGAGTATTAACTGCTCTGTAAGCATGTCCCGGATATAAAGCAATATGTTAATATGTGACTGAAATTGTTGGATTCTATTTGAAAAACTGAGTCTTTAAGATGAAAAGCAAAATTACATAACAGGTCCAACTGTACCCGCTGTAAATCTGTACCTCATTTTGACAATGCAGCAAGAAAACAGGACAATTTTAAACAATTAATAGTCAAACAGAAATGCTCTAACATTTATCATGGAACTTGGGTAAATTTGAAAAACTGTTATTTTATCACCTTAATATGTGTCAAAAGAAGCAAGAACAAGTGTAAAGTGTTTCTGGAAGACAAGAACAAACAAAATGAACACTGACAACCTTGCACTGCTAAGAAGCACTGATAGCAATAATGTTTTAATTCCTGCTGTTTCTAATATTGTTGCATTAGGCAAAGTAATGGAGCTGAATGGAGAAAATGCTTTGGTTTTGGACATTGAAAGCGATGTCCCTTTCTCAGAGACATTGTGATGGAACAACCTTGGCTTGTTCAGAAGTGTAGCCTAGTGGAAAAGAGCTAAGAGAACTGGATCTTGGTCACGAGGCAGGGCTGTGCTGGTGCACATAACCGTCTGCCTGGATGATGGCTTGCGGTTCAGTCTGACTCTTTCCTGAGATAAGTGACTGAATTTGGGAAATAAGCATTTTCCAAGTTACCAAAGAGGAGTCTCCCAACTTGCATGTGTCCTCCGCAACCTCCATCTTGCACAGTGCTGGGCCATGAGATGCTGCTGCCCTGCTGCGGGCTCAAGAGTAGAGGGTGCCAGAGGAAGAGTCAGCTCCTCAGTGCCTTGTGTTTGTTCATGATACTCTAATAGGGAAGTTTATTTTTATGAGATTGGTTCTAAGGGCTTACTTCTGAAGGCCTATATTACTGAGTTAGAGATAAATTGCAAAAGCTATATCCATGAGCTATTATTCCTCTACTCTAGATTACTCAGTGGGCAGCCCAAAGAGCCTCTAGTAATTATCACTTAATGATCAAAATAACTCTAAATGATAGGAATAAGCATTAAATGCTTGCAAAGATGATATTAGGTAAAGAGGCTGAAATGCATGAGATTTTAGTATCAAAGCCAGGATTAGAACAAAGGCTTAGAAGTTAGGCCCCTATGTTCATAATTATTCTTCTGAAGCCCCCTTTTTACTCTTAAACACAATTTCTCATCTATCTAGGATGGTGAATTAAAGAGTTAGCCACATTTGTTACAAATAACTAAACCTTATACCATGAGATATTGGTGTTAGGGGAAGCACACTGATTGAAACCGCCCACCCTGGCCAGGCACCATAGTAACCATTTGCATGAGTTGTTTTATGACAGGAGCTCCTGATAAGGAATATGGAACTAATAAGCCACCACCAACCGGAAGAGTTCAGGAAAGGTCTAAAGGAGACACCGCGTGTCAGTCCACTTCCCAGAATCCCTCTCACTAGTGTCCATCTTGGCTGAGTGATGCGTGAGCCACCAGGAAAGACTCTGAATTAGAATGACTGGGCAAAGACCACCCAGAAATTAATCCCATCACCATAAAACCTGAGACTGCTAGCCATGAGGCAGAGCAGTTCTCCTGGGTTTCCTTACCCTACTGCTCTCCACCCGGTGCCCTTTCCCAATAAAATCTCTTGCTTTGTCAGCACATGTGTCTCCTTGGACAATTCATTTCCAAGTGTTAGACAAGAGCCCAGTTTTGGGCCCTAGACGGGGTCCCCCTTCCTACAACATTGGTAGACTTGTGTTTTTCTCCATTTGAACACTTACGCACACTGGCGATTCCTTCAAGTTCCAAGATGGTGCAGGGAACCAGAAGACTATACTTTTTCAAAATTGAGATTTAAATTGCAAGAAACACTTGCAATATACTAATAATATTTATTTTTAATATTAGTATATGATTCTACATACAGGTGATTTCTAAGACAGAGGTGAAGTTAAATGATTACTTATTTGTATTTCAGATTTTACAGATTTTTTAAAGACAATATTGGGTGTATCAAACTGTCTGATAATCTGGAGTCAATTGCTCCTCGGGTTGGTTTATTCCTATAGTAACTGACTTGAACTCCATGATTTCTAGGATTCTTACATGTGCTTTTTATGGGTTTATCTTCCAGCTATTAAGCTACTCATTGCTATTTCCATTGAATACTCTGTATATCTCCCCTTTCTTATTTGTTCATCCTAATTGCCTACAGTCTGAGATCTTGTATAATCTTGATTGTTAGACTGCTGTATAAACTGAGATAAAACAATATATGTGTGAAGATCTGAGAAGTTCTTCTATTAGTAAAATAGAAGAGAGTTGTGCTTTGCATGAGAGTTATTTAGCATTTAGCATTATTGACTTCAGGATTTCTTTTTTGACTTCTTCCAGTTATTAGTGATGTAGAGAAGTAACAGAGAATTGAGAACAATGAACATAAACTGCAGAGCAAAGACTTGGAAGGAGACTATTGGAAACGTTCAAGTATTTATGCAATTTTAGAAATCCTCAGAAGCTACCTCTCATTCACGACCAAAGTACACTACACAAAATGTAAGATGACTATACTACCATGATTCTAAGGAAGGAATAATAAAATATTTCTCCTGAATATCAGTTTTAGTATGGTAGTCAGAGTGGTTCTATAGGAGGGATGGGGAGGCTCTCTACTCCAGAAAAACATCTCTCCATCAGATTCTGCCACTTAGCATTCCTTTACTGCATTTTCTTAAAATAGATAAAACATTAACCTAATTTTTCAGAATGTGGAATATTATTTGAGATCATGTATATCCAAGTATAGAAACCATCTGAATTTACTAGCCTCCTACTGCCTATTGATCCACCTACTGCCTCCCTTTATGTGATGCGAAGACCCAATAAGATCTTAATACAGAAAACGATGGAAAAAAAAAAGAAAACGATGGTTTCTTTCCTCTCTACTCCCATTAAAAAAAAAAAAAAAATGGAGATAAGCTGACACAAGTCTACCATCCTAAGAAAGATATTTCTGTTTTTCTCCATTTGAACACTTAAGCACACTGGTGATTCCTTCAAGTTCCAAGATGGTGCGGGGAACCAGAGGACTATACTTTTTCAAAATTGAGATGTAAACCTTAACAGAACTAGTGGCCCATGTTGGCCTCCAACCTAAACGCATGTATCTCAAGCTGCTCCTTAGAACTTGGTACCTACCTAGTTGACAATAAAACACACATTGATTCTCACTCACTCTTGTCCTTTTATAAAATTCCCTTGAAGATTTCACTGGAAGAAAGGCAATTGGCAGGATAGGACTTGAGAACTCACTCAATCTTTAAGCAACACTGTATCATCAAACATATGGTCATACATTCAAACCCTAACCTTGCTTCTAAAACCTCAAAATGCACATCTGAATTGCTTTTCTGAGTAACCACCATCATGCTAGTGAAAATGTGTATGGATAGATTTGGGGCTCCCCTGGTGGCTCAGATGGTAAAGAGGCTGCCTGCAATGTGGGAGACCCAGGTTTGGTCCTTGGGTTGGGAAGATCCCCTAGAGAAGGGAATGGCTACCCACTTCAGTATTCTTGCCTGGAGAAGTCCATGTATAGAGGAGCCTGGCGGGCTACAGTCCATAGGGTTGCAAAAAGCCAGACACAATAAATGATGAAAAGGGAAATTGTTGCATTTGTCAATCTAATTTAGAGAAATGATAACATTTTATTAACCTCTGCCTTAGAGACATGAAAGCAACCAACACTCTGTACTCTGAATGAGATTTTTCAATGAAACTTGCTTAGTCCCTCTGCCTGTTCTATTTTCCTCAATTGATTATGAAAAATAACATTTTCATCAACCTCGTTGGTTTCATCAATTTTCACAGCAAAGTTGGAATACCTTGTGGCATAATATGTTTTCTGCTAAACAGTAGCACTCATAAAAGCACAAGTTTCCAGAAGGCAGAAACTCTGTATTCTATTTGGGCCATATTATACTTAATGCTGATTTCTTTTGCAGTATGAATTACTATGATGACAACCCACAGTGTCCAAGAGCAAAACAGGGCATGTCATAGTGAGGCTATGAAAACTCTAAGTTGTGAGCCTGTAAGAGTTGCCAGTTGGCTAGGGTATATACTTCCAGTGGGAGATAAAAGTGAATTGTGTGTGTCTTTCCCACAGTGATGGGCTTACTATAGGAAAGAGTAAGTACTGTTTTAGATGCTAGCTACAACTTGACAAAAGAGAACATAAAGCCAGGCTCTTACATGTCGTTACAACACAGGGAGTCCAAAAAAGGGACTTCTCTCCAAGAGGAGGATGCTACTGGGTAGAACCATGCTGCCTTTTAAAAAAGTAAAAAACTGTGGCTCTAAGTAGAACTACAGCTGGAGGTGGGGAGAAGGTGCCAAAGCACAGACACCGAGCCAGGCGTTCTCTGTGCACGCAGCTGCTTCACAGTGATTCACAGTTTGCAAAAGCAGACTTCTCTGTGAAAAAGACAGAAGCCTGAGTTCACCCATTGCCAAGAAACTTCTTATTCATCCAAACAATTCTGTGAATGGGGGAACAGAGACAGTGTCTTCTTTGGTCCTCAAGGCTATAGGGAAAACCAAACTTATCGGTGATGGCAAAAGAGACATAGAGAAGGAATGAGCTACACCCAGGACTGCTGCAAACTGGCATGAGATCCAGCACAAGTCATTTCACTTCTCTTCCTCTCACTTCCCTAATACCCTGGAGGCTCAGATGGTAAAGAATCTACCTGCCCTATGGAAGATCCGGGTTCGTTCCCTGGGGCAGGAAGATCCCCTGGAGAAAGGGAATGGCTACCCACTCAGTATTCTTGCCTGGAAAATTCCATGGACAGAGGAGCCTGGTAGTCCATGGGGTTGCAATGAGTCGGACATGACTGAGCAACTAACAAAAAATTAGACCAGTAGATAAATCACTCCAGCTTTTAGAATTTATGTTTCTTAGCAATACAATGTGAAGAAATACCTGAAGATCTTTAATATTTAGTAAATTATATCCTCCCATGCAATGTTCACATTAGAAAGGTGACTGATGTATCCGGTGTACTTGGACACATAGATAATAGCAAGAAATGAACCAACTGCTCTAAACACAAGGGTTATACTTTTGAATAAAGTGATAAATGTGTTGCCTGGGAGAACTAAAATTACTAAAAGAAAAAATATAAGTATTTAAACAAAGCAAAAATAAACCATATGCTAAGTTTCCATGGAAATTCTGGAGAGTAAACATATATGCCACAAGCATTATGTTGAGGGGAGAAAAATGTATTATAAGCACATGTTTTGTTAGAATTTAAACACATTTAAAAAATTCTAGCCACTAAGTGTTAGATACTCAGTTCAGTTCAGTTCAGTCACTCAGTCGTGTCCAACTCTTTGCGACCTCACTGCAGCACACCAGGTCTCCCTGTCCATCACCAACTCCCAGAGTTTACTCAAACTCATGTCACTGAGTCAGTGATGCCATCCAACCATCTCATCCTCTGTTGTGCCCTTCTCCTCCCACCTTCAATCTTTCCAGCATCAGGGTCTTTTCAAATGAATTAGCTCTTTCCATCAGGTGGCCAAAGTATTGGAGCTTCAGCTTCAGTATCAGTCCTTCCAATGGATACTCAGAACTGATTTCCCTTAGGATGGGCTGGTTGAATATCCTTGCTGTCCAAGGGGCTCTCAACAGTCTTGTCCAACACCACAGTTTAAAAACATCAGTGCTTCGACGCTCAGCTTTCTTTATAGTCCAACTCTCACATCCATACATGACCACTGGAAAAAACATAGCTTTGACCAGATGGACCTTTGTTGGCAAAGTAATCTCTCTGCTTTTAAATAAGCTGTCTATGTTAGTCATAACTTATTTTCCAATGAGCAAGTGTCTTCTAATTTCATGGCTGCAGTCACCATCTGCAGTGATTTTGGAGCCCAAAAAAATAAAGTCTGACATTGTTTCCAATGTTTCCCCATCTAGTTCCCATGAAGTGATGGGACTAGATGCCATGATCTTAGTTTTCTGGATGTTGAGTTTTAAGCCAACATTTTCAGTTTCCTCTTCCATTTTCATCAAGAGGCTCTTTAGTCCTTCTTTGCTTTCTGCCATAAGGGTGGTGACACTTGCATATCTGAGGTTATTGATATTTCTCCCGGCAATCTTGATTCCAGCTTGTGCTTCTTCCAGCCCAGCGTTTCTCATGATGTGCTCTGCATAGAAGTTAAATAAGCAGGGTGACAATATACAGCCTTGACGTATTCCTTTCCCAATTTGGAACCAATCTGTTGTTCCATGCTCAGTTCTAAATGTTGCTTCTTGACTTGCATAAAGATTTCTCAGGAGGCAGGTCAGGTGGTCTAGTATCCCCATCTCTTTCAGAATTTTCCACAGTTTGTTGTGATTCACACAGTCAAAGGCTTTGGTATAGTGAATAAAGCAAAAGTAGATGTTTTTTTTGGAACTGTCTTGCTTTTTCGATGATCCAGAAGATGTTGGCAATTTGACTCCGGTTTCTCTGCCTCTTATAAACCCAGCTTGAACATCTGGATGTTCATGGTTCACATACTGTTGAAGCCTGGCTTGGAGAATTTTGAGCATTACTTTGCTAGCGTGTGAGATGAATGCAATTGTGTGGTAGTTGGAGCATTCTTTGGCATTGCCTTTCTTTGGGATTGGAATGAAAACTGACCTTTCCCAGTCCTGTGGCCACTGCTGAGTTTTCCAAATTTGCTGGTATATTGACTGCAGCACTTTCACAGCATCAGTTTTTAGGATTTGAAATAGCTCAACTGGAATTCCATCACCTCCACTAGTTTTCTTCATAGTTATCCTTCCTAATGCCCACTAGTGTTAGATACTAGTACTCTCTAAAAATTATTGTTCAGTCAGCGTTATTATTTGAGGACACTGTGGCGCAGGGGTAAAGAATCCACCTGCCAGAGCAGAAGATGTGAGCTTGATCCCTGGGTCGGGACAATCCCCTGGAGAAGAGAATGGCAATGCACTCCAGTGTTCTTGCCTGGGAAATCCTACAGATAGAGGAGCCTGGTGGGCTACAGTCCATGGGGTTGCAAAGAGTTGGACATGACTGAGCAAGTAAGCACACATGCATGTCCATTATTTCATTGAGATTCCTGATCCCTGAGCATCATACAGTCCTAGAGCTGGAAGAACATCTAATGGCAAGCAATCCACTCCACCTGATACCTAGCATTCTCAACAACAGGCCATTTTATGAGCCTTCTTTTTTTAACTGTACAGGTCATGCCAGTTACTCACATATGGCCGAAGTGTGATGTAGTGATTTACCTAAAACAGGAAGCAAGAGACGGTATACTGCTAAGTCACTTCAGTTGTGTCCGACTCTGTGTGACCCCATAGATGGCAGCCCACCAGGCCCCCCAGTCCCTGGGATTCTCTAGGCAAGAACACTGGAGTGGGTTGCCATTTCCTTCTCCAATGCATGAAAGTGAAAAGTGAAAGGGAAGTCGCTCAGTCGTGTCTGACTCTTAGCGACCCCATGGACTGCACCCTACCAGGCTCCTCCATCCATGGGATTTTCCAGGCAAGAGTAGTGAAGTGGGGTGCCATTGCTTTCTGCAAGAGATGGTATGGCACCCCAAAAATCCCAGTCTCACATTTTGTAGTGAAACTTTTATAAGTACATGACATGGATATTCCCTAAAAGACAAACAGGGGCATTTAAACCATGCTCCTCTCCCCAAAAAGGAAAATCTCAGACAATGACTCCATATTCATGGGATATCCCTATCCCAGTGGAGAAGCCTCCAAGGATACCTACTACATTCTCTGCAGGTCAGCAAGGCTCCCGTGTGTGAGCTGTCCTATTGCACGGTAGAGACAATTGTTTTTAAATTATTTTAAAATGAGAAGACGAAACAGTTTAACCCCAAAGTAGATTAAAGTTCACAGAATAGATGAGAGACCCATGCTAACCAATTTAACTTCTTATCAGATAGGGAAAAAGAGATGAACTCCAATGAAACACATGTTTAGACAGAAACACTAAACAACCCATATGTTCTGATTCACAAGCCTTGCTCTCCAACAGCTCAAAATGTGGACTGTTTTCCATGATACCCTAAATCAATTTTAAGGGATCACAGGAATAATGTATAAAATATACATAATAATTTGCCCTGCTTCTCCTTTATAGAGTCACTTCTCATATCCATTGGGGGTTTATACTATTAAGTCCTCAGCATTTTCCTTCTTTGTGTTTTATAATTTTGAGTCTTATATTCTTTCTTCTATTTGACAGATAAGCATTTAAGAGTAACCATGAGTGCTCACAGTACTAGATATTAGATAAATAAACTTAAACAAGACAGTGTCCCTATCCCAGTTAGCTTTATAGTGGCAGAAACAGACATGTAAATAAAACTTGCACTAAATTGTTAAGTGGGCAATGATACCAGTGTCATATTGTAAAATTAGTGAATGAAAAGGAATGACCAGGCATTGATGTCTATTGCAGGAGTGGAAGCAGTTATATTGGAGATGCCTCTGAAGATGAATTAGGTGTGGTAGTAAAGCATCTTAGGCAGGTAATATGTTAGCTCTAATACTTATCACACTTACTAATTAGACTTACTTTAATACTGAACTTCCCAGGAGGCACTGTGGTAAAGAATCTGCCTGCCAATATAGGAGGCACAAAGACCAGGGTTCAGTCCCTGGGTCCAGAAGATTCCCCTGAAGAGGAAATGGCAACCCACTCTGGTATTTATGCCTGGAGAACCCATGGGCAGAAGAGCCTGGAGGGCTGGAGTCCTGGGGTGCAAAGTATTGGACATGACTGTGTGACTGAGTGCAGCTTAGCAACTTTAATACTAAAGTTCTCTCTTTGTAATACTTAACAACTGAAACAAGTAACTTTTGTTTTTCCTCTGATCCCGCGCCACCCCGCTTTTTCCCTTTTTCCCACTCTCCTTTTGAAACTCTAATTACAAGTGCATTTGTTGTTGTTGTTTAGTCACTAAGTCCTGCCCAACTCTTTTGTGACCCCACGGACTGCCAGGTTCCTCTGTCCATAGGATTTCCCAAGCAAGAATACTGGAGTGGGTGGCCATTTCTTTCTCCAGGGGATCTTCCCAATCCAAAGATCAAACCCCTGTCTCCTACACTGGCAGGGGGGTTCTTTACCACTGAGCCATCAGGGAAACCCTGCATTAGCTAGCTCGATACTGTCCCACAGCTAGACTACTATCTGTTAGTTTTATTTATACTATTCAGTTTGAGTAACATTTCAATCTGCCTTCAAGTTTTTGGAAAGTTGAACTATTGTATCCAAGTTGGTATTAATTTAATGATATGAATTTTATAGTTCAGTAATTTTCATTGGATACTTTCCTCTTTTTTAAGGTGATGAATAAATTTAACTATACTGAAACAGGTGAGAGATTGGAAAACTGAATTTGAAACTTATGAAAAGTCAAGTAATGATTTTTGTTGTTTTCTTTGAAAAATTATTTCTATTGTAATTTTCAATGACAACTACGGTTTCTTCTTCTTAAGGAAAACTATATTTACTTCCTAAATAATGAAAAAAATCAGAAATTTATGTTCCAAATACTAAATTTTGCATTCCTAATGTGTACATTACAGAAGCTATTAATTTTATTATAGAACAGCAATAAAACACTGGTGAGATCAAGGAGATACATACCTGATATAAAGTAATCACAATCCCCGTACTACCTCTTTTCCATTGTTCCTCCAACTTCAAAAATTAGACCAAGAAGGGTGGGAGAGGAAATACATTTAATTTTTTCATGAAGTATAATTTTAAAAAAAAGATTAACGCAGGAAATTATGGTCTTTTATGGTAGTTGAACTTCCAGATGTTCAAGCTGGTATTAGAAAAGGCAGAGGAACCAGAGATCAAATTGCCAACATTCAATGGATCATCAAAAAAGCAAGAGAATTCCAGAAAAACATCGATTTCTGCTTTATTGACTATGCCAAAGCCTTTGACTGTGTGGATTACAATAAACTGTGGAAAATTCTGAAAGAGATGGGAATACCAGACCACCTGACCCTCCTCTTAAGAAACCTATATGCAGGTCAGGAAGCAACAGTTAGAACTGGACATGGAACAACAGACTGGTTCCAAATAGAAAAAAGAGTACATCAAGGCTGTATATTGTCACCCTGCTTATTTAACTTCTATGCAGAGTACATCATGAGAAATGCTGGGCTGGAAGAAGCACAAGCTGGAATCAAGATTGCCGGGAGAAATATCAATAACCTCAGATATGCAGATGACACCACCCTTATGGCAGAAAGTGAAGAGCAACTAAAAAGCTTCTTGATGAAAGTGAAAGTGGAGAGTGAAAAAGTTGGCTTAAAGTTCAACATTCAGAAAACGAAGATCATGCCATCATTCCCATCACTTCATGGGAAATAGATGGGGAAGCAGTGGAAACAGTGTCAGACTTTGTTTTTTTGGACTCCAGAATCACTGCAGATGGTGAATGCAGCCATGAAATTAAAAGACATTTACTCTTTGGTAGGAAAGTTATTACCAACCTAGATAGCATATTAAAAAGTAGAGATATTACTTTGCCAACAAAGGTCCATCTAGTCAAGGCTATGGTTTTTCCCATGGTCATGTGTGGTTGGTGAGAGTTGGACTGTGAAGAACGCTGAGCGCCGAAGAATTGATGCTTTTGAACTGTGGTGTTGGAGAAGACTCTTGAGAGCCCCTTGGACTGCAAGGAGATCCAGCCAGTCCATTCTAAAGGAGATCAGTCCTGGGTGTTCATTGAAAGAACTGAAGCTGAAGCTGAAACTCCAATACTTTGGCCACCTCATGCGAAGAGCTGACACGCTGGAAAAGACCCTGATGCTGGGAAAGAATGAGGGCAGGAGGAGAAGAGGACGACAGAAGATGAGATGACTGAATGGCATCACCGACTCGACGCACGTGAGTTTGGGTGAACTCCGGGAGTTGGTGACGGACAGGTAGTCTTGGTGTGCTGCGATTCATGGGGTCGCAAACAGTCAGACACGACTGAGCGACTAAACTGAACTGAACTGATGGTAGATGATGTTTACAGATCAGGAAATAAAATACTCCATCAACACATAAACACCTTATTTATTAACTAACCTACAAAAATAATGAAATTACTTACAGTGTGAAGCCTAGAGTCTATGCCCTTCTCTGTTGTTCTGATGTGCATAAGCAGAAGTATAAGTCCCTTCTTACATCTGGAGAATGAAGGATGGATGTTCGTTTGAACCACCAGGATTTTTCGTAAGAGCTGAAGCCATATTACGGTGTAAAGATCCATTTTCCAACACTAGGAATGAAAGTTCATATGTGCTCCAACAACTCAAACACTCTCAGGATTTGTAACTTGTCTGCGATTAATACCTCCTCCATCTACCCTCCAGACCATCTAGAAAGGTATTTGTTCTGCAGCATGTATCTAGGAAACTTGTCACAAGTTTAAGAACTAATTTGGAAAATGAAAACTTCTTTAAACAACTCTTGTAACTTTTGATCGGACGTGACCGCCAGTTTATTTTTTTAAAAAGTGAGGAGCTTCGGATACTTTTCACCCAATCATCTCGCTGCCTGACAAAGAATTGATACAATTCCAAGGGCGGTGTCTTAACTGTTTAGCCAAACACACTGCCAGTGAACTCTCCCAGTTTGCATCCACGTGTACTTGTAATTAGGGGAACAGTGATTCCAAACACAGCTTTTCCAGTCAACCTGTGAATGAATTTGCGCCACATGCGATATGGCCCAACTGACCAGATGCACCCAGAACGCTTGAACCCGCATCAAAAGTCATCGACCTGGAGCATCAGGTGTAAGAACTCCTGCAAACTCCCAGCTCTGGAGCCCGTCTTGACGCTACTGCGCACGCATCTGCCCCTCCTGGCTCAGGACAGCAGTGGTACCAGGCCCACTGGATATCAGGCCGAGCTGACCCGCTCTGCGAAGCTGCTGAGGTCCACCCATCAAGGCAGAGCTTCTGCCCAGGAGCCGAGGGGCCCTGGAGCCCTGGGCGCTGCACTCAGCTTCCCACGTGCTCTGCAGCCAGCCCCCCAGGTTCGGGCTGCTCTGGCCCCCAGCACAATCACTGAGCAGCCTCTTCGCTGGAAGTGAAGCTGGTCCAGCAGCACCAGCAGGGGCCCTGCAAGATGCACCAAGTCAGCAGGCCGGGGGGCTAGACTGCGAGGGAGACTCTGGAGAACGCCGCCGGCCCTTCCACCAAGGAAGGAGCCCCGGGAGCTCCATCTTTGTTCCCCTTTCGGGAAGAAAACTTAGAGCCGGAACCTCCCGCTCAGCTGGCCGCCCCTGAGCACCAGAGTGGGCCTCTCGCAGCCCCAGGGGCAAGACTCCTGTAGGGCTCAGGGCACCGAACCACGTGCTACAGGTTAACAACCGAAACCTGGGCGCCACCGTCTTGCTGATGGCCCAAGGATATGCTGGGATTTTGGAGGTCCAGCTTCTGCCCTCCAGTAACTATCTCCTACTCGGTAAGTTTATAATAAAGTGTTTAATGTGAACAGTTTTAATAAAGCGTATTAGAAGTACAGAAAACTGTAGTTTTATTGATATGTAGGTGTATAATATGTAAAGCCATCACAATGATGATAGCAAACATTTCTATCGCCCTCAAAAGCTTCTTTGTACTCAGTACTAATTTCCTCAGGCAACCACTGATACATTTCTGTCACTACAGGTTAGTTTGCATTTTGAGGAATTGTTTGTAAATGGAATCGTGTGGCATGTATATACATATATCATACGTACATACACTGCTTTCTGACTTCTTTCAATCAGAATAAACATTTTGAGATGCTTCCATTGTTATCAATGGTTTGTGGTGCCCCCGCCGCCCCGTCCTGGCTCCTTAAAAAAAAAAAATTAGTATGGATATACCACAATTAGTTAACCTATTTGTCTTATGATAGGTACTTTGTTTCTAGCTTTGAACTATTGAAGTGAAAGTTTTAGGAGCTTTGATATATACATCTTTCTGCACATAAATTCCATTTGTTTTGGGTAAATACCAAAGAACGATAGTATATGCATGTCTAAGTTTTTAAGTATTAATAACTACCAAGTTATTTTTCAATGTGGTTATACCAATTATATTTCTACTAGCAGTGTATGAGTTCAGGTTGGTCCACACCCTTGACAACAAAAAGCATAGTAGGAGTTTTTAAAGAGACACTGATGTATAGAACAGTCTTATGGACTCTGTGGGAGAGGGAGAGAGTGGGAAGATTTGGGAGAATGACATTGAAACATGTAAAATATCATGTAAGAAACGAGTTGCCAGTCCAGGTTCGATACACGATACTGGATGCTTGGGGCTGGTGCACTGGGACGACCCAGAGGGATGGTATGGGGAGGGAGGAGGGAGGAGGGTTCAGGATGGGGAACACATGTATACCTGTGGCGGATTCATTTTGATATTTGGCAAAACTAATACAATTATGTAAAGTTTAAAAATAAAATAAAATTAAAAAAAAAACAAATAAAGTTAATTTTAATAAATCTAATCTATTTAGAGATCGAATTGCCAACATCTGCTGGATCATCAAAAAAGCAAGAGAATTCCAGAAAAACATCTATTTCTGCTTTATTGACTATGCCAAAGCCTTTGACTGTGTGGATCACAATAAACTGTGGAGAAATCTGAAAGAGATGGGAATACCAGACCATCTGACCTGCCTCTTGAGAAACCTATATGCAAGTCAGGAAGCAACAGTTAGAACTGGACATGGAAAAACAGACTGGTTTCAAATAGGAAAAGGAGTACGTCAAGGCTGTATATTGTCACCCTGCTTATTTAACTTCTATGCAGAGTACATCATGAGAAATGCTGGGCTGGAAGAAGCACAAGCTGGAATCAAGATTGCCAGGAGAAATATCAATAATCTCAGATATGCAGATGACACCACCCTTATGGCAGAAAGTGAAGAGGAACTCAAAAGCCTCTTGATGAAAGTGAAAGAGGAGAGTGAAAAAGTTGGCTTAAAGCTCAACATTCGAAAACGAAGATCATGGCATCTGGTCCCATCACTTCATGGGAAATAGATGGGGAAACAGTGGAAACAGTGTCAGACTTTATTTTTTGGGCTCCAAAATCACTGCAGATGGTGTTTGAAGCCATGAAATTAAAAGACGCTTACTCTTTGGAAGGAAAGTTATTACCAACCTAGATAGCATATTGAAAATCAGAGACATTACTTTGCCAACAAAGGTCCGTCTAGTCCAGGCTATGGTTTTTTCCTGTGGTCATGTATGGATGTGAGAGTTGGACTGTGAAGAAAGCTGAGCACCAAAGAATTGATGCTTTTGAACTGTGGTGTTGGAGAAGACTCTTGCGAGTCCCTTGGACTGCAAGGAGATCCAGCCAGTCCACCATTCTAAAGGAGATCAGTCCTGGGTGTTCATTGGAAGGACTGATGCTGAAACTGAAACTCCAATACTTTGGTCACCTCATGAGAAGAGTTGACTCATTGGAAAGACTCTGATGCTGGGAGGGATTGGGGGCAGGAGGAGAAGGGGACGACAGAGGATGAGATGGCTGGATGGCATCACTGACTCAATGGACATGAGTTTGGGTGAACTCTGGGAGTTGGTGATGGACAGGGAGGTCTGGCGTGCTGCCATTCATGGGGTCTCAAAGAGTCCGACACGACTGAGCAACTGAACTGAACTGAATCTGTTTGTTGTGGTATTTCAGTGAGATTTTAATCTGTGATTTCTCTCATAAGTAATAATACTGTGCATTTTTTTCATGTGTTTATTGGCCACTTATGTGTCTACTTAACATATTATGCATGCATGCAGATTCTTGATCTGAGCTGTCTTATAAATGGTTTCTCCTAATCTGTGTCTTGCTTTTTCATTTTTATGATAATGTATTTAAGAAAGCAACAGATTTCAGATTCATGAAATCAAGTTTACAGATACAGATATATAATAATCCATCTGTACATATCTATAGATACATATTATGGTTTTTATTATTTGTGTTCTGAGAAAACATTGTCTTTGTCAAACTTTTAATGATTTTATTCTAAGAATTGTATAGTTCCTGATTAAACATTTAGATCTATATTCCATTTTGGGTTAACATTTGAGAATAGTATGAAATAATGATCAGTTTTAAAGAGTATATCATTTCCAGTTGTTCCAGTATAATTTGTTGAAAATAATATAATTTTCCACTGAACTGCCTTGAAACCTTTATCAGCAATCAGTTGGCAAGACTTCTGGAATCAGTTTGAAGAAGGTCATAATACAGAGTATTGTCTCCACTCTTAATAGGAAAAAACTAAAATTAATAACTTTCTAAACCATCAGAGGAGTTGGTGGACAAGAAATAGATTGATTACAAAGGAGAAATTTTAGGTTATGGAACCATACTGTATGAAATTGGATTACTGGGTATATTACTCCTTGCATTTGTCAAAACCTTCCAGAGAGGACTTTAATGTATGCAGAATTAAAAACATCAACCTGTATGTCAAGGGACCCTAGCATGGACTACATATAGTAGTCCATATATGGTAACATATAAATCTAAATGTATTCTAACTGTATGATATGACTTCAGTGAAGGAAATGGGGGGAGAAAGGAATAACTTAAGTAACTTTGTAAGCAATGTTTTCACTAAATATTGTAAGGCTGCTGACAAGAGAACTATATATAAATAGTGTAAATTAATTATTAAATTGATTCCCACAAGAGTATGGGTTAACAGTTCTGAAACGACATGTATTCTCCTGCATACAAATTCAGTGATGTCCAACTCTTTACTACCCTATGGACTGTAGCCTGCCATGTTCCTCTGTCCATGTGATTTTCCCAGGCAAGAATACTGGAGTGGGTTGCCCTTCCCTTCTCCAGGGGATTTTCCTAACCCAGGGTTTGAACCCACATCTCCTGCATCTCCTGCATTGCAAGTGGGTTCTTTACCACTGAGCCACCTGGGAAGCCTCACATGTATCCTAGGGATAATCAAATAAGCCAGTAGATTACAGATTATAGTAGCCAGGCTTCTTACTGTCAGATTAAAAAAAAGAAAGAAAGAAAGAAAAAATGTTAAAAATAAGTGAAAGAGGAGGTCTACAATGAACTCTGAGGTACTGGATTAGCATTGGGTACTTTAGATCTGTGCATATGTATGGCTGTGTGTACACGCATATTTTTTTAGTTCTGTCCACTGAGAGAGGCTAATAAAGATAATGGCATCTCAGTGGCAATGAGCACAACCAACACTCAGCTCTTAGTTTCCAGACACAATTCTCCAGTAAGTGTAGGCAAGGTCATTTAAGAAAAATGACTGATTCTAGCCTGAGGCTGGAAAAATGCAAGATGAGGGAGCTCTCTCTCTCTCATAGTGCCAGAAAGGAAATGGAAAAGGAAGGGAAGGGAAAGAAAAGTTAGGAGCATGCGAAAAGGAAATAGAAGTCAGTTAAAGCAACTCCCAGTGGCCACATGCATAAAGAAAGAACAAATAATTGTGTGCCCACATGCACACAGAAATTACCTCTGGATATTAAATGTTAAAGATGAATTCTATTTTTATGTATCAGAGTTTTCTAACTTGCTATTTAAAAGCCCTAAATATGTATTTTTTTAATAATTTTCCATAGGAAAAGGAATTCTTAGGTTCTTCCCTTCAAAATGTAGTTCTGTTATTTTTAGAGAATTTTTCATCCAGCAGAACTCTTAAGATCTTTTCCAGAGCTGTGTTGCAAGCTTTGTAATTGTTTTAGAATTGATTGCTATATGAAATGGGTTTATGTGTTCTGACAGTGTGTTAATACAATAAAAGGAATTTTTAGTAGCAAAGGAGTTACAATTTTTCATTGGTTGTAATAAGTTTTTTCTCCCTTTTCATTGCTGTCTCTTTGTAGATAAAATGGGATTTCATAAGCTCTTGTTTTTCAACATCAATTTCTAATTTTTTTTTTTTCACCAGGATGCCTTGTTCAAGGCTAAATACAGCTCAGAGGAAAATACATCCCAAAAAGCCTTAAAAAGATTTATTGTGTTGGGCTTAATGGGAAATACTGTTACCGTAAAAATCTTGTTTACCAGGATACTTGAAACTATATGTAACAGCCTTGTTTTCCAAAACAGATAAGCTGTTTTTCCTCTGGTATCTATTTTCACAATAATTTTCTTAGGAATTAAGTGCCTGTTTTGTCACCGGTATAATATTTCACATTTATATTTATCATTTCATATGTAAGCTATGTAGTTTGAACTATCCATCCCATAGTACTAGAAATGTTTTTATTGGTTTTATATGAACTACACAGTTCCCACTCTCCATGAGTGCTTTCTTCCTCACTTTTAAGTACTATTTGTGAAATTTTATAGATCTACAGATGTTCACACCAGAAGAAGCTAGTGGAGGCCTACCTCTGATAGTGGCCATTAGCAGTGGCTCATCAAAGCCACTTCATACAGTTGGCGCTCTGTATCTGCTGGCTCCATGTCCTCCTGTGGATCAGTGGGTTGTTGAATCACTGGATGTGAAACCCACAGATACGGAGGGATGACTGTATTGCATATATTTTATATAAGGCCCTTGATTAGAGTATTTTGGCATCTGTGGGGGCAGGTCCTGAAAGCTGCAGTCATAAACACAGACATGGGAACAAACTTGGAGTGGAACCAATGTGTGAGGTGAAGACCGTCTATGCACAGTTGCTCTGCCAATGAACAATGGTAAAGAAATGGTAAGTTTTGCGTGGCAGTCAAAAATCTCCTAAATATTTAGTCGCTGGTAAAATAAAACCAGCACAGGGCCAGCCTGGGCAGGATACATTTCTCAAGTTCAATTTCCTACTCCATCCTTGCTGACTTGAGCAAGACATAATCATCTGTAGGCTTCTGCTTTTTGGTCGAGCCTTGGACACTGGCTAGCCCAAGGATTTTCACCACTGGTAGCAGGGAGAAGCCTCCTAGGACTGCCTCACTCATTCAACAGTCACCGCAGGGCCAGTCACTAGGTATATAGCGTTGAACAAAATCACATATGGTCTTTGTCTAACAGATCGTTTTAGTCCAGTGAGGGAGATAAATAATAAATACTAGCTATTTTGTTATAGTATTAATAATAATATTTTGTTAATGTTTGTTGATCATTAATAAATAATATATCAATAATAACTATTAACAATACTGTGAATAATAGTAATAATCATTATTAGTGCTTTACATAGCTAATATATATTGAGTTATTTTCCAGAAAAATTTCAAAAGACTTTAATTCTTGCAATTCTCACCCAAACCCGAGTGGTTAAGCACATCATTGTCTTCACGTCACAGAAAAATCTGGCGCATGTGAGTTTTCAGTAGCATTGCCAATTTCCAGTAGCTGGTGAACTGGAATTTAAACCCAGCATAATGCAGACTACCTTTCAGTGAGTAAACACATGATACAACAGTTAGCAGCTTAAAATTAATTCTAAACAGGAATCTGGTGCAGTGAAAGGAGGTTAGAGAGGTGAGAACTTCAGTATCCATGTAATTAGTTAACCAGAGGAAGCCCCTCTGAAACTTGAAGGATGAGAAGGAAGAAGCAAAATGAAGAACAGAGGGAGGGGTCACTTCAGGGAGTGATAATAACAGATGAAAAGATTCAGAGGCAGGAAAAAAAAAATGCCTGTGAGAGTAATTGCAGTGAGGCATTTGGCTGTGAGAAGGATTGCATGAGGAGGGATAATTAGACTGAGTCCAAATTGGGCAGGTAGGCAGGTCTTGGGACCAATTTCCTTTATGTTCACCAAACCCCTTCCAACCTACACTGAAAACTCATTAGACATGCTATACTGATGGAAGTGCATTACTCATTTGAATCATGCAGAACTAAAATAAAATGTGAGTCCAGTTCATCATTGAAGTATATAATTCCTAAGGTTGTTTCAAACCTTAGAAGCCTTAAGTTTTGGGAGACTCAAATGTTTTCAAAATAATTTACTGATTCTATGTATATATTAGGAATATATAATCTTATCTCACACCAAATAGCTACCCATACCCATCAATTCCTCCTCCTAAATACATCTAGCTTATTCCCAAATCCATATTTTTAATATGCTTTCATTCATCTAGATATACTTGTTAGTGGCTGTCTTGGCCCAAACATTGCAAATCCTAGGGATACAAACATGATTAAGATAGGCTGGCTTGCTACTTTGTTGGAGTTTACAAGCTGATGGGGTGGCCGACAGGTAAATAGATAACTAAAGTATGATAGAAGAAGTATAGGGAAACATACAGAGGGAAAACAGAGACAGAGATCTCCAGAGAGAAGTAATATCTAAGCTGAGATATGAAGGAAGTACAAGTTAGGGAAAAGATTTGGGAAGACTAATAATTAGCTCAGGTGTTGACAAACAGAATCTAGCCTACACTCTGTTTTTTGTTTTATAAGGGTTTTTTTTTTTTTTTGAGATATATTCATGACTGTTCATTTTCCTTCTGTATGTGGCTGCTCTGATGGCAGACTTGAGTAGTTGCAACAATGACTGTATGACTCACAAAACCTAACATATTTACTGCTTGGCCTTTACAGAAAACGTTTGCCAGTAGAGCCAGTAGAGTTCCACTTGTGGATATTGATAAGAGGAGGAAAATGATGGCTTGAAGATGTAGTTTTGCAACTCAGCAGTGTGTGCATGGTAATTGAAACCATGAACATGAACAAGATTCACTCATTCAGGCCTAGGAAGATCATGTGTAGAGAGGGTCTTGGATAAATCCTAATATAGAACAATATTTAAGACTTCAGTGGAGGAAGATGAGACTGTGAAGAAAATCAGGAGAATATATTGACTTTGAAGACAAGGGGACAGCCTATTTCAAGATGCATGGCTCACAATGTTTAATGTTCACTGTACAGAATGTTTATTAATGAGTGCTTGTAGGGTCTTCCAACTTGGAAAAGTGAGGAAAGGAACACTTGGGTGGAAAGAGGAGAGCTATCTGTTCTGTTCAGTTGCTCAGCAGTGTCCAACTCTTTGTGACCTCATGGACTGCAGCACACCAGGCTTCCCTGTCCATCACCAATTCCCGGAGTTTACTCAAACTCATATCCATTGAGCCAGTGATGCTATCAGTGAAAGCTTAATGACAGCCTTGGCTGATCCCATAGGGAGCTCTGGAGCTGAACAACAATTCTACAAGGATCAGCCCCTATATTTGTGCTGCTCGAGCAAAGGGGAAGTGGGGTCTGGGTGAGTATGCTCTCTGCAGCTGAGGCTACCTCTGGAGGGATTTTCAGCTGGAAATTGTCTGGCACCAGCACACACCACACGTTACCATCAAGCCCTTCCCAGAATGAGAATATGGAAATCATTGCACATGTACTAAAGTTTGTATGTATGTTGAGATAAAGTTTGGAGGATCTCTTTAAGGTTTTCTATACTTTTTTTTTCCCTAAAAAATAGTAGGTAACAGAATCCTTCTAACTGAATAAATTTTTTTTTCTTTCTTTTCAACTTTTTACTGTGTAGCAGGTTATAGCCAATAAACAATGTTGTGATAGTTCCTGGTGATCAGTGAAGGGACTCAGCAATACATATACATGTATCCATTCTCCCCCAAACTCCCCTCCCATCCAGGCTGCCACATACCATTCAGCAGAGTTCCCTGTGCTATATAATAGGTCCTTGTTGGGTCTAACTGAATTACCTTTAAGCTTGAAGGGCAATAGTTGGAAATAGTTCATATAGCAATGACAGTCATTATTTCCAAATCCTCTTCAGTACCTGATTCCTAAATCTGAAGCCCACACTTACTGTATAATGTTTCTGCACTTAACTG
>NW_011495041.1:7737211-7737690 GCF_000754665.1 Bison bison bison
TATTTACTTCTTTGAGACCTAGTTATTTCATCTATACAATAAGGATATGATAGTGCCTACCTTAAAGTGTTACAATAAAGACAAAATGAATTAACGTGTCTAAAGAACTTAGAACAGCTCCTCAGTTCAGTTCAATTCAGTTCAGTTGCTCAGTCAAGTCCGACTCTTTGCAACCCCATGAATTGCAGCATGCCAGGCCTCCCTGTCCATCACCAACTCCCGGAGTTCACGCAGACTCACGTACATCGAGTCAGTGATGCCATCCAGCCATATCATCCTCTGTCGTCCCGTTCTCCTGTCCCCAATCCCTCCCAGCATCAGAGTCTTTTCCAATGAGTCAACTCTTCACATGAGGTGACCAAAGTACTGCAGTTTCAGATTTAGCATCATTCCTTTCAAAGAAATCCCAGGGCTGATCTGTTTCAGAATGGACTGGTTGGATATCCTTGCAGTCCAAGGGACTCACAAGAGTCTTCTCC
>NW_011495041.1:7737853-7775232 GCF_000754665.1 Bison bison bison
ATAACTTTCCTTCCAAGGAGTAAGCGTCTTTTAATTTCATGGCTGCAATCACCATCTGCAGTGATTTTGGAGCCTAAAAAATAAAGTCTGACACTGTTTCCACTGTTTCTCCATCTATTTCCCATGAAGTGATGGGACCAGATGCCATGATCTTCGTTTTCTGAATGCTGAGCTTTAAGGCAACTTTTTTACTCTCCTCTTTCACTATCATCAAGAGGCTTTTTAGTTGCTCTTCACTTTCTGCCATAAGGGTGGTGTTATCTGCATATCTGAGGTTATTGATATTTCTCCTGACAATCTTGATTCCAGCTTGTGTTTCTTCCAGTCCTGCGTTTCTCATGATGTACTCTGCATATAAGTTAAATAAGCAGGGTGATAACATACAGCCTTGACGTACTCCTTTTCCTACTTGGAACCAGTCTGTTGTTCCATGTCCAGTTCTAACTTTTGCTTCCTTACCTGCATATAGGTTTTTCAAGAGTCAGGTCAGGTGGTCTGGTATTCCCATCTCTTTCAGAATTCTCCACAGTTTATTGTGATCCACACAGTCAAAGGCTTTGGCATAGTCAATAAAGCAGAAATAGATGTTTTTCTGGAATTCTCTTGCTTTTTCCATGATCTAGTGGATGTTGGCAATTTGATCTCTGGTTCCTCTGCCTTTCCTAAAACCAGCTTGAACATCTGAAAGTTCACAGTTCACGTATTGCTGAAGCCTGGCTTGGAGAATTTTGAGCATTACTTTACTAGTGTGTGAGATGAGTGCAATTGTGCGGTAGTTTCAGCATTATTTGGCATTGCCTTTCTTTGGGATTGGAATGAAAACTGACCTTTTCCAGTCCTGTGGCCACTGTTGAGTTTTCCAAATTTGCTGGCATATTGAGTGCAGCACTTTAACAGCATCATCTTTTAGGATTTCAAAGAGCTCAGCTGGAATTCCATCACCTCCACCTAAGGCCCACTTGACTTCACATTCCAGGATGTCTGGCTCTAGGTCAGTGATCACACCATCATGATAATCTTGGTTGTGAAGATCTTTTTTGTACCGTTCTTCTGTGTTTTCTTGCCACCTCTTCTTGATTTTGTCTGCTTCTGTTAGGTCCATACCTTTTCTGTCCTTTATCGAGCCCATCTTTGCATGAAATGTTCCCTTGTTATCTCTAATTTTCTTGAAGAGATCTCTAGTCTTTCCCATTCTTTGTTTTCCTCTATTTCTTTGCATTGATCACTGAGGAAGGCTTTCTTATCTCTCCTTGCTATTCTTTGGAACTCTGCATTCAGATGCTTATATCTTTCCTTTTCTCCTTTGCTTTTCGCTTCTCTTCTTTTCACAGCTATTTGTAAGGCCTCCTCAGACAGCCATTTTGCTTTTTTGCATTTCTTTTCCATGGAAATGGTCTTGATCCCTGTCTCCTGTACAATGTCACGAACCTCCATCCATAGTTCATCAGGCACTCTATCTATCAGATCTAGTCCCTTAAATCTATTTCTCATTTCCACTGTATAATCATAAGGGGTGATTTAGGTCATAGTGGTTTTCCTTACTTTCTTCTTAGAACAGCTCCTAATGTATACTAAATGCTTAACAAGTATTCTTAATTTTACTAAATACTATTATCCATAATGCTATACTATTTTTAATTAATAGCAGTTTTATATTAATATTATAACCTTTAACTGTCAGAAACTGTGACACATGGCATACAACTCAGCTATATTTCAAATAAAACATGCATTACTCATTCGAGATAGGTATAGTTATTTTCACTTTCAAGAAGAGAAATCTGAGCTTTGAGGAAACTGAGGTGGCAACTTAGGAAAAGGAGTTGAAACTGGAATGTAGTCTGCCAGAATTCAATAGATCAATGGTATCTAAATATCAATGCACTAGCATTGGCAAACCACAAAGTGTCTTCTTTCTATTCATAACACATAGTTTGTTTCACAAAAATAAGCAGTGTGTTTATTCCTGGGAAAAGGAAAGCAATGAATTTGATTCAGGTTGTTAACAACAACAAAAAAAAGTGTATAGATAGATCAAATGTTGATGCTGCTACTGCTGCTACTGCTGCTAAGTCACTTCAGTCGTGTCCGACTCTGTGCGACCATGGACTGCAGCCCACCAGGCTCCCCGTCCCTGGGATTCTCCAGGCAAGAACACTGGAGTGGGTTGTCATTTCTTTCTCCAATGCATGAAAGTGAAAGTGAAGTTGCTCAGTTGTGTCCAACTTAGTGACCCCATGGACTGCAGCCCACCAGGCTCCTCCGTCCATGGGGTTTTCCAGGCAAGAGTACTGGAGTGGGGTGCCATTGCCTTCTCCAAATGTTGATGATGAACCAAATTATTATAGTTTTGTATAATATTAAAGTACTATATTCCATTTCATAAAAATAAAGAATTGGTGAATGTAACACACATTCATTCAACAACAATTTAGTGGTTTTGTGAGAACCACTATCACAGGCACTATTCTTAGTGTTTGGGAAACTCAGATAAACAAGGCAAGTCTCACCCTTAATAATGCAATAGGTTAGGAGAAGGAGTAGAAAAGAATTGTCCAAAAGAGAAAAAGAGGAGCAAGTTATGTGACCAGTACTTTACAACCACGTACAAAATACGGAGGAGACATGACGCAGAAACTGACTTACTTTAGATAATGGTTCGGGTCAGGTTTCCTGGGTAAATTAAAAAAAGAGATAACAGTACTCATGCCTAGCTGCATTTTTGTGAATGATGATTTCAGAACTAACTTGGTTCTTGTGTGGACTTTCAGTACTCGGAGTTCATTTGTGGGAAATTTCTCGTGTTTTCTGAGAGACTGCTTCCAGAGGTGGGTTGTGTGTCCTGCCAGTCACATTGGTGAAACCCCAGGAATCTATGAAGTAAGAATTGTAGTCCTCAGGTAATGAGCACATAAATTTCAGCCCCATACTGAATAGTGAAAAATTGGAAACATTCTGACATACTCTCATAGAAGGTTACAATGAAGCTGTTAAAAACAGTAAGTTTAAAATAATGATAGACTCTATGTACTGACATGGAAAGACAGCAAGGGTGTATTTTAATTAGAAAAAGCAAGTTTCAGAAAACCAAACAAAATAAAACATCATTTTATTTAATGATTTCATTTCTGTATGCATATGTATATATGTGTATAAATTCAGTATAAATGTTAAATGAATGCAAATATTGTTTATGTGGTGGTAAAACCACAGAAAGCAGTTGTAATAATATACACCAAAATTTTATGTCTGGTTTCCTCCAGTGCTGAAAAGGCTTTAAGAGACAAGGAAAGAGAAAGGTTTCTAAACTATTTTACATCATTTTAATGTTTTTGAAAACTTTAGCTAACTAAAATATGATGCATATATTAACTATAAATACTTTAAATTATTTATTATATTTAATATATGCCTGTACATAGCAGGTATTCAGCAAATATTTAATAAATGAATTTTAAAATCCAAGTGTACATAATATTTATACTGTCTATATATGTTACTATAATTGGTGATGGTCTGACCTGCCTCCTCTTCGAGTTATTAGCTCAAATTGAATCTGGCAAAATTTTATTGTTTTATCAAGGCTGTATATTGTCACCCTGCTTATTTAACTTCTATGCAGAGTACATCATGAGAAATGCTATGTAGAAGCTGGAAGAAGCACAAGCTGGAATCAAGATTGCCGGGAGAAATATCAATAACCTCAAATATGCAGATGACACCACCCTTATGGCAGAAAGTGAAGAGCAACTAAAAAGCCTCTTGATGAAAGTGAAAGAGGAGAGTGAAATAGTTGCCTTAAAGCTCAACATTCAAAAAATGAATATCATGGCATCTGGTCCCATCACTTCATGGGAAATAGATGGGGAAACGGTGGAAACAGTGTCAGACTTTATTTTGGGGGGCTCCAAAATCACTGCAGATGGTGACTGCAGCCATGAAATTAAAAGACACTTACTCCTTGGAAGGAAAGTTATGACCAACCTAGATAGCATATTGAAAATCAGAGACATTACTTTGGCAACAAAGGTCCTTCTAGTCAAGGCTATGGTTTTTCCAGTGGTCATGTATGGATGTGGGAGTTGGACTGTGAAGAAAGCTAAGCACCAAAGAATTGATGCTTTTAAACTGTGGTGTTGGAGAAGACTCTTGCGAGTCCCTTGGACTGCAAGGAGATCCAACCAGTCCATTCTAAAGGAGATCAGTCCTGGGTGTTCATTGGAAGGACTGATGCTGAAGCTGAAACTCCAATACTTTGGCCACCTCATGTGAAGAGTTGACTCAGTGGAAAAGACCCTGATGCTGGGAGGGATTGGGGATAGGAGGAGAAGGGGACGACAGAGGATGAGAGGACTGGATGGCATCACCAACTCGATGGACATGAGTTTGGGTGAACTCCAGGAGTCGGTGATGGACAGGGAGGCCTGACGTGCTGCAATTCATGGGGTCACAAAGAGTCGGACATGACTGAGAGACTGAACTGAACTGAACTGATTAGAGGAGGAAAACTTGGGATAAAATAATTATCCAAAGAGTGCAAATTAAGATTTTAAACTCAGTTTGACATGGCAAACACATCCAGTGTCAAATCCTGTTCCTGACATTTACTCTTTATGCAATTCTGTGTAAATAATTTTTATTTGAAATTATTTCTTCTGTTAAAAGAACTAATATACATTCTATAAGGTTTTTTGGGAAGGATGCTTATCTGCATAACCTCTTTAATGAACCAGTGATGCTTTGGACATATTTAATAGCCATCAATGAATGAATGAGGCTTCCCACGTGGCTCAGTGGTAGAGAATCCACCTGCCTATGCAGGAAACACAAGAGATGCACATTCAATCTCTGGGTCAGGAAGATCCCCTGGAGAAGGAAATGGCAACCACTCCAGTATTGGTGCCTGGGAAATCCCATGGAAAGAGGAGCCTGGCGGGCTACAGTCCATGGGGTCGTAAAGAGTCGTAAAGCTATAAAGACACAATTGAGCGACTGAACAGCAACAAATGAATGAATGCTCAGGAGGACACCCATATCCACACATCATCTTTTCTAAAAATCAACCTATAGCATTTCCTTCTCAGCTGTTATGCTTTTTCTTAGTTCTTAAATCATGACAGTAGTAAACTTAACAATGTTAGCCAAATAATTTCACAAAATGTAGACTAACATCTAGTAGACACTGTTTGATTCCTATAATGTAATTTGGTAGAGCTCTCATTCTATTTCATCAAAACATAAAATATCCAAGGGAAAACAAATTATTGTTCTTACTTGCAGTCTCTATTTGCTAGTGTCATTTACAATATAATATGCTGATTAATGGTTTTTGAAAGCACTACCTTAAAAGAAGACAATTTTCAGTTTTGTTTCTTCAGTTATAAACATTTAATAAAATCTAATGAGTTCAGTGGGAATTTGTATAATTATGAATAATTGGACTTCACAATTAGATCCACTAATCTGATAATTCAAAAGCTAATATCTGAGAAACAAGGCCAGTTATGTACATACAATAAAATAATATAAATAATTTTAAAGGTTGATATACTCCTAAGATATGTCTAATTACATTATAACAGTGAAAAATATTTCTGAGCTAATTCAGAGATTCTGCCTAATTATTAATTACCAATTCAAAAAAATACAGACTTGAAGCTATGATATTTTCTCTATTCCTAATAGTCAGAAATAAATATAGATTTTTACAGCAGGGCATCCAAAATAATTAATTCATTTTGTTTCCAGTCAAAGGAAATAATTGCTACTGGGAAAAATATTAAATCATACAGGTCAAACAAAGGAGTGAATCATAGAAACCAAGAATGTTTTGTAAATTCAAGTATAAATAAAACAATTTAACTTGGTCAAGGGTAGGTGGGTAGGTGATATCTAGGGACTCACATTTCTAGTCTACTGGTTTTAAAGCTGTAAAGTAATATCTATGTATTATTTTCATCATGTAGCCATAATTTACTGGAAATATTTTAGAAAATTTTCTGATTGTTATCTTGTTACTTCAGTCAGTCAGTTCAGTGGCTCAGTCATGTCCGACTCTTTGCGACCCCATGAATCGCAGCACGCCAGGCCTCCCTGTCCATCACCAACTCCCAGAGTTCACTCAGACTCACATCCATTGACTCAGTGATGCCATCCAGCCATCTCATCCTCTGTCGTCCCCTTCTCCTTCTGCCCCCAATCCCTCCCAGTATCAGAGTCTTTTCCAATGAGTCAACTCTTCGCATGAGGTGGCCAAAGTACTGGAGTTTCAGCTTTAGCATCATTCCTTCCAAAGAAATCCCAGGGCTAATCTCCTTCAGAATGGACTGGTTGGATCTCTTTGCAGTCCAAGGGACTCTCAAGAGTCTTCTCCAACACCACAGTTGAAAAGTATCAATTCTTTGGCTCTCAGCTTTCTTCACAATCCAACTCTCACATCCATACATGACCACTGGAAAAACCATAAAACCATAGCCTTGATTAGACGGACCTTTGTTGGCAAAGTAATGTCTTTGCTTTTGAATATGCTATCTAGGTTGGTCATAACTTTCCTTCCAAGGAGAAAGCGTCTTTTAATTTCATGGCTGCAATCACCATCTGCAGTGATTTTGGAGCCCCCCAAAATAAAGTCTGACACTGTTTCCACCGTTTCCCCATCTATTTCCCATGAAGTGATGGGACCAGATGCCATGATCTTCATTTTCTGAATGTTGAGCTTTAAGCCAACTATTTCACTCTCCACTTTCACTATCATCAAGAGGCTTTTTAGTTGCTCTTCACTTTCTGCCATAAGGGTGGTGTCATCTGCATATCTGAGGTTATTGATATTTCTCCTGACAATCTTGATTCCAGCTGGTGTTTCTTCCAGCCCAGCATTTCTCATGATGTACTCTGCATATAAGTTAAATAAACAGGGTGACAATATACAGCCTTGACGTACTCCTTTTCCTATATGGAACCAGTCTGTTGTTCCATGTCCAGTTCTAACTATTTAAGTTTCTGTCTCCTTCAAACATCTAACACTGCAAATCCAAGTTTCTCCTGGTGAATCAAAAGTAAGCCAACAAAAGACATTTCCAGAACAATATCCAGGTGTAAATTGGTGGTATGTTAGCTTAGTGCATATGTGCTCAATTGCTTCAGTCACATCTGATTCTTTGTGACCCTGTGGCCTACAGCCCACCAGTCTCCTCTGTCCATGGGATTCTCCAGGCAAAAATACTGGAGTGGGTTGCCATGCCCTCCTCCAGGGGATCTGCCCCACCCAGGGATCAAACCCACATCTCTTGTGTCTCCTGCATTGTCAGGCAGTCTCTGTACCACTAGCACCACCTGGGAAGCTCATATTCACTTACTGTTACTTGTAAGTAATATTTGGTCTTGAGATTGTAGTCTTACAGTAACTGAATGATTTGCCCACATACAAGTGATTTTTATTAAAATATAAATATTAATCTCACATTCATTGTGAATAAAGTAAATGGCTTTACATATAGTACTATGTAGACCCTTTAAAATGGGCAAATTGGAAATATTCAGAGCTTATATTCCCATTTGTGTATCATGTTTCTCCATATACAATGCTTGTTACAGAGGCTTATGCTTAAAAATATGCAAAGAGAATTATGAATGTGGAAAATGGTCTCCAATAGTAAATGAATATTTAAAAATTATCTGCAGATATCTAGAAAGTTTTATTACCATTCTTTCCACAAGCTTCCAGAAATGTAATTTAAATATATTAAGATGCCTATGCTGACCTGACCTTTCCCTCATCAGTTCTTACAGTGGACAGCTTTTGTTCCTGTGACCTAGTTTTGAATATACAACTTTTAGAATCAGCTGCTCATTGTCTACTCCTTTCCTCTGTTGTTGTTGTTTAGTCACTGATTTTGTCCTGCTTTTGCAGTGCCATGAAGTATAGCCCACCAGGCTCCTCTGTCCATGGGACTTCCCAGGCATACTGGAATGACTTGCCATTTCCTCCTCCAGGGGATTTTTCCCACCCAGGGATCAAATGCATGTCTCCTGTGTTGGCAGGTGGATACACTGAGTTACCTGGGAGGCCCTACTCCCTTACTCTACAAAATATAATGAATTAATTATTAATTAATATAATTAAATATATTCAATTAAAATATAATTAAATATTTTAAAATATAATTAAATAATGATAGTTAATTAATTACAATTTTAAAAGCCTGCTGACATTTTAAATCGAATTTCTATGAGTCAGCTCATCTTTTTGGAGGAAGCAAACATCTTAACTAATAGCCATGGTGTGTCTTTACATTTACTTGGGTCTTTGATTTATCTCAACGACCTTGTGTTGTTTTATTGTACAGGTCTGGCACCATAGTTTTAACTTGTATCTCACCTTTTCATGTTACTGTCAGCTACTTTAAGTGGTATGTTTTAATCATTCAGTTTACAAAGTTTCATTGCCAGTATATAAAAATATGGTGGATTTTTATACATTGATCTTATGTTAACAGATATTTTCCAAGAATGCTAAAGGAGTATATATTCCATCACATTGACAGAATGCATGTGACTAAATATCTTAGATATCTAAGTCAAAGTTTTTCATCTAATTTTGGGGAAAAAATGACCCTTATTTACTCAACTTTGTTTCTGCACCCTCTACTTTCTGGAACTCCAATTCTAATCGCCTTGATAGGATCCCACATGTCTCAAAGCTTCTGTTTATATATTTCAGGCTTTTTTCCCCTCTTAACTGAATAGTTCAGTGTGATGATTTCTATCTCAATGGCTTCCTGTTCATTGATCTTTGATACTGTTCTAAAGTTTAGTCTGCTAATTCCATCTAGAATAGAATTGTCTTTTATCAGCCAGTGGAGTTTGCTTATTGATAGGCTTATTTATTTTAGAGCTTGTCTGCAGTAGTTTTTATTCCAGGGCTGGTTGATCCCTGCCACTGAAGTGTGGCCCTTCTTGTCTCCCTGCTTAATGCCAGTGTTTAACAAGGTCTCTCCATTATAGATTTATTGGCACTCGGTTATCTTTAAGCCCTTTTGAGATCTGGAAATGATTTAAATTTAGTTTCTTGATGATTGTTCCATGCCAGTTTTCCTGGAACTAGCATGTTTCTAATAAAGCCAAGTTGCATAGGTTCTCCTGGAAGCAGTGCTTGCACAGCTTGGTATTCAGAGACTAGAGAGAACCGCAGTACATATTGTTGAGTTCCATTCCCTCTGTCCTTGTGCACCACAGTTTTCAGTTTCCGCAGTGTCTGATCTCTGTGTATTCAAAGAAGCCTTCTTCCTGTGATATCCTTGAGTACGACTCCCTGTGCTAGAGTCCAAGGAGTAGACTCAGATCGAAAGCCATGGTCTTCAGAGGACTCACTCTGTCTGGTCCTTCCTCTCAGATCCACAGTCCTCTTCTACCTATTATTATTCAGTATATGAAAGCAATTATTTAATATATTCCCTTGAATTTTCAAGTCTTACTGTGAGATAAAAATTCTGGTATCAGTTTCTCCATCTTTAGATTTTGAAGGTGACAAGAACCAAAAGAATGGATAGATAATTCCAGAAAAACATCTATTCCCAAAATGAAAAAAAAAAAAAATTAGAATCAGAGAAAGGAAACTTCCAGAGAGGAGGATTGGCAGAGGGAAACACACCAACTGAGTTACTGAGTTTTTAAATATTGAAAGAAAAAGGAAGGCAGAGAAAATAAAGGCCTGCTAACAGATAGGGAGGGACATAAAAATCAATGAGCCTTTGACAATGGGTTATAAATAGCTGTTTTTTAAAGATAAAAATGAAGGAAAGAAATGTGGGAAATTTGAAAATAATGACCATCTGGTTAAAGTAGTTATTGATGAAATGTGGGTAAGAGGATGCTGGGTCTCTGGGGACTGAATAACAGGCTCACCCAAATTTGGGAGGAGTGTCTAATGAAGCTCTATTAGGATGAATCACCACCCGGTTCTAATTCAACACCATTCTTAGTGACACAGAAGAAGGAAATATTACATGATTGAAGATTGTACAGGAATTGAGTTTATAGTTACTTCTGGAAATATTGCAAACAGAAAAAAACCAAAGAACCAATGGGTTTAACAAAAGCAAATATAGATATATAAGCCAAGATAAAATTATCTCTGCCCAACCAAGAAGGCAGCTGTGAATATTAATAGAGGAAGAAAAAAGAAATATAACCCCTAATTGATATTGGCATACAATCTGTTAACTAGTAATGTACACATTCTCTTTATTCTTGGAATCTTACATACAGTAGATTCCTTATAGACACTACATATGGATCAACTAGTATCAGAATTATGATACCTCTACAGACTGACTTTCCAGACCAGAGAAACACAGGTTCAGTCCTCATTTCTACAGATTTGTATCATATACTTAGCTGTTATTGAAGTATCAAATTAGTGAATCAAGGGAACCCTAGCTCTGTCTTCTAAAAACTAAGGTTTATCTAGTTTTAGTAGTATGAGGTGGAGAAGGCAATGGCGCCCCACTCCAGTACTCTTGCCTGGAAAATCCCATGGACGGAGGAGCCTGGTAGGCTGCAGTCCATGGAGTCGCTAAGAGTTGGACACGACAGAGCAACTTCACTTTCACTTTTCACTTTCATGGATCAGAGAAGGAAATGGCAACCCGCTCCAGTGTTCTTGCCTGGAGAATCCCAGGGACGGAGGAGCCTGGTGGGCTGCCGTCTATGGGGTCGCACAGAGTCGGACACGACTGAAGCGACTTAGCAGCAGCAGCAGCAGTATGAGGACGAAGGGAAATTGCCCAAAGAAAACTTTTCACATGACCCTCCAGAAGTGGGGAAAATTAGAGAAAGTGATAGCAAGAAAGTTAACAGATGACAGTTTCACGAAAGGAAATGATAACCTATGCCAGATGATACAGAAAGGTCAAATGAAAGAGGAGAGAAATGTTGCCATTAAATTTGGCAATTAGGATGTCATCTGTGAGAGCTGACAGGTAGTTTTTTGTGCAGTGGCTGGAGCACAGCCTGGATAGCTGTGATGGATGAGTGATTGGTTGTTAAGAAAATAGAAAGTGCAGATATAAACCGTTTTCCCAAGAAGGTGAGTCCTGATGAGACAAAGTGAAATAGGATGGTAACAGGAGAAAGACATAAAGGATAAAAAAAAAAAAAGATGTTTTAAGATGAGAGATCTTTGCCAAAAGTAAAGCGTTAGTAGATGGATAAAGGACTTTATTATTGAACTCATACTGATTTTTCATGACTCAGTTCAAAAGCCACCTCCCTTGTAAGGTTTCTGATTGCTCACCTGACCCCCTCTGGCTAACTTAGGTTATCTTTTTTGCTACACCTTCTCTGCCATTGCACACTACCTTGTCCATACCTCAACGATAGCTCTCTCTGTAGTATTCTAATATTTTTTCTCTACTCTCCTAGATTGATTTTCTTTAGACAGCTATTATGACTGCATCCTAAGTTTCTATCCATTAATGCTATATCATTTTGATTAATAAAAGTTGCATTAATGAATTGACAAATGGCAGAGTTGGTATAATTTTCTAAAGCATATAGAACTCTTAGCTAAAACTTAATCTCAAAACAAGAATATAGATTCTGGAGTAACCAATGACAAGAAACAACTTAAAGAGGCAATGGAGCAGAAGATTAGAAAAATAAGACAGAAGATCTGACTTTGAGACTAGAGGGCCACAGTGATGAGTAATCTTAAACAAAGCACCAAAAAAGTTAGCGTATGAAACACTGAAAATAAAGGATCTGGAAGACAGATGCTAATGCACAAAGAGAACTTTTGAAATTCTGAGACTTCAATTCCTTCTTACATTAAAACTCTCTAAGTACCCAAGGGAATGTTTCATAGGCCAACAATTGATATAATTTCACTTTCAGTTTATAGAGCTAAAAGAAATCCACTTCTTTAATTATTGATATAAGTTGAAAGAGGAGTAGGGATGTATTGAGAACCACTTTCCAGTGGTTTAAAAGGAGAGAGTTGGAACAAAAGTCCTACAGAGAACATAAATGGGAGAAGCTTTCATTTGAAAAAAAAAAAAAACAAAGTAACATTAGGAACAAAAAATATCTCCAAAGTGGTTAAGATCAAGATTTTCATAATGGACTTTGTGAAAGATCTTGTGACCCTTTTCATCCTATTTCATGTTAAATCGTTGGCAATAGGAATATGAAGACCTTTGCTAGCATCAGAATGCTTGACAGACTGTACAGTCATTAACATGACTTGCTTACGGCCCTGAAGTCATGTACAGTGTGGCTTCAAGCTTTTAGGCTCTCATCATCTTCATGGTGCAGTAGAGATGATCTGAAAATTAATGGTGCCAAAGGACAGGTCAGCCATACCCCCACTTGAGCTGATGATCAGAATCCTCCACAGCTGAGGGATGCATGCAATCCACTCAGGAGAGAGTTTTCCTGACACACTGAACTGTCAGCAAAAAAAAAGGATGAGTCCACAACTCTTGTTGGTCACTATGGATAACACTAAAACCAATATGACTGAAAAATTGTAGAATGTGATGTATATGAACAGAGACCTTGGAACTTTGACTTTTAGCTTCAAATGCCATTTGCAACAAACTAGGTGTCAGATCAGGCTGCTATAAGCAATTATAACAGACTGGGTGGCTTATGCTGCTGCTGCTACTGCTAAGTCGCTTCAGTCGTGTCCGACTCTGTGTGACCCCATAGACGGCAGCCCACCAGGCTTCCCCGTCCCTGGGATTCTCCAGGCAAGAACACTGGAGTGGGTTGCCATTTCCTTCTCCAACGCATGGAAGTGAAAAGTGAAAGTGAAGTTGCTCAGTCGGGTGGCTTATAAACAACAGAAAATTTCTCACACTCCTGGAGGCTGGAAATCTGAAATCAGAGTGCCAGCATCTTTTGTTTCTGATAAGGCCATCATATGGATTGCAGACTGCCCACTTGTCCTTATATCCTCCCATGGAGGAAGGGAAAGAGAGCTCTCTGGAGGCTGTCCTTTGTTTTGTTTTGCTTTAAACTAGCTTATTATTATTTGAAACAAAAAAGGAACTTATACAATGGTTATTTTCTGTGCTCCCATAACACTTGTTCTTCCCCAGTCTGGAGTCTTTTTTATAAGGACACTAATCCCATTCATGAGGACTTCTCCCTCGTGACCTAATCAACTCCCAAAGTCTCCACCTCCCAGTACCATCACCTTGTGGGTAGGATTACAATATATGTATTTTGAAGAGAGACAGATGTTCATTGCGTAACAGTAAGTGTCCTCTCTATTAAACATTCAAATGAAAATTCCTTTAGCTAGTAGGTCATGAAGAATTCAAAAGAAAATTTCATATATTTAAATCATTATATCTCTTCAATTCTAGCATTTGCCCTTTAATCCTTAAATCCTAGCATCTGTCCTCTTTTGCTCACTCCCATCCCCACTTCATTGCCAGGCTTTGCTGTGAAGAAAGGCAAATGCAGAGAAACCGCATGGAAGAGAGAAGAGGGGAGGTGTTGACAGGGCAAGGAGTGATCTAAAACCACAGCCAAAAATGCTGAACCTGCTCCGAGTCTGAACGTGCAAACCCAGGTGACCGAATGAAATAAATTACAGTCAAGGGAAGGTGTTAAAAAGCACATGTGGTTAGGGAATTCCCTAGTGGTCCAGTGGTTAGGACTCCAGGCTGCTATTGTAGGGGCCACAAGTTCAATCCCTGGTTGGGGAACTGGACTGCACAAGCTATGTGGCCAATGAAGAAGGATGCATGGTTTGAAAGGATATCTTCAAAGCACTTAGTTCTGGGGGAGAAAAAAAAAAAGCAGGCAGGAAGAAGCCTCTTTTAAAAAGATTGGGTAAAGAAAAGACAGGACCCCAAAAGGGACACACAAAAAAAGGGAACCACAAAATCAGAGGGACTCACTCTCCCTCTTTCTGCCACCCAAACAAAGAAAAATACGGTAAATTTTTTACACTTTGCCATACTGATTGTGGGAAAACGTGCAAAATTCAATTCAGCCCCGTAGATTACTTAATAGGACTGCATTATTATTAAATTTCCTGATTTCAGTAATTGCACAGTAGGCACGTAAGGTGTTAGCATTAGGAGAAGCTGAACGAGTGATCCACAAAGATTGCACCTCTCCAGTAAGCCTCAATTATTTCAAAACAAAATGTCAAAATGAATGTTACGCGCAAAGAAATTACTCATGTAATGACTTACATTCTAAAACTGTGAGAGCAGGCTAGCCCACGTGCTGTCTGGAGGAAAAAAGGTGTGAATGGCCCATCTCATGCAGAATAGGTGCTGTCCCCTGCACTGGCACACAAAGGTTACCACCTTAGAGTGGAGGCGTGACTTTAGCAGGCAACTTAACTCATCTGAGTTTTTGCCAGAGAAATAGCTTTTCTCACCCTTATGAAAGGTTGTTGCTGAACCACGAAAGATGCCAGGATTCTTGGCCTCCAGAGGAGAAGAATTCAATCTGGGGCCAGTGATGAGGCTTGACCACTCAGAGCTTTTGTGTAATACAGTTTTATTAAAGTATGAAAGGGATAGGGAAAGCTTCTAACAGACATCAGAAGGGGGCAGAAAGAGTACCCCCTCACTAGTGTTAGCAATGGAGTTATGTCCTTTTAATTAGTTATTGCACTGAATCAAAAGAATGTCTGGAGGTTGTAAAGACCTTACTAGACCCACTCCCATAATTTACATTTTAAGACTACAGGATTAGCCAGAAGGTTTTTTCCAGAAACTGTCCTCAAGCAGGATACATTATTGTTATATAATCCTAAGGAATGTAGAGGGGGAAAAAAAATTATCCATTCCTCCTCCTTGAGAATTCCAGACCCCTCTATCCTTGGAGACCCCCGGACTTCTTATCAACCGGCCTAGGAATTGACTCTCAGTTATTTATACCTTGCTTTGTCTTCTGTAAGACTGTCCCAAATCTGGTTTCTTTCTTTACCTCTGCTCCAACTTCTATTTAGATTCTCAGAAATACTGAGTGTCTCCCTTCCTACTGACCCTACTAGAACTCAAGTGTTCAGCTCTCTTCTCTTGGTCATTATTCCCTTTTCTGTGGATTCTGCCTTTCCAAAGTGACCCTGAGGCTATCTGACAAAGGCTGAAAGTATAATTACCTGCCAGTCTGCTTCTGTAATTAGCAAGCTTACAGCCACTCTATAGGCCAACTGAGAGGTACAGGATACTTTTGTTTCTGTGTTAAGTCAACGTGAATACAATTTGGCTTAGCGTCTACAGATTGATTAAAACTTAAAGACCCAATAAAGATGGAATAGTAATAAATAATAAATAGAAATACTAAAGTTTTCCCTTTGTGTCAGGCTGAGAGCTTCATACTTGCTACATTTCAGGTAGGTAGTGTTCCCAACCACATTCTAGAGACGGGAACACAGATGTCCAAAGTCACACAGCTGTTAAGTCACAGATACTCCAGGATTTGAACTCAGGCAGTATGACTTCAGAGTCCATGGGCCATTCTGTTTCTATAGTCCAATATGTTATACTATTTCTAAAGTAGAATTGAGAATATGCTTCTTTAACTGTAAAAGTGACTGCCATTTTCCTGGTGAATTGCCAAGATATTCTAAAACCATATATAGGACATGTTACATGTTTGGAGGTTTGGGGAAGCACCTAAAGAAGATCATCCACTTCACAAATGATGGCTCTTGGTTTCTGTTTGAAAGATATAAAATTAGGTCCAAGATAGGAAAGCAGGGGATATAGTAGGAGATGAGAGGAGGGTCCATGTTCTGAAGACAGATCTCTGACCCCTGAAGGAGAGAAGGGAATACAAATAATACATTATACCCCGCAAGCAAATCCCAGCAAGACACAGTCCCACACCCATCCCATCCCACCCTGAAGGACATCTGAAGGAGGAGCTTTGGCCGCACTGGTCCATGGAGCATCCAAACCCAGAAAGCCTGTGAGTAATAGGAGTCAGGGATTTCCAAGCGGGCTCAGTGGTAAAGAAACCACCTGCCAATGCAAGAGACGTGGGTTTGATCTCTGGGTCAGGAAGATCCCCTGGAGTAGGCAATGGCAACCCACTCCAGTATTTATTGCCTGGAGGATTCCAAGGACAGAGGAGCCTGGTGGGCGATGGTCTACAGGGTCTGCAGAGCTCCACTCAGCACGATGCGCGTGCTCACAAGCCTTGACCGTGCTGTACACTCATCACTCCTGTCAGTGTGCTAGGAGGTTTGGATTTGTTTATTTTCCCTTGATCCACTTTTTTGGCATAAATTCTTCACAGGGGGTTACAATGAGAAACCGTGACGGAGGAAGTTGTTAGCACTAATGGCTCTGAAAGTTGTTAACGTTAATGGATTAGAACTGGAGGCATTTTCAACTCAGTGATTTCAGGTAGCAGGGGAATGGAGCAAAAGACTTTCTAGGCTCTGGCTGGATTTTCAGAGTTCAAATCACATTAATGCCATTTGATCAAATCCACGTAAAGAACAACTCAAGCACAAATCCTGTCATTGCCCTGAGCTCCCAGGATTCACTGCCTGGGTTGACTCCATCTGTTTTAAACAAGGTCAGACTTGGGTAGCTCCAATGGAAAAATCAGAATGATTTTGTCTCATTGCATGAACACTGTATGTATGTCCATATGCACTTATATACACACATATATACATATATATATCTTCTCAAAAATTAATAGCATGATGAATTTTTCTGAATACACACGTTTTTTCACCCAGGTTTTGGGGGTCCTGAGGTGACCTCCTCAGTTAGGTGTTGTTTTGGGGGGAGTTGTCACCTCCTCTCTTGATTTTGTATGGAAGTGCTCAGGTCACCTAGTGTTGCCGTTTATGCTTTTTATTCTTCAGTAAAGGATTCTCATAGGATTCTGTCAACTCTGCAAAGGAAAATGGATTTTCCTGGGTGGAGAGTTTATCAGAGTACAAGAAGTTGTTTCCTGAAAAGAATTGCCACTCAGCCTGACATCGGAAAATGGATAACTCTGGGGGAAAGAAGAAAATTGTTCTAGTCCTGGAATTAATGGGATGCCAAGATTAGGAAGAAGGCCATTTTTGGGGCCAGGATTTGGCCAAGACCCCAGACCCATCAAATCCAGCCTAGCGTGGTTTAATCACCCAGCAATCTGTATGGTCGTCATGGCCTGGCTCACGTGCTCTGAGAAGGTCAGGACACTGGTGGGAAGGGGTGTTTCCTTGAACCTTTGAGTGGACCCATGTGAGGCTAAGAATTCTAAAGTCAAATCCCCATGATCCTTTGCTGCCATCGGAGCCAGTCCATTTGCTCCTGTCTGTTGCTACCCAGACTGTCGTACTTTGTTTTGATGACCCTACTAACAGAACAGCATTCTGTATAATAACAGATTCTAGCGATGTGAAACCAAAATGCTTTTACAGAAGTCCCTACCTCCAAATCTGTTCCACAAGCACAAAAGTTGAATCGATTCCTTCTGTTATTGTTTTAGGTGTGCTAAGAAGTCTCCTTGGGGCTCTGGAGAGAGCAAGGAGCAACATCCAAAGCAGCACTCTCCCTTGCTCTTAGGAACTGTGTCACCCCAGTGGCACTGACACAAATGGCTTTGTTCCCCAGGAATCTCAGAGCGTGCAGAGATCCACGAGGGCCGCAAAGCACAGGCCTCTTAAAGGCTCCTCCTGTGGCTTCTGTTGTTTTCTTTTCTAAGATGTTGCCTTGGGAATTGAGGGTGTATTTACTCTGAAATTTTACTTTACATTCACTGCCTTTTAAAGGCTGTAGGGAAGATCAGAAAGTTTGTTGCAAAAATGTTACATGTAGCCCAGTTGTATCAAGAAAACTGTATCATAAAGATCACAAGCTGGACTTCCCTGGTGGTGTGGTGGATAAGACTCCACCTACCAATGCAGGGGACACAGGTTCCATCCCTAGTCCGGGAAGATCCCACATGCCTCGGAGCCACTCAGCCTGTATGCCATAGCTACTGAGCCCATGAGCCTAGAGCCTGTGATCAGCAAGAAGAGAAGCCACTGCAATAAGAAGACCATGCACTGCAACTAGAGAGTAGCCCCTGCTCTCCACAACTAGAGAAAGCCCAAGTGCAGCAGTGAAGACCCAGCACAGCTGAAAAAAAAAAAAAAAAAAAATCACAAGCTTTAAAAAATAGATCCTTGTAAAGATGCTTGGTAATTGTATGGTACAGTCATAATGTACTAAAATTTAACCACTTATTCAGGAAATACAAAAATTAAGCAATATTCATCACTTACTTCATCACTAATGCCATAAAGTTACCATTCCTATAATGGAAAGAGCCCAGAATAGTGAGTTAGACAAAAAACCATGACTTTTGTCTCAATTCTAGTGTAATTTTCTTTGAAACTCAGGTGGGTAGCTTGACTTTTTTTCATTCACAGGTGCTTTTTCTGAATAAAGGATGAGTTATAAATAATCTTGAGATTCTCTTACTGCTTTAAAAGGGTTATATTGCCATACTTATCTTCATAATTAGTAACATTACTGAATACTAAGTAGTTCATTCATAGAAAGACTTCCCTTTCCCCTTTTTCCCTTTATTACATGGAGAGGGCGGGATTTACTTTGGCAGATCCATTCCTTACCAAAAACACACCCTGTCTGATCAGAGAGAAAACTGCATAGTGGGGAAAATTTTATTCCTGAGGACTGGCCTATACCTGAGTGTATTTCTCAGGACAGTGGTGGTCAATGCATTCTTGTTCTAATCTATATCATTCATTCACTGACTCTTGTACATACTTCCCTCTTTCATTTATTCAACAGAAATCTATTAAACACTTTCTGCCTTCTAAATCCATCAGTGCTCATGATAGAGACTAAAAGACTTGAATTATGATTCTTGCCAGTAAAAACTAACAGAATAGCCAAGGCTTCTGGAATAGAGGACGAATCAATGGAGAAATCATGTCAGAGAAACACATAAACAGGATCATGGTGTTTTAGTGTAAAACAGAATATATGTATCTAATATGGATGTCTAATGCCTTATATACATTATGCCTATGTTGGGGGCCATAGAAGAGGCCAGGACTTGACCTCTTTTAATAACCTAGCATTTAATGTAGGAGGTTTGGGTGGTATGTATTAATTTTAAAAAGAAGATAACAATTCTAGTGTTAGAATAAAGGGTTACACATTATCTGTAGAAGGAAAAGGAAGACTAATTCTTCCTGGCTAATTAGAACTTCATATAAAGAGTAACATTTTCCTGGAGCTTGATCTCAGTAGGGTTTGACAAGTGGAGACAAATGGAAAAAGTCATTTCTATGAAGACAAGTGTGTGTGTGGCAGGGGCAGTCATCGTAACTCAGAGTGAGGTTACTGGAGAGCTACCAGACTGACAATATAACTCAAGAAGGGGCAGAAGTAATATTAGATTCAGCTGGAAACACAGGCTCACTCAAAGAAGGCATTGAAGAAATGATTAGATATAGTATGTTTGTATATAAGCAAATGGGAAAGAGTTTCACTGATGATGTTCAAGAGTTTAAAATACTGAATAATAATCAAATAGGTTAAGAGCTGAGAAGAAGCCACACAATTTCATTTCAAGAAGTATATCTCTTGAGATAAATATGTGCACTTTCATTTGTTGGAACATGACAGTAATTTAATCATATTTTGTAAAAAAATAATTTCACCATAATTCCCATGATATATAAAGAAAATACGATTGGTGAATTATAATATTTGGCTTACCTTTTGTGTGTAATGGTATTTGTGTTTAATATTGTCCTTGATTGACTTCTGTTCTGGCTTTATGCCTAATCAACTACTACTTTAGCACCAAGCCCCTGCCTGCCTGCAGCTCAGTCTTAGCTTTCTCTCTGTCCCTACTTTGTGCACATTCTATCATATATTCCATTAATTCCAAATCAGTTGTTATTTCCCATATACACTCCTATCTTTTGTATCTCCATTCTCCCTCCACCTGTAATATACTTCCCGAATTCTAAGTCTCATATCAAACTGAGTGTCACCTACTTCAAATACTTTCATAAATTCATATACTTTAAATTCATAATAAATAAATGTATTACTGTAAACTTTTAATATAGAGTGTTATAATTATTTCCATGTTTAGGCTTACCACCTATTGTCTTTTCTAAACATAGAACTTAAAGCTACTTATAATTTAATATATAATAGTCATCTAATGGGGCTTCCCAGGTGGCGCTAGTGGTAAAGAACCCGCCTGTCAATGCAGAAGACATAAGAGACAGGGCAGATCCCCCAGAGGAGGGCATGGCAACTCCAGTATTCTTGCCTGGTCAATCCCATGGACAGAGGAGCCTGGCGGGCTATAGTCCATGGGGTCATAAAGAATCAGACATGACTTAGCATGCACACAGTTATCTAATAATCGGAGTGAAGTGTCTCAGCCAAAATTTATTACTCATTCAGTAGATTCCATTACATTATTCATACTATTACTATAAAAAAAGTACCTCACTCCCTAATGAGTGTCAAAATGTGCTGAAGTCAGGTCTGACAATTGATTATGCAGAATTAGTGGCAGTCATTTGGCATGTATTTATGAATTACCTTCTTCAGGAGGTAAGGAGGCAAATTTATTCATCTCTTGAAAGCTAGCTAAAATCCCATTGTGAGAGTCAGCTCGGGGACTCGAAGCACCTGTTCTCTGTTCTCCGCAGAGACAAGGCACCTGTTGTCAAAGTGCTAATAACGAGTGCAAATGTGTGCACAGCATTGCTTGTTAACACTGCCTCTAAAGTAGACTTTTCTTTTACAAGAGAAAAATAATTGGCACATCAGCACACCAACTGTAAAATTATAGAATACCTTTGATTCCACACGGGAGATGCGCAGGAAATATTTGCAGCAACACTATAAAAATACATACAACTCAATATGGAAGTTTAAGATGGTTTCCTTTTGAATAATACACTTATAAGATTTTTTCTCTTTAACTAGTATTTTAAAGTAATAAAAGAAAATAATAAATTCCATCCAGAACTCTAAGCAGTCTTACAACTTCATTCTTTATAAGGTGTGTGGAAAGAGAGAGAAAAAAAGAATATTAATGAGAAAGGTAGAATGAATTCATGAGCAAAAGAAAACCAAATTTTCACTACTTACGATTCTTTATTTTTCCTAAGACATATTGTTTACAAGGATTCTACCACTTACCTCAATCACTTGATTCCTAAATTCCAGGGGAAAAAAAAATCAGAAGATATTAACATACTCCTGAATATTGGGTAACGAGATGATATTGGCTCAAACAGTAAACAATCTGCCTGCAAATCAGAGACCTGAGTTCGATCCCTGGTTTGGGAAAATCCCCTGGAGGAGGGCATGTCAACCCATTCCAGTATTCTGGCCTGGAGAATCTCCATAGACAGAGGAGCCTGTTGGACCATAGTCCGTGGTGTTGCAAAGAGCTGGACAAGACTGAATGACTAAGCACAGCACCCTATTCATCAGAAGGAACTTTCTCTGACCCACATTTTTCTACTAAGTTTCTATGTAACTTTAAACAAGTGATTTCTCTCTCTCAGATTCCTTATGTGGAAATTAAACTAGGACATTTCTCTATTCTAATTCGATTTGAAAATTCTGCCTATCATCAAATTCATGGACATACTTAAGTCTCATAAAATGTACCCCTTTTCTTATCAGACAATTCCTTGAAAATAAAATCCTCTGGAATAGATCTACCTGAGAAATTCTACTCCCATAACCTTCTTTTAGATCTTATATTCCCATCCTTCCAATTCTCTCATAATTTAACACAACTTATTTCTGCCTTTCGGTTGGGAGAAACCTGAAGATTCTTGGTCCCTGAGAAATGCTGGTCTGGCTGAAGCACAAGCTGGAATCAAGATTGCCGGGGAAAATAGCAATCACCTCAGATATGCAGATGACACCACCCTTATGGCAGAAAGCAAAGAACTAAAGAAACTCTTGATGAAAGTGAAAGAGGAGTGAACAACTTGGCTTAAAGCTCAACATTCACAAAACTAAGATCATGCCATCTGGTTCCATCACTACATGGCAAATAGATAGGGAAACAGTGGAAACAGTGAGAGACTTTATTTTGAGGGACTCCAAAATCACTGCAGATGGTGGCTGCAGCCATGAAATTAAATGACACTTGCTCCTTGAAAGGAAAGTTATGACCAACCTAGACAGCATATTCAAAAGCAGAGACATTACTTTGCCAACAAAGATCTGTCTAGTTAAAGCTCTGATTTTTCCAGTAGTCATGTATGGATGTGAGAGTTGTACTATAAAGAAAGCTGAGCGCTGGAAGAATTGATGCTTTTGAACTGTGGTGTTGGAGAAGACTCTTAAGAGTCCCTTGGACTGCAAAGATATCCAACCAGCCAATCCTAAAGAAAATCAGTCCTGAATATTCATTGGAAGGACTGATGCTGAAGCTGAAACTCCAATACTTGGCTACTTGATGTGAAGAACTGAGTCATTTGCAAAGACCCTGACGTTGGGAAAGATTGAAGGCAGTAGGAGAAGGGGGACAACAGAGAATTAGATGGTTGGATGGCATCACTGACTCAGTGGACATGAGTTTGAGTAAACTCTGGGAGTTGGTGATAGACAGGAAGGCCTGGCGTGTTGCAGTCCATGGGGTCGCAAAGAGTCAGACAGGACTGAGCTACTGAACTAAATTGAATCTGTCCACCCGTCCTGGCCTCTCTTCTCAGTCCCTTCCAGAGCACAGAGCTGATAATCAGTTCTAGTTCCCCTCAGGTCTTTCAATTACTTTGTTATTTTTATTTTACTGTACTTTCCTAGTAAAATTCTAACTCAGAAGCAGTAGCAGTGCCCACCGTATCATTTGTAGATGCAAATGGCTGAGGATTATTGGAGGATATTACACAATCATGCAGGTTTTTTCCCCCCAAGAAATGTGTGGCTTCATTCTGATTATTTGTTCTAGGCTATCATTCTCTTTGGGCTTTCCAGATAATTCAGATGGTAAAGAATCTGCTTGCCAATGCAGAAGATGCGGGTTTGATCCTTGGGTTGGAAAGATCCTTGAGAGAAGGAAATAGCAACCCACACCAGTATTCTTGCCTGGAAAATCCCATGGACAGAGGAGCCTGCCAGGATGTAGTCCATGGGGTCACAAAAGAGTCAGACTCAACTTCACAAGTAAACAACCACGACAAATCATTCTCTTCTGTTCTTGTCTGTGAATATTCCAGGCTTTCACAGAAGTCTCCATTCACACCTAAGATCACCAGTAGTCCTTTGGTCTCTCTTAGCCCCTTCAGTTCAGCTCTTTACCCCTGCCCTGAGTCTTTGCAACCAGAAAGCTTCACTATTTGTTAGTTCTTCTACTGTATCTTCAACATTCTCCTTTCTACTTTTTCCTCTTACACTCTAAATGTACTAAGCCTCTGCTAGCCAGTTCCCAGCCAGCTGTGCTGTGTTGTGCTAAGTCACTTCAGTCATGTCCAACTCTTTGTGACCCTATGGACTGCAGCCCTCCAGGCTCCTCTGCCCATGGGATTCTCCAGGAAATAATCCTGGAGTGCGTTGCCATGCCTTTCTGCAGGGGACCTTCTTCCCCCAGGGATCCAACTGGTGTCTCTTACATCTTCTGCATTGGCAGGCAGGTTCTTTACCACTAGTGCCAAGGCCAGACACCCCCCACCCCACCCCACCATCCCCCAGTCAGCTACTGTTCCATTTATAGCTCCTACTTCCACCTGCAATTAACAAAACCACCCTTCTCAGCCTCTCCTTACACTGAATGCTCCAGTGCCCTGCACAGGGGCTTCAACTCTCTCCATGGTACTGAAACTGCTTTGGTTTCATTGGCGGTGGTCTCCCACTTTTGAAACCGGTTACTGGGCTTCTTTGCTATTTGGGGGGATGCTGCTTATTTTTTTATTCTTAGTGCTTTCTAAGCTCCTGGTTTATATCACACCACAGTGTGCAATGTGCTGTCTGTTTTAGGGACTGGCCTCTGATATTTTATGTTCTCTATTAGAGGATTCCCCTTTCTTAAAGTTCCGAGTTCTTGTTCCCACAGTGTTATTGTTTGCTTCCATATTATTCTGACTTGATATTTTACCCCAGGCTATCTCACTTATTCCCATGATTTAAACTGCCACAGACCTATTGAGAACTCCCAACTTTATTTTTTCATCCCAGGGCTCTCTACCAAAACTTTATATTCAGAGCAATATCCTTGGATATATTCTCTTAATTATCTCACATAAGCATCAAGATTCATCAGATAAAATGATAATTTCTCATTTTTCCCTCTCAGCTGACTTCTCTAATACCCCTTTCTTCGTCTTTTGTTTCTTACTCACTTTAAATGTAATAGTAATATAATAATAAAATCTTTCCTAATTTTGCCTTTTATATATTTTTTATCTATCTGCTTCTCTCCATCTCTGCTAATAAGTTTCACACAAGGTACTATCACCTTTCACTTGGGTAATTGTGTACATTTCTAATTATTTTGTTTCTTTCTTGTTTTGCCCTCCTCAAATCTATCCTCCACTGAGTTGCTAGAGGCAATTGAAACTTAAAAATGCAAAAATATTTATCCCTATGGTTATGACAACCTGTATATATTTCTCTCTGTATAACTAGGAAGAAAATTTTTCAGGGTAAAAAATTGGGCTTTTTCATGTGTGTATTGTTAGTAGTGTATCAGGCATACTGGAAAGAACTAGATATGTAGAATAAGACAGAAAACAATGATAAATTCTTAAAAGAATACTAATTACCCTTCTTTGGAGAGATGAAAGATTATAATTTCAATAAATTCAACTTATTGTACTCATTCAGTGAATACTTATTTGAAAGTGAAAGTGTTAGTCACTTAGTCATGTGCAACTCTGTGACTCCATGGACTGTAGCCCACTGTGCTCCTCTGCCCATGAAATTCTCTGGGGAAAATTATTGGAGTGGGTAGTCATTTCCTTCTCCAAGGGGTCTTCCCAACTCAGGAATCAAACCTGGCTCTCCCACGTTGCAGGCAGATTCTTTACCATCTGAGCCACCAGGGAAGCCCCATATATTTATTTAGTATCTGCTATATAGCAAGCCCTGGTTGTACAGCAGTCTAGAATATGATCTTTGTCATTGAAATTTAAATTTTTAATGGAAGATACAGATAAAAATGGGCGACATGGAATAAAAATAAAAAGCAGTGGGTTATTTTTAAAAAATGTAAGGGAGGCTGGTTGCAATTTTAAATTTTGTAGACAGGGTAAGTTTCTTCAAAATTTGATAATAAGTTTTTAAGTACAAGAAGGGAGCAGACCAAATTAGGCAACACAGACATTTAAGGGCATCTTATATGGAGGGAATGAAAAGTGTTAAGACCCTAAGAATGGGGTTTTCCAATGGGTTTGAGGAAAGTTGAGACTGTTGTGGTTGGAGCAGTTTTAGTGAGTGACAGCAAATGTGTGTCCAAAGAGGAAGTGGCTTTATCATCAATGTTACAGAGTTTTAGGATCGTAGAGAGATTACAGTCTGAAATTGGCAGAGGAACAAGGAGAACATTTACCCCAATGTTAGCTCACTGAGATACGGGCCAACAGAGATGATGAAACAGCTTCCACCTGATTGCCTGCAGAGGCAGCCACATCGTTAAGAGAGATTTAAGTTTCACTGAGAGTGTCAAAGGTAGTTTTTAGAGAAGAGAACATGGGAGTTTTATTTATTATAGACTGTAAATTCCAGAGGGCTCACTGGAGAGGCTTTAGGAGTTAGTGAAGATGCAAGACAAGGACATTAAAAAAGGATGTACAGAGAGGTTTAGTGATTAAAATGTGTGCAGTGAAAGGAAACCTGGAAGCCCGGAACTCCTTGTGTGATGACATAAACAGGTAATAGGCTTAGTGAGAATAGTTCTGGCTGGTCTCCAAGTAGACAGTGGTGGCGAGACTTTCACTGTTTGAGGATAGGTCCCACTTTTTGCCTGCTGATAGAGTTATTGAAGCCTGAATGGGCAGCTCTTATCCCACTATGTGGACTTATCCCTCCAGACCCCTGTTCATGATTATTTTGATAGAAAAATATACATATTTTTAGCTTAAGTGTGTGTGTGCATGCTCAGTCACTCAGTCATGTCCAACTCTTTGCTACCCTTTAGACTGTAGCCCAACAGGCTACACTATCCATGGGGTTTCCCAGGCAAGAATACGAGAGTGGGTTGCCATTTCCTACTCTAGGGTAATCTTCTTGACCCAGGATAAACCCACGTCTCTTGTGTCTCCTGCATTGGCAGGCAAATTCTTTACCACTGCACCACCTAGGAAGCCCTAGCTTAATTATAAATATTAATAAAATATCCTTGTTATCAGAATAAAATTTTGTGGAACTTAACACCATATTTTGAAACACTTGATGGTTTATCCAGACATTTGAGATACACTTTTACTAAATTCATGTTGTGGTAAGCCTTGCATTATTTCAGTGGTATTTAGACTTTCTGAAATACATAGTCTTGCTTGTCTACTAGCATTTCCACTCTGGAATTTATTCTTTATGATTAAGTCATGTACTCAGCAGACAGAAGATGTCTATCACTCACTCACATGTGGGGAAGCAATTTGTCCGAATCCTCCAAGCTTGAAGATGTCAAGATGATTAGACATGCAAGAGGTTACTGGGGCAAGTGCCTGGGAGGGAAAATGAGAATGGAAAGCCATGAACCTACAGCATAGCTTTCAGCCTGTGAAGGGAGGGAAAGAACAGAAGGTCTTAGACTGCAGTGCAGTTCAATGACAGTTTAATGAGACTGGTGTGAGATCTTCAGGCCAGCATCTCCAGCCAGAACAGCACTGCATCTCCTAGGAGAGCTCCTGCCTTAGGATCCTTGCCACACTCGGCCACCAGCTAGGAGCAGCCAAGGGTAGTGTCACCTTGGTGCAGATACAACAGAGGACTTGGAGCACTACAGCCAAGACCCTTCGTTAGTTACGCTCACTGCAGGAGGAAACCTGAAAGGTGGAGTCTCTCATCAGCTACAGTAAATCATCATGCATTTTCAGATAAGTTCAGTTAAATGTCATGCAGCAAAGGGCATGGGATTGATGCTGCAAAAACAAGTGCTGAGACAGAAGAGGGTGTTGAGTTGTAAGAATCCAGAAAGCATCCTATGGGCAAAGAATGGTATTGTGAGTTGAATTGTGTCCCCTCTAAGTTCACATGTTGAAGCCTTAACCCACATTAAATCATAGAAAAACAAAAAGTAAGTGTTAGTCTCTCAGTTGTGTGTGACTCTTTGCAACTCTATGGACTGTAGCCTGCCAGGCTCCTCTCTATGGGATTATCCAGGGAAGAATACTGGAGTGTGTTCCCATTCCCTTCTCCAGGAGATCTTCCCAACCTAGGGATTAAACCCAGGTCTTCTGTATTGTAGGCAGATTCTTTACCATCTGAACCACTAGTGAAGCCCCCCAATTTTTATAGTGCCACTGAAGAGGTGATTAAGCTAAACTGAGACCTTTAAGGTGGGTCCTAATCCAATTTGACTGCATCTTTACACAGAGAGAAATTTTGATCAGAATGAGACATCAAGGATATGTATACACAGTAGAAGGACCTTGTTAGGACACAGCAGAAGGCAGCCAACTGCAAATCCGCAGAGAGGCCTCTAGAGAAACCAGATCTGCCAACACCTTGATCTCAGAATTTTAGCCTCCAGAATGGTGAGAAAATAATTGTTTTGACGTCAGTTCAGTTCAGTCGCTAAGTCGTGTCCCACTCTTTGCGGCCCTGTCCATCAGCAACTCAAGGAGCTTGTTCAAATTCATGTCCATCGAGTCATTGATGCTATCCAACCATCTCATCCTCTGTCGCCCCCCTTCTCCTGCCTTCAGTCTTTCCCAGCATCATGGTCTTTTCCAATAAGTCAGTTCTTTGCATCAGGTGGCCAAAGTATTGGAGTTTCAGCTGCAGCATCAGTCCTTCTAATGAATATTCAGGACTGATTTCCTTTAGGATGGACTGACTGGATCTTCTTTGCGTCAGCCCAGGATATTTTTGTCAGGGCAGCCTTAGCAAATTAGTACAAGTGGTCTTCTCTGCAGTGTGTTTGCATAACAACAAAATGCCTTACCCATGGCATAGCAGAGCTGCTTGGGTTTTCTTTCATTCTTTTACTTACCCAAGAAGGTCTCTGAAAAGGAAATGTTTGAACAAAGACCTAAAGATAGTTAAGGCCCTAAGTCTGCAAAGGTCTCAGGTCACAGTTAGTCTAAGCAGAGGAGCACACAAGAGCAGAGACCCTGAGTGGGGAAGAAAGACTAGATGAGTACCTATCAAGAATGTTACAGGAGGAATTTCTGCATTATGTACAGTACTCCCAGGGCCTCTCTGCACCACGAGGGCAGAAAATACCATTAACCCTAACATGGATTAGTGCTACAGGAGAATCGTTTTCTTGGGCACTTCCCTGATGGCTGTATGAAAAGTGAAAGTGAAAGTCACTCAGTCGTGTCTGACTCTTTGCGACCCCATGGATTGTAGTCCATGGCATTCTCCAGGCCAGAATACTGGAGTGGGTAGCCTTTCCCTTCTCCAGGGGATCTGCCCAACCCAGGGATCGAACCTAGGTCTCCCGCATTGCAGGTGGATGCTTTACCAGCTGAGCCACAAGTGAAGTCCAAGAATACTGGAATGGGGAGCCTGTCCCTTCTCCAGTGGATCTTCCTGCCCCAGGAATTGAACCAGGGTCTTCTGCATTGCAGGTGGATTCTTTACCAACTGAGCTATCAGGATGGCTGTACGCAGGCTATAAAACATGCCTACAGGTTATATGTGCCTAAATGATCTTTAGAGGTCATTTCCTAGTTGTATCAGGTTGGCCAAAAAGGTCATTCAGGTTTTTCCATGAGATCCTATGGAAAAAACCCAAATAAACTTTTTGGGCAACACACTACTTTGTAGAGTTTGGTTAAAATACAAGTTACTGAGAATACAGTGACATACTTGGCAGCTATGGAGAACACTGTAACACACTCTTAAAAAAAAAAAAGAATCTAATTCTTTCCAACTTTGCTCAAGAAGTAATGCCCTTTATTTTTATTTTTATAAAAATAAGATGATATACATGAAAGGATTCTTATAGCCTAGTTTAATAAAATGAAAAGAGATTTAATTTTTTCCTTTATATGAAGCAAACTCTGTGTGAGTCTCATTAAAGACAAAGTTTGTTCTTCATGCAGCAAGCTGAGAGTTATCAAAATTAACACCAAAGGCCCTCATTAAGTATAAATACTTGTAGGTCAGAAATAGCCATGATAATAACTACATATTTGGAAATTAACAAGCTGAGGATAAGTATGTAACATGAGTTCTGCGATTTACCAGTTTAAGAAAAATAAACCCAGACTTATATTTGGATTAATAAATACTAGTTACTTGGTGTAGAATATATGTATAACAGAAAAAAAAATGATTGTCAATATCAGTCTATTCCTTATATTGGTCAAATTTACTTTTAGACCAAACCCATGTAGCAGTATAATTAATTTACTATGACATACAGATGAGTAATGGAACGGTCACATGGGTTATCATTTAGTTTTAATCTGAGAAGAAAGGCATGTAATCTTACTATATACTGCTACTGCTACTGCTACTGCTAAGTTGCTTCAGTAGTGTCCGACTCTGTGCAACCCCATAGACAGCAGCCCAACAGGCTTCCCTGTCCCTGGGATCCTCCAGGCAAGAACACTGGAGTGGGTTGCCATTTCCTTCTCCAATGCATGAAAGTGAAAAGTGAAAGTGAAGTCACTCAGTCGTGTCCGACTCTTCGAGACCCCATGGACTGCAGCCTACCAGGCTCCTCTGTCCATGGGATTTTCCAGGCAAGAGTACTGGAGTGGGTTGCCATTGCCTTCTCTGAATCTTACTATATAAATACTATATAAATCAGAAATTAAGGACATTTAGGAATTCAGTGATTCTAAAGTTCAAAAGAACAAAACAGGTTGCTTAACATTTTTATAAGAATTACACTAAGATGTTTACAACTCTAACTGTACATTCAACTTTTGACAACCCATTTCTTATCCTATTGGTTTCAAAAGAATTCAAGGAAAAATGTTATTGGACATTAAAAAATATGTCATGATGTTTCTTAACTACATTTCTAGATTTGATTTTTTAGTGTATACTTCCCTTGAGCTGTCTGTGGGAGAGATTTAATTTAAGCACAGTTTCAAGCTTGAGTATTGCAATTTCCCTGACAAGGGTTGAGATCAGGTCTTTAGCTTAACTACCTGGGCTTGCATTTCTACTCCACCACTTATCTACAGTAAAGGACAAGGAAGCCTGGTGTGCTGCAGACCATGGGGTCTCAAAGAGTCAGATATGACTTATGACTGAACATCAACTTATCTATGCAAACATGGACCACTAAACCATTTGATGCCTCAGTGAAATTTGAATAATAATAGTAACTTCCCCAAAGGCTGTTATGAATGATAAAGGAGTTAACACATGTAAAGCATTTAAGGCAGGCATAACTCTAAGCGCTTGATACCTATTGGCTCCCCTTACTGTCTGAACTACAGAAAAATCTAACAGTGTGCTTGGATATTTTATTGTTCTTCAGTTGCTAAGTCATGTCCAACTCTTTGCGACCCCATGGACTGTACCCTGCCAGGCTCTTCTGTCCATGGGATTCTCCAGGCAAACACACTGGAATAGGGTGCCACCAGGGATGTTCCCAGCCCAGGGATCAAACCCACGTCTCCCGCATCTCCCACATTTGCAGGAGGATTTTTTACTGCCGACTCATTGGGGAAAAATATAGTCATTGTAGAGTGTACAGACCCTCCAAATCCCCCACCCCATCCCTGTGATGACCCCTTCCTCCTGTAGAGAGGAAGGGGGGAAATTTTCGCTGATGCCTGGGATACAGATGTGTCTAGTCTAGGTAATCTGTGCATGTGGAATGCACTCACTGCTCAGTTCAACACTGATGCCGTCTGCATGGACACAGGGATGAACCACAGCAGCCAATGGAGGCATTGTGTAGGTGTAGGTAAAATTTGCAATTAATTGACCTTAAGTAAAGAACACTGCCCTCCATGATATGAATGAACCTCATCTAATCAGTTGAATGCTTTAAAAGAATAAACCTGAAAGTTTCCGAAAGAGAAGAAATTCTACCTATAGACTGCAACTTCATTTCCTGTGCAGGCCTGCTATATAGATTTCAGTTTTACCAGCCCCAACAATCACATCAGTCAGTTCCTTAAAATAAACCTCTTGATACACACATACACACACATCTTGATTTTGTTTCCCTAGAGAACCCTGACTGATACAGTACTGGTGCACGTCGTCTTGTGTATTTGTACTTAATAGTAGCACATACTGTTATTATTATATTTTTATCAAAAAAATTTAAAACTTTTAGTTAACCTTATAACCTAAAAGAGCGACTTATTGCTTATTATTCTGGGTGTTGTTGTTGTTATTCCAGAGGGTTAATAAGTGTCAGGAGTTTAGAAACATGGAAACCGTTGAAGAACGATAAGAAATGGAATGGAGTTCAATGCACGATGCTGGATGCTTGGGGCTGGTGCACTGGGACGACCCAGAGGGATGGTATGGGGAGGGAGGAGGGAGGAGGGTTCAGGATGGGGAACACATGAGAAATAAAGGAATAAAAAAAAAAAAGAAATGGAATGGAACATCGATTAATCAAAGCCAGTTAACAGTATGGTTGGAGGCTTTATGCTAATGGTTTTCTTGGAGATTCCCCAATACTGAGGAGGAAAAGGTAGAAGCCATCAGAGATGGGCTTTGCTCCTATTTCCGACTTCTGGTCTTCAGCCATCTGGTTGACTCATTTTATTTATTAGGTCTCTATACACAGCTTCATTGGAACATAGATTCCCACTGCTAAAGTTTGATAAACATTGCCTTGCCAAATGAGTTGTCGTGAGATTAGATGGAAAGCATATGGATGACAGGAGCAAGGACATGGAGGTTTCATAGACACCTCTCCCTCCTTTTTTTGAAGAAAATGTCACAGAATTTGTCAAGTCTAAGTTTGGGAGATTTTTTTTTTCTCCAGAGAAAGAAAACAGCCTTTATTTTAAATAGAAAAGATTTCCCAAGTCACAGACTTTCTTCAGAGTTGTTTGAAAATATACAGGACCTCAAGGAGAATTTTCAAAGTTAATTTTACAATAGGAAAATATAGTCATTAAGTGATATGAATAAACATAATCTTAATTAATATTTTCTTCCCTCTGTTGTACTAATTTTTTAAAAATCTCATAGAGTTGGGTTTATCCTAGCCTTTGCTGCATTCTGCTTCTGTAGTTAAGATTCTGTCAAGTTTTCCACTCTAATAAAATCTCTGTTTGGGGATTTATAATTTCATTTCACGTCTTCCCTATGGAATGACACTTCGTAGACAACCTTGCCTGGGAGATAGCTTCTTTAATTTTGAATTGAGAGGAATATGCCAAGTAGGTTTTTCACTAATACATGTATAGTGCCTCTTTTCTTTTAATAGAATATTATGTTTATTTTGTCATAATCAGCAACTAATTTAATATTAGGACTCTTTGAACTCAGGAACACGGCAAATATTTACTCAACCATCAAAATAATGCACAGAGGCTTCGTTTTTTTAATACACTCAAGCCGTAAGTTTCTAAATAATTTAATGTGACCTTACATTCTTAGAGAATGGAGAAATTTCCCGAGGCTAAGCCAGTTAAAGTTGCTTGGCATTTATGCTATTTCTGGAGGTAATAAGCTATTCCCTCCTTGTTCAGTGTCACAGACCCTAGTGTTTACACCGTATTATAAAACCTGATGACAGACAGCACAGCACCGGCTGGCAATGTGACCTTTCTTTCCCTTAGTGATTCCAGACAAAGCAGGCACTTTCTTTTCACTCCATCTTTCTGCACTTTTCCTCCTTACAGTCTTAGCTTTAGCTACTATAGATTAGAGAATTAAATGAGATTATACATGAGTCACAGCAAAATGCAAATGCAAGGTATTTAGTATTTATATTTTAGATGGCTGCTTAAATGATTACCTTCCTCTCCCAATGCCTGAATTTTATTATTTGCTTTCATAGGTAGCCAGGTTAAGTGGGAACAGCATAGGCCATGACCATGGACAGATCTGGACTTGAATGTGTGTTAAAACATAAGATAGTAATGGATGATGGCAAAGGGATTTGACCTCTCCACATTTCAGTCCCCTCATCTGTACACCTGGGATGATAAAACCCACTTTTGATTGTATTTTATTCACTTATCTTTTTATTGGAATAGAATCAGTTTACAGTGAGTATTGTGTTAATCACTGTTGTACAGCAAAGTGATTCGGTCATAGATAAATTCTTTTTGAGTATATTTTACGAGTGTTATAAAGTGTTGGCATCCAGTGGGCATTCGTGCACTGGAGTTGTAATAATGTAAAGATTAATTTTTAAGAAAAATGATATTGATGAAGACTAGTTTTTATAATTTCATTATTTGCTAAGAGCTTATTGGCCTAAAAGGTTTCATTCATCACTGCTACTACTGTAGGATGGAGAAGAAACAGTCACCAAGGATAACCTGGAATATGGCCGACTGAAAATCCACCTGTCGATAGCTCACTTACAGGTGCTCAGGGCTTCCTGTAATGTACAGTTTTCTGTCACTCTGTGGACGGCTGACTGTTGATTCTTGCATTCATCAGGGCTTGGACAGTGGCAGAAAGTGTTGTTAATCAATCCTATTATAACAAACAAAAATAAAGCACTCTAGTTAAAAAGAAAACATCCTGGAAAAAGTTTTCCAGATGAACAAATAGCACGGAGTTGTGGGGTATAATGTCTTTAATCAAAAAAAAAAAAGGAATTGTGGTTTTCCTTCTAGCTTGAAATATTAGGGAATTCACAGGTTTAACCTCAAATAGGCCTGGATTTAAATTTCATCTCTGTAAATGTTTATTTCCATTTCTCTATGTGAACAATTATATTGCAAGGGACTGATCTGACAAATACAGAAGGGATAAGAGTTTATGAGATTGATGGACAATCAGGCAACGTTGCCTCAAATGCTAATTCTCAAAATTTGAGCCCAGTTGGATACACTTGCTGGATAAACTTTGCTCACATGTTGTGAGAATTACTTTTCCCCATAACATCAGTGCTTACTTTGTGGAACACCAGGAGGACAAGCTATTTCAGGGCATGATCAGAGTCCATTACAAACAGTCTAAGCGGGATGAAATTTTAAAATAAAACCCTAAATTCTGATTGATTCTTTCCCTGAGCTTATAAACTTGAGAATAATGCAGCTCAAATACCTGTCTGCATCCTGCTTTTAAAACCCTCAGGGCTCAGTGGCTTGTCTGCTAGCTTACCTGCCTAGGCTGAGTTAAGGAGGGATTACCCTGATGGACTGTAAGCAACCTTGCCTTTTTATCTCCATAGGTATCAATGATGGGGCCAGGATTCTTCTTAGGATAGTCTGTTTTCTGAGACATATACATCAGCTGTTCCCTCAAAAAAGCATTGTTATATATACCAGACACTTCCAAGTAACTAAATAACAGTGAAATAGTGAATTGAGCAATAATTTATAATAAATCTGTAAACATTTTGGTTTACAAAGCAATATCCTTTTTTATTTTGTTGTTCACCTGTAAAGGACAGCAAAAGATAAGCCAGGAAACTTGTTAAAAAACAGTTCATTGCTTCTGGAATATATATTCATATTAAGCAAAAAGAGGAGAAATAAGTTAATAAGTATAAAATGAGTGTTTCTATGAAACTAAAGGGAGCTTCCCTCGTGGCTCAATGGTAAAGAATCTTCCTGCCACTGCAGGAAACACAAGGGTGATCCCTGGATTGCAAAGATCCCCTGGAGTAGGAAGTGGCAACCCACTCCAGTATTTGCCTGGGAAATCCCATGAACAGAGAAGCCTAGTGGGCTATAGTCCATGGGGTCTCAAAAGAGTCTGATATGACTGAGCAACTAAACAATAGCAATAACCACCCAATGAAAACATTGTGTTAGATATGATGGAAAAATAGACTCCTTAAGTCTTTACCAGAAAAAGAAGCTTATAATCTAGTAATTACCCTTTTATAACAAATGTCATATTGGGTATTATATCTGTTTTGGAAAGAATGTAAACCATAATCTTAAAAGTGACACTGGTCACATTCTGCATCATGAAAATTATCTAGGAGCGGCTTCACTATTCACCTGACGAAATTAGTTTTTTCTTAAAATTAAGTCTTCTAAATGATAATTTACCATAAATGTTTAAAACATAAGAATACTACATTCAAAACAAGCAATAAGATAAAGATCAGCCTTCAAACCCAAACACCTGGAGAGTTCATTATCTGCTTTGTGAATTCTCCCAACTGGATGTGCCTTTCATACAGAAGAGTTTATTAAGAGCAGGGTAAGTGAAAGGCTATTTTGCCAGTCAGGGAAAATTGTCAGCATCTCTGGGGAATCTCTAGAGACTATTGTTTTTGGCTGTGTTGTATCATAAGGAGTTTTGTGGGTTGTCAATGCTCTCAATCAAATCACTCCTTCATTCATATGTAATATCAATAGCATCAACTGCAGTGTTGTTTGGAAGTAATATGTCGATGTAGCATGATTGATAACAAATTGAAGGAAGCAGAAATTGATAATAACAGAAGTGCATTCAGTTGATTTTGCTTCCAATTGGTAGTGGTGGTGGTTGTATATTTGTGGAAAAGAGGCAGAGAAAGAGAAGAGAGCTCCTTTTTCTATACATGTTTTTATAAATTTCTGTAAGCCACGGTAATACACTCAGAGTTCAGGATTTAAAAAAAGAGAAAAAAGCAAACTAAACAAATTGACAGAATAGGCTAATTTACTAGTCCTGATTTTTTAAATTATATATTCATATAAATGTATAATAATTGTAGCAGAATAAAGTGATAGTTACCATTAAATTTACAGTTAACAATAAGGCAAACCCATTAAAATCAGAACAGTTAAACAGTTACCTGGTTTTATAATAATTAGGTAATAATATGTAAATGATAGCTCAATGCAATGAGATAAAAATGCAGAAATGAAAGACTTACATGCTAGAAATGAGCAGATTAAATTATTTGCACATTCTGTGATTATACATAAAATATGCCACAAAGTCAACTAAAACACTATTCATATTCTTTAAATATTAGAGAAAATGAGAAACATAAAATTAGCACACACAAATAGACATAAGATAATTTTAAACAGAACAAAGGTCTTGGTGGCACGGTGGTAAACAGTCTGTCTGCCAATGCAGGGGATGCAAGAGACATGGGTTCAATCCCTGGGTCAGGAAGATCCCCTGGAGAAGGAAATGGCAACCCATTCCAGTATTTTTGCCTGAAAAATTCCATGGGCAGAGGAGTCTGGCAGCCTACAGTCCATGGGGCCACATAGAGTCAGACACAACTGAGTGATGAAGCATGCAAATAAAACAAAGGGGTAATATGTATTGATAGCAGATGCTAATGCTAGAGAAGGCACAGTATACTAGCCTTAAATTTTTATGCAGTGCACAATGTAGTATCTATTTATATATGACCCAGTTATTAGAAACACAAAAAGTCTGACTACTCTTAGTCACAGTAGGAGATTTTAATGCTTAATTTTTCTAGATTTGATAGAGTAAGCAGATACGATATAAATTAGATTTGGAGCAGAGGTCTTAACATTGGCAAATGGACATAAAGGAATCCATGATTTTCTTTCAGAAGAACCAGGAGCTTCTTAATTTGTATGTCATATTTTACCTGTGTGTTTTATGCATCTCCTCCAGAAGGATATGGGCTTCCCTAATGGCTCAGCTGTAAAGAATCCACCTGCCAATGCTTGAGACATGGGTTCGATCCCTGGTTTGGGAAGATCCCCTGGAAAAGGAAATGGCAACCCACTCCAATATTCTTGCTTGGGAAATTCCATGGACAGAAGAGTCTGGAGGGCTACAGTCCCTGGGGTTGCAAAGAATTGAATATGACTGAGCAACTAAACAAAAACAACAAAGAATATCCATCACAATGTAATCTGAGATTCAAAAAATGTTACTTGGTATAAGATATCTAAATATCATCAAGGTTTTTGATATATACTTTTTCAAACTCTTAACTCTAAAAAGAAAATAAAATATTATAAACTGCTTATGGATAATGTATAAAAATTTATGATGATACACCAAAATATAAAATTGAAAATAAAACATTCTCATATGAAAGTATTTACCAGTTAAAACACAGTGAAAATAAAACACAAGTGCACTAATACATGTGCATATGCTATTTGCAAATACATGTAAAGTGAAATGTGAAAAATGGATTTGAACAGAAGCACAGTCTCCCTGGGAAACGGA
>NW_011495041.1:7775332-7775938 GCF_000754665.1 Bison bison bison
AAGGAGGTTTAAGTTGAGAGATAGAGCATGATCCTTCCACTTTACACCAAATTAATCAGCTGAATTTTCTTTCAACTTAGTAGGTTCTTAGAAATCAAAATAATGAAACGGTGTTTAAAATAACAGTAATAATTGCTATGCTATCAAGAAAAGAAGGCAAGGTAGATCATGCTTGCCATATATACCAGGGTGAACAATCAGCAGGAAAATAGCAGAATTGTCAAAAATTACATTTAAACAGACATATAACCTGTGATATTTCCAATTGTTCTACAACAGTATAAAGCATATACTTTGCCTTAGTAACAAAACAGAAAGCTAATTATATGAATTCTTCCCACAAATCATCTGATGGCTTCTTTGTGGATGAAAGACTTGCACAGCCAGAAGGCTCCCAGTTACTAACATGTAGTCCCACTGACAGAGTGAGGCAAAAATCAGCTTAAAAAAAAATAAATTCAAAAACAATATGTATCAAAAGCTAGCCATTAAAATCTTTTTTTTGTCATCACTTTGAAGTGGTACGGAGAAGGCAATGGCACCCCACTCCAGTACTCTTGCCTGGAAAATCCCATGGACGGAGGAGCCTGGTGGGCTGCAGTCCAT
>NW_011495041.1:7776038-7776318 GCF_000754665.1 Bison bison bison
AAGATTCTAAGTGATTTTTATTATCTTTACAGTGTTTTATTTCTGAATTATAAGGAAAGGAATTTTATTTGTTGGAATTAAGTGAAGATGAAATCTTTTCCATTATATAAAAATCTTTAGAGTATATAGATAAATTATATTGAAATAAATTAAAAATAAAATGGAAAAAGTTTGTAGACTTTAATTCATACAAGATGGAAAATTAAAAGACAAATATAAAAATCAAAATAAAAAAAATCAGAACTTCCTCGGCATGTGGATTCTTTTCAGTTCAGTTCAG
>NW_011495041.1:7776418-7789885 GCF_000754665.1 Bison bison bison
TCAGAACTTCCCTGGCAGTCCAGTGGTTAAGACTCTGTGCTTCCAATGCATGGGGTAAGGATTCAGTCCCTGCTTGGAGAACTAAGGTCCCACATTCTGCAAAGTGCAGCCCAAAAAAGAAAAAAAATCCGAAAATGATGAAAATAGTTAATGGACCCAAATAAAAATTGCTTACAAATATTCAAAATTAATGTATATAATATGCTTATGAGGAATTCATTGTCACTAGAAATCAAAGAATGTAACTCAGACCTTTCCATAGGGTCTCTGCTCAGATCCTTCTGCTGGGTTCTCCCTTGATAAAATTTGATGTCCCTGTCACAGCCTACAAGGCTTTATGTTATCTTTATAGGGCATCCTCTTCACCCCACGATCTCCTGGGCCCCGTATGATGCTGTCCCCTTCCTCACTTTCATTATAGGAGCTTCCTTGCTCTTCTTTCTACTTTCCAAGCAATTCACATCTCAAGAGTCTCAGCACTTGCTGTTTATTCTGCTTGGAGAACTCAGATCCCAGAAACTATGTGCATTTCTCTCTTCTCACTCCCTTCCAGTCATTGATCATTCTTTACATGTCACCTTGTCAGAGAGGTTTTCTTTGAAATCTTTATAAATTAAATCTGATTGCATAATATTTATAAATCATTGACCATATATATATGTGTGTGTGTGTGTGTGTTTCTCCAAGGTTGAAAATTAAAAATTATAATAATGTATGTTCTCAGCTTTGTTTAAATAGAAATCAAAAACAAACATAAGTGCAAATATACATGAAATATAAATCAGTTGAGAGAGTTACACTGAGTTTAGTCACTCAGTCATGTCTGACTCTTCGCAACCCCATTGACTGCAGCATGCCAGGCTTCCTTGCCCTTCACTGTTTCCCAGAGTTTGCTCAAACTTAAGTCCATTGATTTGGTGATACCATCCAACCATCTTATCCTCTGTCTCCTGCTTCTCCTCCTGCCTTAAATCTTTCCCAGCATCAGGGTCTTTTCCAATGAATCAGCTCTTCGCATCATGTGGCCAAAGTATTGGAACTTCAGCTTTAGCATCAGTCCTTACAGTGAATATTCGGTGTTGATTTCCTTTAGGATAGACTGGTTGGATCTCCTTGAAGTCCAGGGGACTCTCAAAAGTCTTCTTCAGCACCAAAATTCAGAAGTATCAATTCTTTGGCTCTTAGCCTTCTTCATGGTCCAACTCCCATATCCGTGTATGACTACTGGAAAAACCATAGCTTTGGCTATACAGACCTTTGTTGGCAAAATGATGTCTCTGCTTTTTAATACACTGTCTAGGTTTGCCATAGTTTTTCTTCCAAGGAGCATCAGATAATATCATTAGAAATATTTACCAAATATTTTAGTTTTTCCCAACATATGGTAGAATCACATGATTTATCCCCTTGAAGGTAAGGGATCCTGAGCCACTTGATTTGGCTGATCAAAGGTGAACCCTCTACTCCCCAAGGAATTGTAGCCAGAGTTGGTAATGAGCCTATATTCCATTGAGTCACTGTGATTTGGGGGTTTATTTATATCTCAGCATTCTGGCTGACATGAACTTTTATAGATGGATATCTCTGGGTAGTATGAGTGTGTGTGATTGTTCATTTTTTGCCTCCATATTATTTTACTTTTTGTAAAATTTCTAAAATAGCCTAGGTGTATTACCTTTTACTCATTACTAAACTTACTTTAAAAGAGAAGGACAGGGACTTCCCTGGTGGTTCAGTGGCTGAGACTCTGTGCTCCCAATGCAGGGGACCCAGGTTCAATCCCTGCTCAAGGAGCTAGATCCCACATGCCACAACCAAGAGTTTGCAAACCACAACTAAAGATTCCCCATGTGGCAAGGAAGATTGAAGACCCCAGTGCCACAACGAAGACCCAACACAGTCAAATAAATAAATGTTCAATAAAAAGAAGATGAATCTAGAGAAATAAAGAGATTGCAACCTAGCACTATGTGCGAAACCTTTCTTAATGTTGCCAACTTCTCATTTTTTTTTTTTTAGTTGATACTCCTGATTTTGGTCCCCAATTTCTGTTTTTTCTCAATATTTTGCCAGTAGTTAATCCTGATACATCTAAGGAAATTCCAGTATTTGATGTTGATGGAAAACACAGTATATATTGAGTGCTTCACATATATTTTGTAGTTTAATTCACAGATAACCCACTTAAGTTAGGCTCAATGCTGTGTGCATTTTATTGATGTGTAAATATAGGCATAGTAGGATAAGGCAATTTGTCAACTAGACACAAAGAGGAAAGTCTGGAATAAGCACTGCATGGGGCACTTCAGATGGGCCTTATTTCCTGCTACTTTCTGCTGCTTCCTGTTACTGTGTTTTTGTCCCTGTCAGAATCAGCTATCTGACTAATAGCATGCAGATTGTAAAAGACTAAATGTAAGGAACCAGTACATATGCCATAGATCTGGAAAGTCTTAATTTCCCAAGGGTGTGAAATTATGTAAAGTATAGTAACAGGAATCTGGCTGCTACTAATTATTCTCTTATTACATATTAAATCTAATTGCTATCTAAGTCAGAATCCTTCTCCTCTTTTCCTATGCACATTAAAGTGAAGCTATGACTCTAGGATAGCCTTATTAAAAGGATTGACAATAAAATATTAAGTCAAAAAAGAAATAATGTGATCTTAATTAAGGTGGTTATTTCCATTCTACTCCTATGCAGATAATTCAGGAGGGAACAAGTGCCAAGACCCACCTTGGGGGTCAATAGAAATCTGAGAATCTCATTTAAATGGTCTGAGGAACACTTACATAATCACTGATTTTCTTTCTTTTAAAATACTATTAATTTTTAATAATCTCAATGAATATATTATTGAATAGTCCTTTTTAAGCAAATATAGTAATTAGAAGCCAAAGGTGACATGGATGTAGTTATATGCCTACACATAATATACACTCCTTCTAGGTAATTATGTTTTCTTAAGTAGCCTTTTCTAATTATAGCATTCACACATGTTCAGGTTTTGAGATATAATCTCAACCAAAAGGTAATACAATTTCCCTGCAGTGATTGCTTAAATAATAACAATAATTGACGTATTTTAGAATACCTTTAGATTTAGAGAAAAAAATGTGAAAAATAGTACACAGAGTTCCCATATACTCCACACCCTGTTTTCCTTATTGTTAAAAGCTTATATTGGAATGGGCCATTTGTCACAAAAAATGAAGCAATACTGATATTAGACCATTGGGGGACTTTTTTTTACTTGGCTCCCATTTCCCTTTGAAATCCCTTTCATTGTGTTCATTTGCTAGCAGTTTCTTACTTTCTGGTACTATAAGATACTACAAGATACTCTAGTCTCATGTCTCCAGCAAGCCTGAATTCCTTTCAGCCAAGGATGGTAATAGAAACCAAGATTGCAGCACTACATGTGCTCATTATCATTGGTGGTCATTTAGTTTAGGCCCTCTAAGCATGGAGATCAAACACAGGAGATCAAACCAGTCAATCCTAAAGAAAATCAACCCTGAATATTCATTGGAAGAACTTATGCTAAAGCTGAAGCTGTAATACTTTGGCAACCTGATGTGAAGAGCTGACTCATTGGAAAAGACCCTGATGCTGGGAAAGATTGAGGGCAGGAGGAAAAGGGGGCCACAGAAGATGCGATGGTTGGATGACATCACCAACTCAATGAACATGAGTTGGAGCAAACCCTGGGGCAGGAAATCTTGGCATGCTGCAGCGCATCAGGTTGCAAAGAGTCGGACGTGACCTGGCGACAGAACAACAATGAAAGCAGGGAGATGGAGGAAATACAGGAGTGTACACAACCTGTGTATTTACACATATCTATAAATATCTCTATGTGTAGGCTTTAGTTTCTATATTAAGCTAAGCATGAGTTCAAACCAATGTCTTCAACTGGAACCCATTACCACATGGACCTGTTCCTTTCCATTGGTTGTTTCTTTCACTAATATGAGCCTCGGTAACTGTAGCTGCACATCACCATTTATGAGGGTGAGTTCTCCAACTTCATTGTTCTACTTCAGTATTGTGTTGAATATTCTATATTGTTTCCGTTTTTATATGAACTTCAGAGTCTGTACAAATAGTTTATTGGTACCTTCATTGTTAGTACATGGAATCTATAAATCAGATAGGTAAATGAAATGAAGTGAAGGTCGCTCAGTCATGTCCCACTCTTTGTGAACCCATGGACATACAATCCATGGAATTCTTCAGGCCAGAATACTGGAGTGGGGTGCCTTTCCCTTCTCCAGGGGATCTTCCCAACCCAGGAATCGAACTGGGATCTCATGCATTGCAGGCAGATTCTTTACTAACTGAGCTATCAGGGAAGCCCAAATAGGTAAATATTTACACAATAGCAATATATTCCAGTGCATGAGAATGGAAAAACTCTGTATTTAAATAACACTCTGTATTTATTTATTTAGGTCCTCTTTGATTTGTTTCATCAATGTTTTGTAGATTTTTTACAAACAAAATTTTCCCTAATTATTTTTCTCCTTTTGGTGCAATTGTAAATTTTATCTTTTAATTTCAAATTCTAGTTGTTCATGGCTAGTATACAGAAAACCTATTAATAACTATTATATATGTTTTATTCTGCATACTTGCTATAATCACATATTAGTTACAGGAATTTTATAGATTATCTGGGATTTTCTATATAGATAATAATTTCATATGCAAATAAAATACAGCCATGTCTTCTTTTCAAATCCATAGTTTTTTATTTAATGTTTTTGTTTTTGTTTTTTTTTTGTCTTAATTGCTGTAGGTAGGGCTTCAGAGTAATAAATAGGTGTGGAGAGAGATGATAGTCAGATGATACTCTGAATTTTTTTTTGGTGAGAGTAGGGGGTTTAATCTGACTATAGATATATTAAATTTATTGATCTTTTCAAAGAACCAACCAAAAAATATATATCTTTATTTTCCTGGCTTCAATTTTATTGATTTTCATTCCAACTTTGTTATTTCTTTTATTCTATTTGATTTATGCTTAAGGTGTTCTTATTTCTCTAGTTTCTTGATTGCTTGTTTATTGATTTTATATCTTTTCTAATGTATGTATTTAATGCTATAAGATTTCCCCCAAACATTACTTTCATTGCATTCCACAGATTTTTGTGTTTTACTTCTGTTTTCATTTAGTTCATAGTTTTTTTTAAATTTTTCTTTAGACGTTTTCATTGATTCATATGTCTCTTAAAAGTATTTTGTTTAATTTCCTAATATTTGAAGATTTTTCAACTATCTTTTTGTTATTGATTTCTAATTTAATTCCCCTGTTTTATGTCTTTGTGAATGTTCTATGTAGGCTAGAGAAAAATGTATTATTTTGTTGTTAGTTAGAATTAAATTATTTTAATTTAAATTGTATTAGTTTTGCCAAATATCAAAATGAATCCGCCACAGGACATGTGTTCCCCATCCTGAACCCTCCTAGTATCAAGCTATCTGTACTTTACTGATTTTTAGCCCCCACTATTTATTTATTAAGAAAGGGATATTGAGGCTCAATTATAATAACACTTTTTTTTGTTTCTCTTTTCAATTTTACACATTTTGGTCTCAGATATTTTTACACTCCCTTGCTGGCTGTGTAAATGATACTGTTCTTATTCTGATGTCTTCATTGTTTGAAAATAATGTGGCTCCTTATACAGCATAGAATTGGGTGTTGTTTATTTATCCACTTTTTATAGTCTGTCTTTTTATATGTACATCATGAAATTCATAATGTAATTACTGATATATTTGGATTAATGACTACCATGTTTGTAACTCTGTTCTTTGTATTTGCTTTTCCATCCCAATCCTACTCTTTTTCTTAATTGTTTAGTTTCATTTGTGCATTTGTATGTTTTTACTTTATCAATAGTGTATATAGTTTAAAAAATGTAGTTTTTTCCCTATAGTTTACTATATATATATATATAAACTAACAAATCTACCTTTAAAAAATACTGTATCACTCTCAAATAGTCCATGTACCTTACAATAACGAATCCCTACTTCTCCCATCTTCCTTCCCATCACTTTTCTATTGTTGCCATCCATTTCAGTTATCCATACAATATAATAATCATCCATACATTATTATTATGACTGCAGACAAATAACCACCTTTTATGTCAATTCAAAATAAGAAAAGTAAAATATCTTATTTCCATTCATTTATACCTTCTCTAACTCCTATTTTCTTTGTGTAGATTAAAGTTTCTGACATATATCATCTGCCTAATAAACTTTAAAATCCTTTCTTGCAAGGCAGATGTGCTGGTGATGAAAGTACTCGGTTTCTATCTGCTTTTGATAGTATTTATCCCTCATTTTTGAGGGAAAATTTGAATGGATATAGAATTCCAAGTTGGTGTGTTTTTATTTAGGCACTTCAGATAGCTGGCATGATTGTCTTCTTCCTTGCATGGTTCCTCCTAAGTCTACCGTAGTTTTAGAGATGTTTCTCTCCAGGTAAGCTGTACTACTTCTCAGGCTCAGAGACAGTGGTACAAAGTTGGAGAAGGACAGAAGATCCCTTTTCTTGTTTTCACCACACACACCAGGGCTTCCCTATTTAATTACTTCTTCAACAGGTGGTTATTTAATTCCTGCTCTCTTCCTGTCACTTCTGTGAAACTTTTAGTGTAAATAGCACAAAGAGTTTTTTTTTTTTTTAATTTTAATCAGTTCTGATATTTCCAATATAGCGATTTAGAATCCATAGTTGTCAGCATGCTACTTTAGTGATTCTAACCTAAATGAAATAAATCCCTATGATTTTTAGCAATCAAAGGGCATTTCATTGAAAAACGGCTGATTGCTTAAGAGCACAGAGCCAAACAGCCTGGATGAAACATGTCTGTGTCACTCATGTGACTCTGGGCCAGTTATCGACTCCCGTGTGACTGTGTCCTCATCCGTAAATGGGGATAATAACGATATTTCCTGACTCAAAGGGTGGTTGTAAGGATTAAAGGAATTGACAAAGTAGCAAACACTTAGAACAGTGTTAGACTACGGTAAGGACTATATAAGTAAATGTTATTACTTAGACACTGAGCATAGTTTATTATCCCTAGTATAATTTTTTCATCTTTTTCATCCTCGTAAGAGTTTAATGAGGGGAGTATGATTTACAGTGAATAAGAAACACTGTTTTTTTCAGCTGCTTATATATATTCTTCATCAGATATGAGTGAACCTAAATGGAGTTTGAAGATAAGGTTTCATTTTTATGATGTCTGTGACCCAAAGTACTCTTATCGAAAAAGTAAACTCCTTATTGATACTGTGCTATAGTAAAAGAATATAAGTATATTCCAGAATATCAGAGAATGATCCAAATTATGGCCTGTATTCTGATCTTTTGCCCTGTTCAAGAGATTAAGACATGGTTGGAGAGTCACGTGTTCACATATACTGAAAGTTGGCCCACAGGAAGCAAGAAAAACTGTGTATGATTATAAAGGATCCATCATATAAACTATAAATACTTCTTTAGCTTCTGAAGGCTCTTTTTGGGGTTTTGTCTTTTTGGTTTCACATGATTGCTTCCGTACCATTAGCAGTGAGTCCACTCAAATAAAAATAAAAAGTAGCACTTAAAAATCCTCTTTGGCACTTCAAAAGGCCATATATTAGAGAGCTAATTGGTGTAGCTTTTACAACTTTCACATTGATTTTTTTTTCCCCCATTGATTTTTTTCCCCTCCTTTGAGCTGTCTTTTCATCCTGCTACTACTGTGAATTCTTCTCAGTTCTTGGGGAGTAGATTATATGCAAGAAAAGATAGTCAGTGAAAGTGACAGGATTCCCAAGAACTTTTGTTCTTCTGTCCTGCTATATTTTAATTTCAGGTAAGTAGAACTAATTGAGAGTATATGATTGAACTATGTCAAAAATCTTTCTACTTCAGAGTCTCCATGAAAAGGAGATTCTCTGGCAATTCTGCCTGGGAACACTGAATTTGTGTTTTACAGAGAGAGTCTTCCATCTTAAAAAAAAAAAAAAATTGAGGAATGACAAGATTTACTTTTGAAAGCTAATTTCCTTCTACGCATAGGGTCATGCGCTAAACTAGAAATACACTCAGTTGCTAGATCATGTCCAACTCTTTGTGACACCATGGACTATACCCCACCATGCTCCCATGTCCATGGGATTTCCCGGGCAAGAATACTGGAGTGGGTTGCCATTCCCTTCTCTAGGGGATCTTCTTGGATCAGGGATCAAACTCTAATCTCCTGCATTAGCAAGTGGGTTCTTTCTTTACCACTGAGCAATCAAGGAAGCCCCATCTTGTTCTGTGCTTTTATGAGTGTTTTCTACTGCAACTCTGCCTTTTCCCCAACATATGATTAATGAATTTGAGTTTGCATAAAGTTTTCCTATTCATCACACCCTCACCTCATCCAGAATCACAATCTTGCCTTTGGAAAAATTACGAAATTCAGTTACATGTTATTATTAGAGTCATTTAAAATTTGATGGCCCCACTTTTTTTTTTGCTACCATATAATTACATTGAGATTTAATAAAAAAGATATTTTTTTTAGGTGAGAAGATTGGCCCTTTGATGGTAATCATTATAAGCATAAATTCCTGTTTTTGCTTGTCCATGTATTTCAAAGAAATGTTTAACAAATTCTCTGAAAAGTATAATATCCATAATTTAAATAAGGACATCTTCTGGCCAACCCAAGGTCAAAAAATATCTTCTAATTATTATTATTATTTTTTAATGTCTACTCTAGTATCATGCTGTCAGAACAGACTGGCAAAGCTAATAAAGATCTGCAGTTTAAGTCTTTAAAAACAGGATTCAGCAAGCTTTCTGACAGAAGGTATTATACTGATATTGTAGTTTCACTAATCAGCTTGAAACATCTCTCAAATAGAAGGAAAACAAGATATCCTTGCAAGTAAAATTCACTATCTAATCTCAGAGGGAATCAGTTAATCTCTGTCCTTCCATTTGCACTACTTCATAAACAGGTGAGCAGTGTGGTGTATTCCAGAGAGTTGGAAGGGTTATATTTCTCTTAAAATATTTGGGGATTATTATATATAATTTTATAGAGAATAATGTTATTTTAAGTGGAAGTTTTTATTTCAAAAGGAAAACAATAATATTGCCACACTATTTGAGGGTCGTTAATTAAAATGTGATCATCTCAGAAGGGATAAGTTCATTTTTCTACTGTGTCTGACAAAAATATGCTACTCCACTGTATTACATATGTAAAACATATTGCAGAAGGTATACTTTACCTACAGGCTTCTCTAGTGGCTCACTGATAAAGAATATGCCTGCTAATGAAGGAGACATGGGTTTGACTCCTGTGTTGGGTAGATCCCCTGGAGAAGGGAAGGGCAACTCACTCCAGTGTTCTTGTCTGGGCAATCCCATGGACAGAGGAGCCTGCCCTGCAACAGTCCATGGGGTCACAAAGAGTCAGACATGACTTAGCAATTGAACAACAGCAATACTTTACCTACACGAATTATTTTAAGACAGTCTTTTGATGACTGAAGTAGCAGTTTGTATTAATTCTATAAGGTTTGTACAATATACACATGCATGCAGGCAAAACCGAGATCAGCTGTGATCCCAGCATGCCACCATTTAATAGTTCATTGTATTTCAAGCTTTCTCCTCTTCCCCAAAGATAATTTTATAAATACATATACTTGGTGCTACATATTTAAGATTTATTTTACATATTAATTTCTACTCTGCTGGTCTTCTTTAGTAAGGGACATAGATGTTTTCCCAAGATATTAAATATTCTTTTATAACATATTCTTCAGTATTTTGTTGCTTAATATTTCCAGTTTCACCAATCTTTGGGGATACTTTCAAAGTATTGTTGTTTTACTTGTAGGCAAACAAAATGTTCATTACAAATTTTAATGTATTCATAAAATGATTCCCTGAAGGATCTCCAAAAAATGAATTTTGGGTTGTTTTTATATTTGAATATTATTCAAAATACCTTAAATAATTAAAATGAATCAAACTTTTATTTTTAATATTTGCTTGAATTAGTCATTAAGTCAGTTTGGATATGGCTTAAAGCATTAATGACACATATACACCTATGGCTGATTCATGTCAATATATGGCAAAATCCACCACAATATTGTAAAGTAATTAGCCTCCCATTAAAATAAATAATGAGAAACACTGGGCTGGATGAAGCACAAGCTGGAATTAATATTCCGGGAAAAATCAATAACCTCAGATATGCAGATGACACCACCCTTATGGCAGAAAGTGAAGAAGAACTAAAGAGCCTCTTGATGAAAGTGAAAGAGGAGAGTGAAAAAGTTGGCTTAGAACTCAACATTCAGAAAACTAAGATGAGGCCATCTGGTCCCATCACTTCATGGCAAATAGACGGGCAAACAGTGGGAACAGTGGCAGACTACTTTTGGGGGCTCCAAAAACACTGCAGATGATGACAGCAGCCATGAAATTAAGTGACTCTTACTCCTTGGAAGGAAAGTTATGACCAACCTAGATGGCATATTAAAAAGCAGAGACATTACGTTATCAACAAAGGTCCATCTAGTCAAAGCTAAGTTTTTTTCCAGTAGCCATGTATGGATGTGAGAGTTGGACTGTAAAGAAAACTGAACACTGAAGAATTGATGCTTTTGAACTGTGGTGTTGGAGAAGACTCTTGAGAGTCCTTTGGACTGCAAGGAGATCCAACCAGTCCATTCTGAAGGAGATCAGCCCTGGGATTTCTTTGGAAGGAATGATGCTGGGGCTGAAACTCCAGTACTTTGGCCACCTCATGCGAAGAGTTGACTCATTGGAAAAGACTCTGATGCTGGGAAGGATTGAGGGCAGGAGGAGAAGGGGACAACAGAGGATGAAATGGTTGGATGACCTAACCGACTCAGTGGACATGAGTTTGGGTAGACTCCGGAAGTTGGTGATGGTCAGGGAGGCCTGGCATGCTGCAGTCCATGGGGTCACAAAGAGTCAGACATGACTGAGCTATTGAACTGAACTGAAAATAAATAAATTTTTTAAAAAATGATTTGCTTTTGAAATAGAATATACCTGGAGTAAAATTTTGTTTTAAGGAAATATTATACAAAAAGGGACATCTGGAAAGCTATATTTTATTCTAATATCTGTGCTTTTGCATGTCATAATATGAATATGGGAAAAATAGTTATTCTTTCATTTCCACCAGAAAGCAAGCACAGAGGGGAAAAAAAAGCTAGAATCTAGAGATAATGTGCTGTCCACTTCTTTGGTTTGAATGTAGAAGATTCCATTTTTTGTAGAGTCTTCAACAAGCACATTTTGGGGAACAATTCTGCTCAGATGATTTATTTCTTCAGAGGGAAGTTTCATTTTGTACAACAAGAAACCAAAAAAGAATCAAGTTATCTTAAAGGGAAAAGAGTACACAGGACATTTTGGAAGGGAGGGGATCTTTGCTTATGCCTGATGGAGAAGAAATCGCTTTTCATTTTAAAAAAATAGGTCTTTCTTGGGGAATTCTGTTCTTCTTTCTGCTAAATAAAACAGCTTGAATTTCTGATGAGAGCTCTTTAGAGTATATTTCTCTTCTGCTGACACTGAGATTCATGGGAATACTTGCCATTAACACAAATGAGAGCTAAACACATCAATTGTTTCATGTGAAGATTAAAATGCTCCTCTTCATTTGAACCCAATACATTATTGGTAATTACATTATGTGTCAATAATAATTACTCTTATGCTGTTTAACACTGCTGCTTAGAAACAAGCATCTTATTGCACCACAAGGATTATAAAAAAAGAAAAAACATGGAGATACTTTATTTCAGAGTTTTACAGGGCTCAACCTGAACACAGGAAAATTTATTAAAGTTATATCTATTGCCAACAGACACAAAATAGAATAAAATATTTAACACATTTATATAAAATGTTGTTTTTACAAAATTAAAGTTTTTCCAGATGAGATTTTCTTCTGCTACTGCTGCTGCTGTTAAGTCACTTCAGTTGTGTCTGGCTCTGTGCGACCCTGTAGACGGCAGCCCACCAGGCTCTCCCGTCCCTGGGATTCTCCAGGCAAGAACACTGGAGTGGGTTGCCATTTCCTTCTCCAATGCATGAAACTGGAAAGTGAAAGTGAAGTCGCTCAGTTGTATCCGACTCTTAGTGACCCCATGAACTGCAGCCTACCAGGCTCCTCCATCCATGGGATTTCCCGGGCAACAGTACTGGAGTGGGGTGCCATTGCCTTCTCCCACTTTAAAGTATACTATACCATTAAGAGCATTGCTGATGTAGAATTTCTTAAAAGAATGTGCCACTATTATATCTGGTGTTTTCTTCTAACCCATTGACACACATTTTGAAAATTTGATGCTGGTACCTTCTCGTTCTTATGAAAATGCTCAGTAGGATGTTTTCTATACAATGAAAAAAGTGAAAGTGAAAGTCACTCAGTCATGTCCACCTCTTTGCAAAACCACGGACTTTACAGTCCATGGAATTCTCCAGGCCAGAATACTGGCGTGGTAGCCATTCCCTTCTCCAGGGGTTCTTCCCAACCTAGGGATCAAACCCAGATCTCCCACATAATAGGTGGATTCTTTACCAGCTGAGCCACAAGGGAAGCCCAAGAATAATGGAGTAGGTAGCCTATCCCTTCTGCAGGAGATCTTCCCAACCTAGGAATCCAACCATGGTCTCCTGCATGGCAGGCGGATTCTTCACCAACTGAGCTATCAGGGAAGCCCCAATAGTTTTAGACAACTTCTAGGGCACTGTGACTCCTCATTTGCTCTGCAACTGTTTGTTAATTGAAATATCAAGGAGTTGGTACTACCTATTGATACCATGAAGAATAAACAGCTCATTTCACTCATCTGAGAAAAATGTAAACCATGTCACATGAACAACAGCGACTGTAAGATGCTACTAATTGGAAGATTTATTTGAATCAAGAAATGTTAAAATACACATGCATATCCTTTAACAATAAAATGGGAAATGCATATTGTGGTATATTCATAAAGGGGTGGGTTAATAACAATGAATATGCACAGTAAGCTTGTTCAGAAACATTATGTGTTTTCATAAATGTGAATCTGGTCTCATAAAATATTGTTGAGTGAAAGAAACCAAATTCATGAATATATCCTGTATTATTCCATTTCTATAAAGTTAAAAAACAGGTAAATGTATGGTCAAAGGCAGAGCAACCAGAGATCAAATTGCCAACATCCTCTGGATCATCGAAAAATCAAGACAGTTCCAGAAAAACATCTATTTCTGCTTTATTGACTATGCCAAAGCCTTTGACTGCATGGATCACAATAAACTGTGGAAAATTCTGAAAGAGATGGGAATACCAGACCACCTGATCTGCCTCTTGAGAAACCTATATGCAGGTCAGGAAGCAACTGTTAGAACTG